>NC_088983.1:51570265-51900757 GCF_963932015.1 Anas acuta | reverse complement strand
GAGGGCTGAGAGCCATGCCTCGGCAAGGGAACCCCTCACTGCACCAGCCCTGCACCGGAGACGTACCAACAGCGTGATTGTGCCAAAAATAGCAAGGAGTATCTGTTTGCATCAAATTGACCGACGTATGGGCACAGCCAGGAACTTTTAACACCAGTGTACCAGGACTTTCCACCTTCTTTTAACAGACAGCTAACCTATGTACATTCCTCCTCTTTCCCCCCACTGCTCTTCTCCTCATTTAAGTCACCGGCCATTTCTAACGTGGCAAAACAGAACAGAGGAGCACGTGCTGAACATTAACTAAAATATATCAATGTCATTAAAGAGGTTTAGAAAAGGAAACCAGAAAGCGATAGAGACCTGGCATCAGCTTGCCACTGAGGGCGTGGGCAGCTACGCCAGACATGCCGAATTTTAACAAGTCACCCAGCCAGGCTTTCCAGACAGAAAGGTGAAGGCATCGAAACATTCCTGCTTTGGCTTTTGTGTCTGTCTTTGGGAGCTTGCAGCTCTCAGTGTTTATGTTAAATTAATACTGCTGGCTATATATTTGGTATATCGAGGTTAAATAACTGGTAGTGTCATGGCTGCTGGCCACTTCTCCCCAAACCTTCTCCTAATTAACTTTTTCGTCTTTACTCCTCTCACGGGAAATGCTGACATTTTTTCCTGAGCAGACACTCTGCACCATTCACTCGGTGCAAGATCAAACGTGCTCCCTTCTAGAGCACTGCTCCCTTTCCCATCCTTCACGTTCACTGAGGGTGGACACCAGTGTGGGCACTGCCTTACACTCCTTCAGTCTGGACTCTAACGTGATGAGCTGCACAACAGCACACATTTTTATTTTTTTTTTTCAACATTCGTCCCAATTTCTCTTTGGAAAATATCCTTCTTTGCTTCAGTAAAGCTCTAAGCTCAAGAGTGTGGTGGGCCCTGATTCAGTAGTGCTTTCTGCCTCCCACACCGATCTGGTGGAACTGTTCACGTGAGGGCAGACAATTCAAGGAGGAAAAATGGAAGAATCACATCCTTTAAAAACTAGATGTAATTTCTCCATGGCAGTTTCCCACTGCTTTCCATTTTTTCCTTCAGCCATGCACTCACTTTGAAAATACATCACTTAAAACAATCAAATCCTCCAAAGATTATTTTTTTTTTCCCCCCAAAAAACTCTCTTTCTCAGAAAGGCTTGCTCACAAACTGAAAACGTTCAGGTTGCCCAGGTGGTGGAACCTCGTCCACTCAGGCAGAAGCCCACGATAGCTCCCGTTATTTAGCACGTTATTATCCCACACCGCCTGCTTACAGCTCACTGAAAATAGGGGATGACGGAACACGTTTTCCTGGACACACCCCGACTTTATTCTTAGTAAACCGTTTACTATATTTTCAGCCGTGAAACTCGGGTTACTCTGAGCCCTATTCCCTTTTTAAAAAACCTCCACGCCCAACCGGAGCAGCCACTTCCAGACGCAGGGAGAAATTGGGGGTCATGCTTCGCCTCTGCCTGGACTCATGGCAATCGTCATTCCTCTCCTGAGGAGGTTCATGCTGTGTGCTGGTGACCAGCACAGGTACCATCTGTACCGGAGATGAACGTCCTCGTCACCGTGCTGATGGCTGGGCCTGTGGCTACCTGCACGGGGGCAGGAACCTGGTGGCCAGGAGGCCGTACGGTGGCCATGCAGGGTGCACCGTGTGTACCAGCCCCAGGGAGGGTCCCCGAGGAGCAGAGCTACCTCACGAGTGAGGCTCACATCATGCTGCTACCGTGACGCACTTCTGCATATGCAAATACAATAATTAATAAAGCATCTCCTATTGTCCTTCCAAACCCGGCCTAACAACAGCATCAAGTATGCTACCAAACAAGAGCGGCGATTCATATTTTTAAGTGGAAACTCTGAGTTTCACGGGGACAAGTTTTGTTAACTCTCCTCTACAAATTAGGAAGCCTGACTATCCGGAATTAAAAATAAAATATGAGAAAAAAAATCCTCTTGACACATACGTACATAGGTACTTTGTGTGCGTGTGTGCACGCACACGTGTGAAGCCAGCCCCGTGCCTCTGCTCTGTCCTGAACGATCTCGTGTCACTTACACAGAAAATTGTCCCTATTTAAATGAGCTGCAACCTCCTCCCTCTGTTCCAAACAACGTCTGTGGATACTGCGTCAGGTCCAAGTGTATCTCTTTCCTGAGAATCGATTATATTTGCAACAGGACATTGAAGTGAAAGCGCGTAAGCCTCACTTCAGGCTTTCTCTAAGTTTGGCTGCTCCTCTCTGAAGTTTCGTCATCCTACACCCTGTCTTTTCCCCCAGACTGCTTATCGTGTCTGCTGTAGCATAAATCTGCTGAAGTTTCCTACCACTTCTACTGCTAATTAGGCTTCATCAGGGTTTTCACTCTTACGCTCCCTACTGTAGATAAATGCAGTGGCAGCTAAGCATGCTGCAAGAACTGTTAGCTGTATTACTAGTTATCAGAGCAGTTCCAGTGGTCATGCTAAACAGATTATAATAATAATGGAAATATTTTAGCAAAAGATTTGTGTGAACGCTGCCAGAGAGCTAACAAACCCTACTTACCACTCCCCAAGTTCCTCAGAGAACATACATCAGAGGAAAAAAAAAAAAAAAAGAAAAAAAAAAAAAGAGAACTACTAACTTTTTGTCATTTTGAGTATGGGGAAAAAAAAATAGCAGCACCAAAATTAACCTGCACGCTGACCTTTGAGTTTATCTAGTAGTAGAGAAAAAAAATAAAAATATTTACTTTAATTCCTAGTAAAAGCCCCTTGAAAAGCATATTTAAAAACAGCTACAAACTCTTGCTGAGAAGCTAGTAATTGAGAACTATGCAAACAACCACCACCACAAAATTTGCCAGAAAATATAAAAATAAATATAAAAGTGAATTTAGGTGTGTCCCTTATTAGAGCGATCTCTATAGCCAGGAGTGAGATGGCAGCATACCACAGTTAATGCAGACACGATACCCAAATGTATTTGTGGCAAAAGATTTAAAAGAGAAAGAATGAGAATTGATGTGCAGATGATCTGCAAAAGATCTGAATACTAATAAAAATTAGGGGGGGGGAGGGAAGAAGGAGGGGAGGGTAACAGTGTTAATCATTATTTCATGAGGCCCGTATTCACAAAGCAATTTTTTACAGATGGTTGGAGGTATTTCTCAGCCCTTAACTGACAGGAATACAGGAGGCTCAGAGGCCTTAAGCAGCAATTCTATTCATAGGCCCTTAGCCTTTATATAATTGTATTAAGTGCAGTAACAGACGTAAATTAACATGCACTGACCCCCCGCTCCTAGCAGTGTATGCCTTGACCTTTTAAAAAACCTCAAGAGTAGTGCTGGTTTCATATTTGATACGTCCTCTTTGGGGGGAGATTAAATGCTGGTCTGGGAGGTGTTATGTGCTCGAGGATCTCGCAGGCCTTTTCCGTCCTTGGCTACGAGGATCTGCTTTTCCTTCCTGTCCTTAAACAAGCAGGGTTTGCTTGTTTGGGTGGTAAACCAGCCGAGGCCAGCAAAGCACTGCTAAGCTTCGTGGTGCCTAAAGAAGTGTAGGACCTATGCCACGCGGAGAGCGAGCCCCTAACCTCTGAAGACGTCTGCTGGTAATGGCAGCTTTGGAAGGAAGACATTTTTGTTGTTTTGCTGCAAATCGTGCAGAGGAACTTGCGAGCAGATAATGGCCTTCTAGAAATTAGATGCCAAAGTGAAACAACAGAAATGGACTTCTTGCAGAAAGCTTCCCGACGTGGCTTAGTTACTCACATTATTAAATTTTAAATTCGGAATAATGTAAATGCAAACTAACTATATAAGAGCCTCTTATCTGCAAACCTTTAATTTTATAACAGGAATATATCTCCTCTTCCCCTGAAACTGCCAGCTGTGGAAGCGAGAGCAGGGGCACCATCACCAAGCGTGCCTGCAAATGGCAGTGCGCTCCCTCGCCCTGCTGGGAGGCGGGCTCTTGGCTTTTAAAGCACGTGCTGCTAATTAATTTGCCTCTCGTCCTTCTACCTCGCGACTCCAGGGGCAGCTAGCAAGCTGGAGTAGCTGCCTTGAAGATCATGGGTTAAAATAAAATAAATAAATAAATAAATAAAATAAATCAACGAGAGACGTAGGAGACTAGAGCTACCGGCACGGCAAACGCTGGACGAAACGTTTAACCGGGCGGTGGGAGAGCAAAGGGACGGAGGAGCGGGGATGTGGAGGAGGCGATTCCACCCAAAGCCTCCCAAATTGCCTCCTCCCTGCCTTCCCTCGACGGCAGGCGCTCCCAGCTCGGCACCGGGGTGTTTTGGGGAAGCCCCAGCGCTGTGGGTTTCTGTTTTCCCTGGGCTTCCCCGGCACAAAGCCGGGGGAAAGGGCCGGGAGCCCCGGGCAGCCACGGCCTAGCACTGGGAGCCTCCGCCGGGGTCAAAGGGGAGCGCGGGGGCCTGGAGAGAGCCCCGAGCTTCCAGGGGGGAGCCCCGGTTCCCCGAGGGGCCCCCGTTAGCCCCGAGGGGGTCCCCGTTTCCCTCGGGGGGTGCCCCCGCTGCGGCGCTGCTCTCACCTGGCCACGGCCCCGCTGCTCCCTCTGCTCCCGGTGATTCCTCGGCCTCGACGGCGCGGCCGAAACCTGCGGGGAAAGGCGGAGAGGGAGCGGGTTAGCAGCCGCGCCCCGACACACGCAGCTGTAGGGCAGGGGCAGCCCCCGGGGGGGACCGCTACCTGCCCGCCCCGCCCGGCTCTGAAGCTGGGTAGGGGTCTGGGAGGGGACACCGTGCCCCAGCAGGTCCCTGTCACCGCGGGGGACACGCGAGGTGGCTGCCCAGGGCTGGCAGCCGAGGACCGGTCCCGGTCCCGGTCCGGGGAGCGCCTCCGGGCACGTCGGGGGAGGCGAGCCCAGCGCTGCCCGGCCCCGGGTGCGCCCCGTCGGGGCCAGGAGCGGGCCCGGAGGCTGCAGGAGGCCGCGGAGGCTCCCCCGAAGGGGCAGCCCCGAGGGGGACGGCGGGGGAAAGCCCCCCCCGGGCGGAGGGGGAGGCAGCGAGGGCCGGGGGGGCCGCCTCGTCGTGGGGACGGGTGCTGAGGAAGCCAGGAGAGAGGGGCGAGGGGAAAGCTCGACGGTGCGGAGGGAAAGCTTAGGGGTGAGAGCAGGGAAGGGTGGGGGGAGAGGGGCCGGGGAGGGGGAGGCGGCAAGGGGGGGGAGAGCCAGGCTCGGGGGAAGCCCCCGAGCAGAGAGGAGCAGCCGCCGCAGCAGCAGCAGCCCTCAGCATGGCAGCAACAGTTGGCTGGCAAGGTAAAGAGACGTGCATCTGAACCGCCGTGCCTCGGCTTTCCACTCGCTCCCGAGCTGTCCCCCTCGCCCCCCCACATCACCCCTGGTCCCAGCCCTCTCGAGGGACGGCAGGCAGCAAGGAGAGAGGATGCTTTTCCAGCCTGAGCTGGGCTGAGCCCTCATACCACTTCGCCTTTTTTTTTTTTTTTGCCAAGTTCCCCTCTAGTACCTTGTCTCTCCCTTTAAAATATGCTCACACGAATAAAACCCCTGTAAAGAGGTTTGCTGGCGACTGGAAAGGACAAACACTTTTTTTTTTTCTAAATAGGAGAGGATAAATAATTATGAAAATGCAAGTCTACTTGAAAGATATTGTGACCCTTCCACCTCTGTTTTCATCCAGCCAGCTAGTGCTCAAGCTACGTGTCCTGAACAAGAAGGAAGGGAGGGAGGGGAGCGACGAGGTGCTTTTTCTTCGCCTTCTTCCCTCGCTTATCCCTTAGCCAGCCTTTTACTCTTTTCTAAAGTGCAGGCAGGTCTTCAAAATCTCTTTTATCTCTTGAGAAATATTAACTCCTAGCCCCGACTGTGGTCCTCGCCCGATCTCTCCAATGCAGGCTTCCCTGAAATGCAAGATCAGCCCTTTCTCAGCCGGATCTCCCTCCGTGCCGGCGACGGGGGAGCGGGGAGGAGAACCCCGCTACTTTCTGCCAGATCCGACGGGAGCTCGCCCCCCCACCCCCTTCTCACTTTCCAGCCGCTGGAACCACAGGCCCCTGTGTTGCGTCAAGCGGCCACTCTGCTACCAACTTGCTGCTCGGATCTTGCCTCTTTCACGAGGCTGATCTGCACGGACAGATCCGCTTTTAATCGCTTGTTCTTTTGGGGGGCGGCAAGCGGGGGAGGGGGGGGGGGTCTTTTTGCTATTTATTTCTAGCCCACGGAATCCGGACTGGCAATTACTGCAAAGAGAGGGAAAATGCAGCTTCCCCAACTCCTGCCTGAGATGCTCTCAGTGCTGTGTGCATGCACAAGGCAGTTTCAGAACCAGAGAGCTGGTGCTGATGCTGCTCTGCTCGCTTGCAATCACCTCGTCCAAAAGCATCGCCTCGGCTGGGTTTTCCCCCGGATTCTGCCTTTTTTACCCTTTTCGGGGCCACTAGCTTTTAGGGAAAGAGTGATCGGAGAGATCGCCGGACTGCAAGTTGCTTAAAATCAGGTTGGAAGTGGGCAGGGGGGAGGGAGGCGCCTTTGGCAAACGCTTCCATGGTGCATCTCCTGCTAACTGGGGTCTCCCCCAAACCGCGGCGGATTCGTGCGCCTCCCCCTCCTCCTCCCTCCCTATTATTTATGGGGTGATCCCAGTAAATCCCACCCTCCCCACCTCGAAATAAGCCGAGGCTCCCGATTACAGGGCATTTAATGAATCGCTCCGAAGATTTTTTTTTTTTTTTTATGAATTAATCTCGATCAACTAGGACGCCCATATTTTTAAAATACAGATATGCTCTGGAAGGAGGGGAGGGGGAGAAAGGTGAGGGGCGGAGAACTTTTAGGAAGTTTTTTTTTCTATTTTTATTTTTCCATTAATGAAATAAAAACGACCATACAGTTATCCGAATAAACGTGTGATCTGCTCCGTTAGGCAAAAGTCGATTAAAAAGTTAGGCTAGTAGGCTACGGGGAATATTTGGACGTCCGGGGGACCAAGCGGAGTAGGAAGGGGGGAAAGGGTGTTTATTGCTCTCACTACATATATATATATATATATATATATATACACACACACATATATACACTCACAGCATGGAGGGTTTGGGGGGGAGGGGGGGCTGGATGGGGGAGAGGGAGAGGTGCCAGGAATTAATAATAGAAGCCCACAGAGTCTAGATAAGTCCAAGGCTCGGCGATCGCAGCTGCTGCTCCTTCGGCGAATGCGCCCTCCGCGAATGCTTTTTGGGGTAAGGGCTTCCCGGGTAGCTAGTTATGTACAGCAAGCCCAGACCGCAAAAAGATTCGCGAAGGACAAAGTCTCCCGCGGCTTCCTACATCCATCCGGCCGGCTGCCGCCACCACATCCACGGGACCCACGGGCGATCGGCTCCGCCATCCCCGCCACGCCGGGTCCCCACCCCCCATCCCCACCGGGTCCCGCTCCCCGAGCCCGGACCCCGCCGCGGCGAGAAGGCGGCGGCGGCGGGAGGAGGAGGAGGAGGAGGAGGAAGAGGAGGAGGAGGAGGAAGAGGAGGTCCCGTCGCCCCCCGGCAGGGCCGGGGCCGCGGGAGCGTGGCGGAGCGCGGCGTGTCCGCGGCCCCGCTCCGCGCGGAGGCTCCGGCGCTGGGCACGGGCGCTGCGTAAAGAGAAAACTCTCCCCCCTGAGCGCTAAATAAATAGAGAGCAGGCGGGCAGCTCATTGGTGCGGGCTAAAATCGTCACCCACCAATCAGGCGGCGCCTCACATTGCCTACTTCGGCTTTTTTTTTTTTTTTTTTTTGCCTTTTTTTTTTTTTTTTCTTTCCCCGAAAGGGGGAGAGGCGGGCGGGAGGAGGGATGGGAGGGGGAGAGGGAAAAGGGAGGGAGGGGGGGGGAAATAATAATAATAATAATAATAAAAAAAAGAAACATTTCCATGCCTAATTATTCACCGAATCCACGACAAGAGCACGGCCGGGCCAGCCCCGACCTCTCCGAGCCCCCCCTCGACCCCCGAGCCCCCGGCCCCGCTCCGGGAGCCGCAGCCGCCGGGGCTCGGAGCGCAGCACGGGCAGCCCCGCCGTCAGGGGGCCGCGGCTGCGGAGCCGCCTCTCGCCCCGGTGGGGGCGCCCCGGGCCGCCCGCCACCTCCCGGCGGGCAGCCGGGGACACGGGGGACCCGCGGCGGCCACCGGGCACACGCGTGATGCTGTCACCCCCCCCACGTCCCCACCCGCGCCCCGGTCAGCCCCGAGGGGCGACCCTCCGGGGGGCAGCGGGGGACGCGGGACGCCGCCTGCCTGCCTTGTCCCGAGCTCCATCACACCGGCCGAGGTCGAGAGCGACCCAGGCACCGCCGCCGGCAGGGCCGGCTGGCTCCGAAAAGTTTCCAGGACCTGGCACCGAAACTCCGGAGCTCTCCCCCCCGACAGCTCGCCGGTGCCCGCAGGCGGCAGCAGAAAGGCGCACCCGCCGCGTCCCGGGGGGCTCACGCACGGCTCGGGAGGGGAAGGGATCCCGCGGGGGACGGGCTGGGACGGGGACAGGGGGAAGAAAGCGGGGGGGGCTCGCACCTCGGCCGCAACTCGCGAAGTTGGGGAGTTCGCCGCCGCATCCCGCCGCCGCCGCGCTCCGCTCGGCTCCGCTCCGCTCGGTGGGAGACGGGGAAGGGGGAGACGAAGAGGAGGAGGAGGAGGGAGCCCACGCGAGGCAGCGCTGCCCGCACCCGCGCCCGCACCGCCGCCGCTCCCCTCGCTCGCCCGGACCCCCCCCGAGCCCCCGGTGCCGTCCCGGTGCCGAGCGGCGGCGGAGCGCGGCCGGGGCAGAGCAGGCGGCACAAGTTGCAAAAGCCCCGGCACTTACCTGGCCGTGCGTCCCTGGCCGCTCCGGCGGTCCCGCGGGGTGCGAGCATCGCCCAGGGTGGTTTGTGTTTTGTTTTGTTTTTCTTTCCTCTTTTTTTTTTTTTTTTTTTTTTCCAAAAAAAAAAAAAAGCCCAAAAGCAAAGCGTCCCTTCCTCCAGGTATGTATATAAGTTACTGTACTGTGTGGGAGGGTCACGATCTCACTAGGTGCAGAAGATTCCCCAAGATTAACCCCTCCTCTCCCTTCCCCTCCTGCAACTTGTTGAGGGTTTTATACACACGCGGGCGCGCACGCACACACACACAGACACACACGGACAGGGAGCGGGCACACGCACACACACACACACACACACACACACACACGGACGGGAGAGCAAAGAGAAAGCGAGCTCCGAGGAGTCCGGCTGCCCCCCGACGCCGTGTGATTGGATGGTCTTTTCATGGAGAGGGGACGTCTCAAGTCGAAGTCACGATTTCTCCTCAGTTTGGAACCATCTGTGACTGGAGCCATGACGCAGCCAGAGCACATTACTCACTTTTACAGTCACGACTTGGAAATCCGTGCAGTTTCCAACCAAAATTACACCGCCACCATTGAATTATTTAATAGGATCCAGTTAAGGGTAATCTTATGCATTGTGCCGAGAGAGGCAACGATCTAGGAGGGGAGGGCTGGGAAGGCGAGGGAGGGGGCGAGGAAGGAGGGCATTTCTTGTTTCTAATGACTGTTTTCCAGAGATCTATTAGGAGCGGCAACGATTGGCTCCACGTGTTGGAAGCGGCTCGCTCCTTCCAAACAAACAAACAAACAAACCAGGGGCCGGGGCCGCCTGTAAATACGACCACGCAAGCTCGGGGAAAAGGGACGGTCGTGCATTAGGGGCAGCCGTGGGTGGAGTACCGTGTTGTGCATTCGGCCGCTGGGGTGTGATTAATTGCGAGAAACGATGTCTTTTGTGCGCCTAGATTAGAGCCACCGCATGCGGGCTCGGCCAGGACGCGCTGTGCCCCCAGCTAAGCGTGCCGAGCCCAGCCGAGCCGTGCCGCTGCTCAATGTCTGCACCGTGCCATTGTCTGCAGGATCCGCAAGCGGTGCCGGGCTTTGTGTGGTAGGTGCACCATTTTCTACGCTTCCTTCTACCGGAGGGCGAGGGCTAACCGTGCGCGGCGCCCAGCCGCCTCCTCGGCTAGCGGCTGCCCGATGGATTTTGCCTCCCCGGCTCCGGGGCTGGGGCTGCGGGGAGCTGCATGCGGGGCCGGCCCGGGGCTCCGAAACGGCGCCGGGGAGCTGCGGGGCTCGGCGGCGCCGAGGTAACCCTACAGGGTCCCCCTCCACCCCGTTAGGGGGGGAGGCGAGCAAGGACGCGGAGGACGAGCCCACCACACACACACACACACACACGGCCCCGCAAGAAGAAGGTGCGAGCGCTCCGAGAAGAGGTTGGAGGGTGTGGGGGGGGGACACCAAACGAGGTGGGAGGAGAAGGGGTGAGTCCAAACAAAGCAACCTATAGCCTCCTATTCTGCCGAGCACCATCATCAGGTGCGGGCTCTTTCAAACGCACGGGCGGGAAGGGCGGGCGGCGGCGGCGCAGGAGGGGAAACCTCGGCGGTGGCGGCGGCGGCGGAGCCCCCCGGGACCCCCCCCCTCACCCCGGCGGCCCCCGACCCCCGGCGGCTCCGGGCTCGGCTCCGGGTTCAGCACCGGGGCGCGGACAGCGCCCGGCGGCGGCCCCGGGAGCAGCGCCCGGCCCCGCGCCCCCCCCCCGGCAAAGCAAAGCGGGGAAGGGGAGGGGAGGGGGGGGACACGGGAGGGAGAGGGGCTCACTAGCGCCGACGGAGAGAGAGGGAGAGCTGCAGCTCGCTATTGATTCAGAGATTTACCGGCAGGGTGATTCCCCCTTTCTGCAAGAATTCCCTGTCTCCGGGCTCCGTGCATGCAGCAAATTCACGGTGGAGGCGAGCACGCAGCCCTCTCGCTTCAGAGGAAAAGTGGGGAGGAAGGGAAAGAAATGGACCCAAGCATGCACTAGAGAAAGACGAGACTCACAGCCACTCTCTGCACCATGCACAGGAAAGATCACTACTTACCCGAACGGGAACTCCTCGGCTAGGGGAGGGAGGGAGGGGGAGTGGGGGGGGGGGGGGGGCGAGGAAGGGGACGGGGGGAATCCAACAATTAATTTCCAGACAGGAGTTGGAAAAAAATACTGCGGTGATGTCCAGGTTTTCTTCCACCCGCGCTCGCTTTTTATACAAGTGCAACCCTCTGTCTATTTCTGGAACGCGATCAAAACCCTGATGCTATTTTTAGCAGGTACTGGGGAAAAAAATCCACACACAAAGGCATTTCGCTGGAACGCTACGTCCAAAACATTAAATGTGCATTAAGTCTGCCCCCCCTACACACCAGCACCCCCAACCACGCGTCCCCCTACCCCAGCTTCTTTCTGCACCACCATCCCCAGTTGCTTTAGGTGCATCATTGCAGAGAATTAGAGAAAAAAAAAAAAAAAAAAGAAACACAACACAAACCAAAAGCCCAAACTGACCGCCTTCCATGCTGTCCTATTGCACAAACCCCTAATCCACAGTTGTGTTAGGTCTGCCTCTGCTTCTCTGCCTGTTGCCTTGCAAGCATTACTGTGTCTGTCTTCTTGCACTGTCTTTATAAAGTGGGCTTTGGAAAAAACACAACAACCACCATGCACCAGTTTGCCATCATGCACAAATGTGGATTTCAGGCAGGGATGCTTGCTTTGCCGAGAGACACTGAGATGGTTTCATATAGTGAATTGCACCCTGCACAAAGAAGGTTTTTTTTTTTTTTTAATTCTCTCCTCCCCACCCCGTGCCTTTCCCCCCTTAAAAAAAAAAAATCCTTTGTTTGGAGAATAAAGGATCTATAAATATATATACGAAAAAAGGGTGTGTGTGTGTGTTTGCGTTCTAGTAATTCACTACGAGGGGGGACTGGGGAAAAAATAGAATCATTAGGGCTTGCAGGCTGCAAGGAGCCAGCCTGAGACTCCTTTGCAAGGCTGCGTCAGTTATCAGCTATTGACGTCACGTTCAGATTCTCCTCTTCAGAGGCTCTAGTTCATCATAAAAGATGTCTGTGCTTGGAGCTTTGTGCTTGCAGAAAGGCACTTCAATTCGAGGAAAAGAGTTAATTAGCAAGCCCCATATTTTGTGGCGTGCAGCTTTCTGTACAGTTGCACAAAAATCCTGGGGGGGGGGTGGGTGCATATGTGTGTTTGTAAGGGAGGGAGAGAAAAATAAAAATATGCACTGGGGATGGGGAGGTATTTCTCAAAAAACACACACATCCCATGCAGAAGCACAGACAGAGAAATCTGCATAGCCAGACCTTGCAAGAAAATCTGACCCCCCCAGCCCGCCCCCCCCCATTGCCCCCCCCCCAGCCCCTCCTGGTGTTCAGCAATTTTAGCAAAAAGCAATGTGGATAAAAATCTCCGATTTTGAATATTTGCAAGGCAAACTGCATTGGGGGGGGGGGGGGGACTGAATATATTTTAGCACCCCCCCCCCAAAAAAAAAAAAAAATCTGAAAAATAGCAGCTGCAGCAGCAGCAGCAGGTCCCCCTACCACCTTACACTTGTATTTGGCTACTGTAGCAAAAGACAGATATTGATAAAACCAGGATTAATTCTGTATATTTGTCAGGCAAACAGCCCCGTCTCCTAGAATGACGCAAATAACAGATTCTATGGCTCTGGCTTTCTATATTCTGCACCCACGCACTCTGCTTGGTCTCCCACGGAATCAGCTACAGAGAGCAATGATCCAGATTATACAGGGAGAGGGGTGGGGGAATGGGAGAGAATAACAAATGAAATTGCAATTAAAAATTATAATGCTGCTATAGCCTGGACGCAAATAGCTAACCCTGAGCCTGAGCAGGGGCACACACAGACACACGCTCGCACCCACGAGCCCCCTGCCCCAGCAGCGGGCATCAGCAGCATTTAGACAAAGAGAATTGTCTTGCTGACAAATGCAGGGGTTGTCTGGCAAAGAGAGGTATTTCCTTTATGCACCACACCTTGCCCGGCTCCCATTAAGCAAAACGCAGCTCCGAAACGACCTCGCTTGCCACCGAGTGTGTGCAGAGGGGACAATTAACACATGCAGCCGGGGAGGGGAGGGGGGCCACCAGGAGCCCTTCCCCGGTCCCGGAGGAGCTAACGAGGACCTTTAAGAGCAGGTCGTCTTCCCCGTCTCCCAGACAAAGGGACGCAGCTACTTCTCAAAATGCCTAAAAAAAGGCAAGCGCAAAGGGCTGTTGCTATTTTTAAACGCATCTCTCATTTGTTGGAAAATGGCACTAAAAGCATCAAACAAGCTCCCCGCCCCCGGGGACCGAGTCAGACACAGGAGCGAGTCGCGAGGGGCAGCCGAGGTTTGCGGGGACGTCCCTTCCCCAGGTGAGCATCGAGAGCCCCCCGCCACGCTCTTCCACCACCAGTCCACTTCACACCTTGCACGAAGGGAGAAGCAAAACGCCGGGGCCGTCGAGAAGCCGGCAGGTCATTTACCGCCTGACCCGCACACATGCACACTCCTCAATTTATTAACTCACTTAATTATTACCAACTTCTTTCGCAGGCGATGAATTTCCCAATGTCAATGAGCGGCAATCAATGAGGTAACGCTATTTCTCCCTCTCGCCCGCGTTTAGCCAGGCAGTGCCAACGCCAGCGACGGAGCTGGGCAGGGACCCACGCACTGAGAGGAGGCCACCCCAGCGCCGCGCCAGGCTCGGGGGGACCACCAGGCCCCACGCGCTCTGTTCGGAGCCATCCCACGCACCCATCTCCACACACACCAGCCACCAGCTTCCCTAGACCAGGAGAGATTTCCACTTCACGCCTGGAGTCGTGTTGTCACCACACGGCCTGCCCAGCAGTAGTAGCGCGGAAGCCAGAGGGATGTGGAGCAATGCCCAACGGGGAGAGCCCTGAGGCCAAGGACAGCCCTGAGCACCTCACGACCCCAGACACACAGCCGGCTGTGGAACATACCTTCTCTGAGGAGCTGCAATGAAGTTCTTCCTGGACAAATAAAAACGTTAGGCTACACGGGGCACGTGCACCTAAGCTGTCTTTCACCACTCAGACCCAAGAGTTTTGAGACAGTCCACGGCCTACTGTGGAGGGAGGGCATAGCCCTCTTCTCTCTGCCCTCCCTCACACAGACCCGTAGCTTCGCATTTCTACGTAGTGGTCACCTCTGTGCACATGAGCAGAGGAAAGCTGTCCAGCTTTAAGCTCCTCTCCATTGCAAAGAAAAGCCACCCTAAAGGGATGATCCCGATGGCCGGTCTGGTGCAGACACACCATGTGCTCCTGGACCTCAGGGCCTCTCCCATGGGCCTGAGATTCCCCCCTGCTTCCCACCTCCTTATCCTTGGCAGTGGTTTGTTTGTTTGTTTGTTTTTCCCCCTAAACTCTCCAATCTTAGTGAAAGAAGTAGTTAATCTTTCCACCATAAGGTTTGAAACGTCTTTCTGGAAGCTGTAGAACCATCTTTCAGCCTCAATTTCACCAACATGCCCTGCCTCTTCCTTCACTCTACTCTGCTTCTCCACTCAACTGTGCCATCTCCACCTCTGCAGGACCATCTCCTGTCTTGCCTGTCTGCTGCTTAAGGCAAGGTGGAAGCAATGTCCAGTGCCCAGGGAATCTCTGGCTTCAAAAAAAATACATAAATGGAAGCCATCCAAACTGGAAAGAATGTTTGGCAGGCAAGTGTGTACCAAACAGCAGTTCCCACTTCTCCTGATCATTAGAAGCACTAAAAGGAAAATTTATCTTCTATCTTGATATTTTACTTATCAGCAATCTCCTTGTTTCCAAACAATTAAGCTTCCCTACCAATGGAGTCTTAATGAAAGCAAAGGCTCCTGTACTGAAAAGTCCTCACTGAAAGGTCCTCATTCAGCGTACTCCACTGAAAAGTAATACCACAGATACCAGACAAAGCAGTGCCCACCAGCTGCAGGTACGGTGCCTTACACCTAGAGCTGCTGGAAGTGCTAAAGGGGGCAGCTCTGTGTATCGGACTGTCCTCACCCCTGGGAAGTTCCCTTCCATACTTCACCCTAACAGACAATGGCACACATGGGCACACTACTGGTACTATTAGCAGTAAAATATTAGTTGGCACAAAACTGGTGCTCAAAACAGCTATGATCTGTCAATTATAAAGTAGTTTCATTTGCAAGTAAAAGGTATTTTCAAAGTATTTCATCACTTGTTTGGTTTTTGTTTGGTTTTGGTCCACCAAGTTCAAGTCCCCATCTCTCATTTTGGACTGGAAGGTGGCTTTCACATTCTCTCTTCAAGACAGGGATCAGCCAAGATCAGCACTGCAAAATGAGTGGAAAGTAGCCTAAACACGTCTTGCTACAGCAGGAATGCTACTTCCTCAGAGCTTTGGAGTTCTGCTGACCTATGAGCCAGGGATTGATTCATTAACGTAATTGTTACAAAATATTCTCCTAACCCACACTTATTCCCACAAACTGTTGGAATTCATTCTTGGGCTCCACTCAGGCAACTGAATGACACTTGATATTTTCCAAAGGCAAAGAGAGCAGAAGAAGACCAGAGACAAAGAGTGAAGTGCCACAGAGATACACCAGGAGCTCACAAAACCCCTCAGCCTTCTGAACATAATTCACCTTGCATCAGGGCAGTCAGTAACTTATGCTAGTTAACCCTTGGTTACAGGAAAATATAGCACCCAGAGGAAAGAGTAATCACACTGAAGTTAAAATAAAATAAATTAGAGTGACACCTCTTCCACAACCTACTGCCTATTATAGGTAGCAAGGTCTAAGCTAGTGATGGGACCTGAAGAAGAGTGATTGCTAACCGAAGCAGGGGATTGGGATCTAGATATTCCTCTTCTGATCTAGATATTCCTATTCTAATCACAATTTTGCTGCAATGCATGTTGATCTAAATTTTCTCATTGAAAGCCTTTTTCTTTTAATATTTTTGAGGTTCTCCTCAAATTTCATGTGAAGAGCCCATCACTTTATGCTTGGTTTATCCACCTATAAAACAAAGATAAGATGATACCTACTTACCTAACCAGGATGTTCTTGAAGATATCTATAGCATTGAGATAATCAATAAAAGGTGTCAGTAAGAAGACAGCAATATTACAAATAATCAGAGATCAGAACATACAAGGAAGCACAAAGGAGGAAAAGAGAGCTTTTCCTCCAACATCGTAAAGAGAAGCTGTTCAGTATTTTAGTAAAGAAAATCTCACCTGTGTCAGAAGATCAAGGACTTATTAAGACTCGTGACTTCAAGGTATGGGATTGTTTTTGGAGAACCCAGATGCATAGACCAGGAAACCAACAAAATAGGCAACTCACATGTTGATGTCATCTCACACAGATTGTGTTAATAATCACCTCGATCAGTTTTTGACTGAAATGCCAGTATAGCTGGGTTGCTCTGTTATCTTTAGCTTTTCTGCTTACATTGTAGAGAAATATAATAGCTATGGCATGTAAAGGGATAGAAACTGGATCTTCTTCCAATGGCAGCAAAATCAGACCCTAGAGACATGCTTCTGTGTAGCAGGGATGAAAAAGAAGAAAACCATTAGCATAATGAAGCTGGTGGAAAAAGAGTACAAAGGTCTCAATATTGAGGATGATGTCAAAAGGAAATCATACCACTTTTTAATAAAAGTTGAACCTATGGAAGAAATACAGTAAGTAGACATCATACTTCAGATACATGGAGCATAACTTTTGAGGAATCCTGCCACAAATTTGATGAGCCTTTATACTAAGATTTGATTTTCATTAGCCTTTAAAATGGAACTTTTCATGAATAAGACCCATGACCTTTAACACAATGTGCACACATATCTGCCAACCACCTTAAAGAAAGAGTTATAAACAAGAACACAAGGATAAGACAACAGTTTGTGGTGCATTATACAGGATCTTGTACTGGTAGAAAAAAAAAAAAAACAAAGAGAGAAGGCAGTGATGAAGAAATGTCAAAAACCTGTGTCAGTCTTTAACTTAAAACTAGCCAGTATCATAGTCAGTGGGAGAGTGTGGGATATGGAGTGGGGTGATATTAAAGTAATTTAGGAAGAATTTATTTACTGAGGTAACAGAACATGAAGTCAGGGGATCCAGTCAAAGAAAAAAAAAATTGAGTTCTCCCAAAGAAGAAGACATTTGGGTGGAAAAAAAGAAAATACATTCATTTAGCTGCATTTCATAGATGATGAGGTGAAAGACAAGGTGAGATACCTAGGGTTATGAAGGCACGGCCTTGTGAGCTCTTATTTTGACCTTTGATGCTCCTGTAACAAGACACACTGCTTTTTCCTATTTTGTTGACTCTGATTTGTTCTTCCTCATAATGCAATTCAGTCTGGCTATCAAAAATTACAACATAAAATTACTACTCAGCCATAAACTCCAGTGGATATCCTAACCATGACAGGTTGGTGATTTTATCAGTCAATCTCTACTTACCTTTCTGGCATTCCTACCTAGCTAGAGCCCAAACTTCTAGAAATCCCCATTCAGCAAGGCAGAAACATCTGGCAAAATGGATTCCAAAACCATCAGGGAAAATTAAAACATGAATGGAGCATAAGATCTAGATCACATATGACTTCTTGTCTGAACATCTATTTTTATCACCAGTTAACATTTATACATCACATGCTAATAGCAAGTTCAGCCCTATAAATGGCACCAAGATCCAAGCTGTTTCTGCTTGGATCCAAGCTGTCTCTGCTATGCACAGTTTACAAATTAAGCCACTGGTTCCCTGACTGTCACTGGCAAACCATCAGTGTGTACAGAACTTTTGGAAGTCCCAGAAGGACCAGCTGGCCAAACAGCAATGGCTTTTATTTTCCCAGTTGCTGAAGCTTCTCTATACAAACTTAAAACACTTCAGTTCCTTTCACTTGGCCATATAAATGACTACTTTTTCAATACTAAATTGATACATAGCGTTATTTGACCATGAATTGGAAGGAGGTAATTAACATGACTGAGCACGGGAGTGGAAGCATCTGCAAGTTTTTCCTGTTAAGAAATGGTTCACCTCCCCTAGGGAAAGTTGTGACAGCTACTGGACTGACAGCTCTCATGGAGAAGACAGGAGATGCTATGAAATTAACCGGAGGAAAGACACTTCAATACTCTGAAGAGTACAGTCCTTTAAGACAGTCTTCAGAAACACTTTGCATTGCATATACCTGATCGCACCAGCCAACAGATGGCCAAACATGCAGTGGAATCATAATGGTCTCCTCCATTTTGTCCTGCCATCAGTGGAAACACCAAAGCTGGGCATGGATAGCGGCTGTAGCCACACCTACGTTTCCTTAATATCAGGAGATGTGTATTAATACTTAACCCAGCTCCTCATGTGAACTGGACAGGGAAGTGAGTATCATACATAACTTATTGAGTATTAGTGGAATATCTGGAGATCCATGGATGAGTGACAGAGAAGTGCAGGCTGTTATGGTATTGCTATAAATGCCTGCTGCAGAGCCAGCTGATGAAACACTTACTTCTGCAAATCCCTCACAAATCATAATTTTGGTGCTGCTTTTGCAGTAATTACAATTATTGTAGGACTATATGAACAGAGATACAAAGTCTGAATTATATTCCATATAATGATTTTCTGGGTAGTTCAAGGTTTGCATATAAAAGCTATCCTGAATTGTTGTTCAAGACTGACAATGAGTACTTAGCTAAAATTAGTAACGTGTTAATTATTTTTTTTTTTAAACTTTAATATTGTATCAGTCAATTGCTCCTTACGTTAGCAACACATGTCACCAGTTAAACTTCCAAATGTGAGCCTTATTATTATATACTGGCAATCACAGATTAAGCTCATTCTGTTGGATGCCGTGCAAACACAGAATGAAAAAAATAACCACATGGGAGGTTCTAGCTAGGAGTCGACACCTGAAAACAGCAGTTTGAGCATTAAAATAAACTTATCCTTATTCGGGGAAGAAAAAAAAATAAAGAAAAATAAAGATAGATTATGCCATTTTTATCTAATCACCCTCAGTTTGACGGGTACTGTACTAACTAACAAATAAGACACAGTACCTACCCCATGAGGTTACAATCTAAATGGAAGAGCACAAAGACAGACTTCCATGAAGAACAAAGGAAAATGTCTCGTGTCCCAGCATGATTTTGTATTTAAAGGATACGTAACTACTTTTTCATTTTGGAAGGGATGTGGATACATTGAATAGGGTATTTGTAGAAAGGCATTCCAGCTTTGCAGATCATTTTGATAAGATCAGAGACAGATACAAGTTGTTAGGAAGGAAATCTTGGACAGAACAAAATGGAGTGGAAAGTCATGAGCTGCAAGAGCAAGATTCATGGCCTGACGGTTGATCTCATCGCGGAATTCATTGGGAAGCCAGTGCCTAAGTTTGAAAAGTGGAAGAAACAAGCTTCCATACAACAAGAATTTGCAAGAATGAATTGCAATAACACAAATATCAGGGGTGAGGCAATCTTTTTGTGATCCTGCTGTTTTGGGGGGAATAAATGTCATGGAGTATTGAAAATACTCCATGGTCTACATGGATGAGTGGAGCTACTCATCTTTGGATTGGTACTAGATTTTCAGATGAAAAAGCAGAGCTGAACGAACCTGGCAGTGAGACAACACATGGATGTCAATGAAATTCAGAGCATCTTTCACAGAGGTCTGCAATGAAACTGGGTGGGAACTTTGTTCTCCCATTTATCCAGTCATGAATTGCAATATTTAGCAAAATTGAAGCCTAATCGAAGGCTTTGCGATGATTTCATGACTGAAGTCATGAAATACCATGAGATAGCTGATGAAAGACCAAAATTCAGTTCTTCTTCACCAGTACTCACTTTTTGTCCAGTCCCTCCACTACATACATAGTTGCATAGAAGAGTGGGTTTTCCTTCATACTTCTACAGAGTATATAAGGTAGCGTAAGATTGCTTCTCTGAAGGTTGTTTTTTTTTTTTTCCTAATAAGAAATTGCATGTTTAGCTGTTCATTTACTATGAAGAAGGTTGTATCTAGATCTCTAGTACTGTGCAACTATTAGACAATCCAGACATAAGCTATGGAAATAAACGCAGGATTTTGGTCTAAAAGGCTGTCCATCTGACGCTGAATGTATTGCATAGTACCGTACAGTGCCACCATCTTGAACAAAAATTTAATTCTAGAATTAGTTTATGTGACATCCTTGAGGTAAGTGGCATCACAGGACATGAGAAAATCAGAGCAGCAGAAGAACGTGCGAAGCAGGAGGAACCTTAATCAGGAATATCCTTCAACAATCAACAAGCATCTGAACCTAGATAAGCACTTTCAGGGCAAGATCCTTTGGTGTTGTAGTCCTGTTCATTGCTGGACCATGAGGACAAGAAAGTAGAGACAAAGGCGAGGGCAGAAAAAGAAGTAGTAGTCAGCTCTTCCAACACAGAAAATCCTTCTACACCTGACATGAAAAGACATAGCATCTGCAATACCACAGGAAGGTAGCTGAGCTGTGTGCAAGCTGGAGAATTCCCTCTATTGCACAAGCTATGCAAATATAATTGTAGGCTAGAAAGTGCAGTGACTCATAGGTGAAGTGGATGTGAGAATATCTGGGTTAAAGAGAGTCTGTACTGAGAAGACCATGTGTAGGACCTTAGAAGTTCCCAGAGAAAGGGAAGGGAAAAGAGTTAATGAAAACTCATTAGAAAGAGTCATCCTGCCACAGAATTTTCTTTGAAGTGGCACGCGAGGACACGAGGAGCTCCTGAAGGTGTTTAAACCTGGTGGCACTTCAAAATGCTCAGATATTAAGATGAACCAAAGATTTGGGAATGGCATCGAGGGGCAGAGAAAAGGAAGCAGATCAGGCATGAACCTCGGAAAATGAGGGTTGGAAATAATACATATAGATATATATGGCAGGACACAATATAGACACAGAACCAGGAATCAGAGGACTAATATATATTATGAGGGTGCAGGTTGGACCCAAAACATCACTCCTGTGTGCTGGGTTCCAGCTGTTGCAAAGCTCTGCAGAGAAAGGAGAGAGCGGCCCTGCCTCATGGTGTTTTGCCTCCTGCAGTTCTCACTAATCAGATGACCCCGATGACGTACGCGTCAATATTCACAGCGATAAACCACAGGCTTTCCACCTTTTCTCAGCTGGACACGCAAATGACAGACTAGGGGTGAGCAGATGGCAGCAGAGGTGATTCAAGGCCAAACTAAGTTAAGATCTCCGTATTTCTGCAGGGGAGGTGGACTCAGGGTGGGAGAGTTGGCCATGAAGGCTTTGCAGGCCCCGGCCCATTCCTGGCCCTCCTGCACTTTGTGACAGCGGGTGGAAACGGGGCAGGGGCAAGCGAGAAGGGAAAACGCTGCCTCCAAACCACCTCCCTGTTGGCTTTGTGGCACCTGCCACGTGCCCATGGCTTTGGCTTCCAGAGCCACCTCACTGCTTGGAGGCGTCAGGCCCTCTGAGGCCGGGCTGCTCCTCGCAGACGGAGCAATCCCGTGTCCTGGCTGCGGGGTCAGAGCCACAGCTCCATGGAGTGCCTCAGCTTCTGCAGAAGAGGCACACGCAAGGTGTGGCGAGCTAATCGCAGCCCTGTGCCAGTCACCATGAGGCATCGGTTGTTATTCTTTTTGTTAAGCACGAGTTGAGCAGGGTTGTGCCATGGGAAGAGGCTTCCCGTCAGTCCTCACGGCTGCTCAGTAAGCCTTCCCCTCAGACAGTGAAGACCATCCAACTTTTCCAGCTTAAGCAACCCGCTTGAAATTAGCGATAAATCAAACCTGCTCTTCACAGGCAAGACATCTGTTGATAACCACGTCGAGTGCAGCAGCATTAAAGAAAACCAGGACATGCACCACAGATGGCTGCAGCCAAGGTGGGGGCTCAGGCTCGGTGGATGCTGAACACGAGTTTCTCCTGAGCTACCAGGCTCTGCAGTTTGCAAGCCCCCAAGAATTAACCAAGCAGTTGCATCTCAGGTTGCACATTGCAGAGCAGCAAAGTTTGGAACATGTCATTCTCTTTAGTTTCTCTATAGATCAGCTATCAGAAATTACTATGTATAAAGATTTCCCTCTACAGGTGGTTAGAGCTTGTAACAGCCTCTCACTTTCTTGCATCACTTTAATTAGTATTTTGTCTCGTCATTTACTTTGTTATTATTTTGCCTGTACCCCCACACTACGGGCTTGCAGTCTATTCCCAGTGGTAGCAAATTCTCTATGCAAGAAATGTCAACTCCCTTCCATCCCCCTTAAGCTTTAACGCTGCTGACTTGGACTCTTTTTGCAATTAAAATTCCATTTGCAAGCTTGCTACCCGAGTGAGTCAACCCCTTCGTTCGCCCCCCCCTCCCCAAAATGTGACAAAGTGAAAGTTGCAGCCTCTGCCAAAAGTGGGGCGGGGGGTCTCAAACCCACATCTCCCTGCCTGCAGTTTGGGCTCGCAAACTAGCATGCTCTCCTGCAGGAACATCAAATACACAGGACACACGACACGACAGGCTAGAGAACTCTTTGCAAGGAGAGGGAATGCAACGTTGTCCAGTCTTTCAAAAGGCAGGCAGCAGAACAAATCAGAAAAGTCTACTTTCTTGTAAAAGCATCTAGCAGCTGAAATCAGGAAACTTTGCAAAAAGCAAAACACCTGCACACACAGACACACGCACGCACACGCACACACACACACACACGGAGAAACCTACCTTGCAAAATCTTCTTCACTTATTTTTGTGTGCAAAGAAAGAAAAAGAAAGAAAACAACAAACCAAAACAATCCCCAAACAAAACGAAAATAAATAATCCCCCCCCACGAGAAAAACGCTTCCCCTTCTTCCCCACGCCTTAGCTGGATTTCTAGGGAATTTGGGGACGGGTGGGAAGAGCAGAGGGTGGAGGGGCTGTATAAATAAACTAGAGCGTTTCGAGCTGTGTATCTCGCAAAAGGCTGTGGGTTTCGCGTAATGTGTGTCTGCACTCTTCCAGGAGAAAGGCAAAAAAAAAAAAAAAAAAAAAGAGGCAGAGAAAAAAAAAAAAGAGACAGAAAAAAAAAGAGGCAGAAAAAAAAAAGAGGCAGAAAAAAAAAAGAGGTAGAAAAAAAAAAGAGGCAAAAAAAAAGAGGCAGAAAAAAAGAGGCGGAAAAAAAAAGGGCAGAAAAAAAAAAGAGGTAGAAAAAAAGAGGAAAAAAAAAAGGAAAAAAAAGGAGGCAAAAAAAAAAAAAAAAGAGGGAGGCAAAAAAAAAAAAAAGCATTAAAAAAAAAAAAAAGCGAGCCAGTTCGTGTTCAGAGCCTGACTTGGAGCCGGGAGCAGCAGCCCCCCCCCCCCCCCCGCCCGCCGCCCACGCACCACCCCCGCACCGCCGAGCCCGGCACCTCCCGGGTGCCTGCGCGGGGCGGATTCGCGCAGCCCCCGCGCTGCCCCTGCGCGCCCCCGCCGCTATTTCTGGCCCCTTGGCCCAGGCGGGCACCCGCGTGTGTCCCTGCCTGCCTCCTCCCCGCCACAGGTAGCGAGTGGGGGGCGTTTTTTGGGGGGTTTCACTGCACTGCGTCTCTCTCTTCTTTTTTTCTTTTTTTTTTTTTTTTTTTTTTTTTGGGGGGGGAGGGGGGACACCCGCACCCCCCCCCCCACCTCCACCCCCAGTCCCCATCCTCGGTTTGGGGTGCGGGAGCTGCTTGGGGTGCCGGAGCGGGCTCCCAGCCCTTGGCTCCCGGTAGCACAGTCAGTTCCTCCAGTGTGTGCTATTGACCTGCATTGACGTCATTGCGTCATTAGGTCTCCCTTAGAAACACTGACTTTCAAAAATAGTATCAAATTAATTCAACTGGCAGAGAGAAGCCACTAGCTGGAATGAGCCATAAAACTCCAGAATCTTCAGCCCGGCTTTGCTGTGCAGCCCCCCCCCCCCAAAAAAAAAAATCCCCCTCCCGACAGAGCGGGGAGAAATCAGATTGTATGGAAAATACCATTGATGGAATAAAAAAAAAAAAAAGAAAGAAAGAGGGGGGGGAGAAAGAGAGACCAAATTAGATTGCAAACCCTAGACCAGCCTCTCTCCCTCTCGTTCCTTTCTCTCTCTCTCTCTCCCCTCCTTTCCCTTTTCTGATCTAAAAATAACCCCCCTGCTTGAGCTGACTGCGGTATCTTTTGTGTTGCATCTTTCTGTTTTTAGCCTTTGCATGAGCCATTGAAGGGTGGCCCACGAGAGATCAGAAGCACAAGATATTGATCTATCGATACCCTCCGGGGCCAAGAATTAATTTTAAATGAAAGAGCTGCACCTTGATTTTGGCAGAGGGTGGGTGGGTGGGTGGGCAGATGACAGGGGTTATTTTAGGATACCATTCACATTCTCTGAAGCCGCAGCTTCCACTTTCTCCCTCTAGATTCATTTTAAAAATATCCTTCCTTCCTCACCCCACCTCTCTCACGTGGACCTGTGGGCAAGCACATGTCACCCCCATTCATACAAACACAATGCAACGGAGCAGCGGTAATTTGCAGAGATGGTACATTCACAAACAGCAGCACAGTCCCTTTAATGCAGGTTGATTTCACAGAAAGGACACCGCAGCCCAGAGGAATTTGATTAGACTGGTGATTTAAATTTGCAATCTGCTTATTGCTTTCCTTATTGTCTTCACCCTAACTTAGCAAAATTGATTTAATCTCTCTTTTTTTTTTTTTCCTCTTTCTTTAAAAATAAACAGAAAAAAAAAAATCCATTTACACTGGAGATGGAAGACCTGAATCTCAGAACCAGGGGTAGAGGAGAGGAGAAAACATCGACGGCGGGCGGCTCGTGAGAGCTTTGGGTCAGAGCCTCCAGCAGGCACCCACCCTTTGAGGCTCAGACGCCTCTGCCCGTGACCCACGCTGCACTCTTGCCATGCACCAGACCCAATCCTGCAACATTCAGCATCCAGGGGAGTGTTTGAGTTGTTTTTTTTTTCCCCCCCCCATCAGTGAAACTATTCAGGAACAGAAGCACTGTGCTAGACAGTAATAATTTGCAAGATCAGGCCATAAATAGGGCTCTCACCCTGCAAACATTTATTCACGTGCCAAGTGTTAAGACTGTGACTAATCTAATTTGAAATCAAGGGGATTACTCATAGTAGTAACATTAAACTCAGGAATGTTTGCAGGATCGGGGCCAAAATGATTAATCACCGCTGCAGCGAGGCACCGCTGGGTGCACCCTGTGTTGCTTGGGGTGCGCTCAGAGCCGTCCCGGGGTGCGTGGCTCTCCGGGCTGTGGTGCACGAGGAGCTCGGCTCTCTGCTAGCGATGGTGCACGCAACACACCTGGATGTTCCCCTGCCCCATCAGGTGTGGTTTGCTGCCCAGGAGCCTCGTGGAGGCCCTGGAAAAGGCCGCTCGGTGCAAAGTTGGAGTGGTTTGAGTGGGAAGAGCTGGGTACCCAGCAGGGGGGTCATCAGCTGCTTTCCTTCACGCAATGGCCACGTGTGTACTCTGCCTGCAGCTGCCTCCGCGGGCTGCGCATCCCAAAGTTTAGCAGAGCTGGGCACAGAGGTTCCCCCCTCACTTCTAGGGGAAAAATCTGGGAGAAGAAGGAAAGCAGGGCCATTACGTGAATAATACATCAATGCCTTCCTCCGTGTTACTGGTGCTCTTGATTTCTCAACGCGTGGCTTAGCCCTGCTCAGGCTGGTCTGTTGCCTGGCATCCCTTTTAGCCGGTGCACAGCCCCCGCCGATGACACCACTGCAGAAGTTGCTGACCTTTGGGCTCGAGCCCCCGGATCAGCTCGTGGCAAGCTATCGGATCAAAGACGGAGCAGCGCTCATGTGCAATGAGACATGTGCTGAGGCAAGAAGGTTTCCAGGCAGATTGCTGGTAAAATACCCGGGTGATTCCAGGTGAGACAGGGTGCTCGCTGAACCTCAGCTGCACCCGTGCACCGAGCAGGTGACTGCTTCTCTCGCAGCTCTTGGGAATTGCACGGTGCGTGCAATTCTTGCTTTTTTTTCCAGGGGTGCCGTTTGTCCAAGCCCCACTATCTCTGCTTTAAAAACCATTTGCGAGCGCTCGAAAATAAACAGCCCCATTTTGTTTTAGAAACCTAAGCAGTCAGGAAAATCAGTAATGACTAACAGAGGGGAGATAGAAGATGGTTAAAAAACAGGATTAGGTTACACGGAGCAAGGCAAGTGAATACAGTCAAGGAAAAACAAAGTAAGTTGGTCATCTGCCCCAGTAAGTCACTGATACAAAAGCCCTTTAACCCAGACTGCTCTTGAATTGCCCTTTTTTTTTATTAATGTTTTTTTTTTGGGGGAAGCAGTGAGCACAGGGAAGGGTTTGGGGCACGTGTGCTGACCAAGCAGGGATGGTGTGGGTTGGTTGGACGTAGAAAGTAAACAGCACCAGAGCAGAGACCAAGCAGAGACCAACCCACTACAAGAGGACAGGGCTCCAGAGAGGCAAAAGGGATTGGAAGGGGGTGGGATTAAAAGGTGGCAGAAAAGGAAAACAAAGGAGAGGGAGCAAAGCTGGGGCCCTGACCCAGAAGCTCTGGGGCTGAGACGTGGTGTGGGAAGAAGGGGGAAGAGAACTGCAAACAGGGTGTGGATGGAGAGGAAGAGAAGGGTGGCAGAAGACACAGAGGGACCAAGTCTGGGTGCAATGAAGGGGATTTCAGATGCCCCACAGGGGAGTAAGAAGAGATGGAACAAAGGGGCACAGGGGATGAAAGCAAAGAGGAATGTGAGAAGCTGAGCAACTGGGCTTCACGAACTTCTCAGCCAACACCAGTACCTCACAGGGCTCTGGAGAGCGTTGTCCCAGGTCTCCTGCACATCCTTCAAGTTGCCTTCACGTTGGCCTGCTCTGCTGTTCACAGTGCTGTGCTCAGGGGCTCCAGGCTGCTCCCCAGCTCCTCCCCAGGGCCACACGCTGGTACCTGCGAGCACAGGAGGGTGAGGAGAGGGAACCCAAGGTGGGCAACACAACGAGTGAGGAGAGCTGGGCTCTTGACATGGAAAAGGTCACTTTATGTGGAGGGACAGGACTGAAGAAGATTACACGCTCCAGAACTTTGCTTATAGGGAATTAAAGTTGCTTAATTTCTTTTTGGGACTTAGGGAAGCAGAGAGTGGCTAAAAGACAGAGTGGAAACCCTGGACATGCAGCACTGCATCACACACGGTATTTGCAGTGCAACCTCAGCCCTGCCCTCTGGGTACCAGCACGCACACCTATGCCCTGCCTGCTCTGGAAACGAGCTCAGAGGGCTCCAGCACAAAGCCTGCCTTCCCTTGCCATGGCAAAAGGCAGTGGAAGGTCATGCACAGCTGAGAGGAGCAAGCTAGGCTTGGCCTATGTTCAAGTGCTGAGCCCACACGCATCACGCTGGAAGTCATCTTGACGTCTCCCTTCCTATGCAGATCCCTTGGGAGGTGGCCTCGCTCGGCTCTCCCAAGGAGCAGCAGGTCACCCCGATGCAGCCCACCAGGCTGCTGGTTCCTGCAGCAGCAGATCTCCACGGGCACGGCAGGCAAACCAAATAACCTGCACCTGTCCCCCCAGCGCAGCCCTCGCGCTCTGTCATGATATCAGCTTTTCCAAGCTGCTCCCACTGATAATCGATACAGCCACAGTCACCACAGCAAATACACTCAGAATAGATGCAGATAAATGCTGGATTTCCAATTTGTTGTTTGTGTTTCTAATAATAGCACACCCAAAGAGAGCGTCTCAGGTCTATTTATTAGGCTCCTCACTTTTTGCTGTGCCATTCCCCGGAGCTAATGCCAACAGGACACAGTTAAGGTGGTGCTGGGGAGTGATATTTCTTTTAACGTTTTATTGCTGCCTTCTCAGACGTTGCAGTCCTGCGAGTATCAGAGTTTTCTAGAAGAGCAGGGAGACACCACGCTAACCGTGCAGCAACAACTGCTCTGAGCACTAAATAACGGTGAGGGAAGGCAGCTCAGGGCACACTGCTTTGTGGTCAGATCTGGCAAGATTGCAGTCCAAACGAGGTCCCATACAAAGAAGGATTAGAAAAGGGCTTAGGGAGGATGGGCAAGGTGAGTTACTGCATTTAATTGTTGTGGGTCAGACACACCTTGTTATTTTCCATTTTTTTTTTTTTTTATCAAATTGGCATCCTGTGTTTAAAGACCACAAGGAGTGACTGTGTAAGGTGTAGCCTTGGAAGAACTTGTAGAAGGGAGATTTGGGGTCTGGACAGGCTGCGTGGCACATGGGCTCAGGGGCAACGTATGTCATCTCACCTAGAGGGACATCAGGGCACGCGAGAAGGGGCTGTGTGTGCACAGCCCCAAGCCAAAAGACGATGCCATGTTCTCCTACACAACTTGAAGCCCAAGGGTGGAAATCTGGGTCTGCACAGAGTGCCAGGAGCCCAGCAGCTGGAGACCTAGCAGGGATTTAACAAAAGCCAAGTGATGATCAGCTATGGCACCACCGAAGCCCTGGCACACCCACAGCCCCCATCCTGCACCCTACTTATAAAACGCGCTCCAGGGGTGAGCTGGGCTTCTCAGTCCCTTACCTGCAGCTTTGCCCATGCCACACAGAAAATGCTGAATGGCGTGGTGCTGCCGTCAGCACAACGAATTGCCATGCAGGTTCTGGCAGGAGACCCCTCTGCAGCAGTCCGAGATCTGGCATCTCAAGCTTTAGTGTGCTTTAGGCTGGGTTCAGCCCTGCTGATTTCCCCAGCAGTTTTAGGACACACACACACCCCGCTGTTGTGTCAGGGTGTCTTTCAGGACAGAGAGCCCTTTGCAGGTTTCTCTCTACCTCCACTGCGTTGTAGCTCAAAGCCTCAGAGAGGCCATTTTGGACAAACTCTCTCAAGATCTAACTGTTTCACCCTCCAGGTACAGCCAGCCTGTTCCCCCATCTTTTTGTACCAAACCTTACGGTGCCCACGTCCTGCTTGCACCTGCACAGCGGGAGAGACAGAGAGAGAGAGAGCAAGGCTGCCTCCTGACCCACGTAACGGGGGCTTTCTGTCTTTTGTAAGGGAGATGAAGGGGTTTGAAGCCTGAATCTTTGAAGCTGAATAATGATGGCTGTAGGCCTGGTCCTCCCCTGCGTGGCTGCTGGAGGAGGTGCTCTCCGTGACGCACCGACTTGTCACTATGGAGCAATCCAGTATTTCCCCTCCTTGCACTGTGGGGACAGCGCAGGCAGTTTTTCTTTCTGCCTGGCATTTTCCCTCCCCCACCACATTGCAGAGAGGCAGGAAAAAAAAAAAAATAAAATCCAGGACGTGGGGCCAGGCTCACACTGTGACTCTGCCCTCGCTTGGGGTGCAACCTGCCTGCAGGGGGGAACACCTCGCACCAAAAGGGTGGTCCCAGCCCACGGAGGGTGCAGGTCTGACGGTATTGCCTGGGCACTTTGAGGGAAGGGGTTATGGGCAGGCAGACATGACCATAGCTCACACGTACCTGGTATCACTTAGGGCCGTCCTGACCACTCCTCTTCGCCAAAATTGTCCTTGGCTGAACTCCACTGCAGTCACCGGAGTTCCAGGCAGCGAGTTGCACATTTTGACTCATACCCTGTGAAGTTAGGAACTGACTCCCAGCACATCTGGCTCCATTTTGGATCGAGAAGATAGGACTCTAAAAAAAAGCCAATAAAACCACTATTTACTGTCAGACACCCAGCCAGAAAGGCTTCTGCTCATCTCGTATTTTCTCTCTTATCCATCACGCTGGGAAAATCTACGTGAAAGCAGGACTTTGCAGTGGTCACCAGCAATTCCTAGTCCTTCACCTTACCACAGACACGTAGTGTGGCCATGGCAGAGCTGGGCTAAAGCACCCCCAAGGGACCAGGATCCCCTTCAGTGCTCAGCCCCCTCTCTCCCCTCCCTTTGGTACACACCCTGGTCCCTGGCATGGGTGCTGCAGGGCAGGAAGAGGCAGCAGAAGCTCCCTGCGGTGGGGAAGGGTCTATTGCACCTGGCAAGGAGATGGAGGTGGATGTCTGCTTTGCTGACGAGTAAATATCCTTCCCAGCCAACAGGCTCCACTCCCATCTCGTTTAGCAGAGGAATTAAAAATGTTTGGCAGCTGAGCACGTTTGCTACAAAACCTTAAAAAAAAAAAAAAAACACCACACAACAAAGCATTAGCAGAGTGGCTCAGACTGGAGCCTGTGTCTGTCACTAGCATCCTCCCAGCTTTGGCGTTGCTGCTGTCGTTACTTTCGGTGGAGTTTGGGAGCAGCATTAGCCTCTGTGTCCTCCCCTCCCCAGCAGGAAAGAGCTGGCAGAGCGGCCACGGGTGCATTTTAGGACACGAGTGCCCTGCCGTGCCTCTCGGTCTGCCTGTGCACAAGCCCCAGTGCCGAGCTACACCGTCACCAACCCTGCCTTCTCCAGAAGCATTAACTTATGCACACACCATTCACCAATTGTTCAGCGTTTTTGTCAATGAATCCACATTTTATGAATTAGAACAGACCATGCCCCCTTGTGGCTTGACTTGGCTCCCTTTTCCAGGCTGCGAGCCCCCTCAGCACCCGAGTTGGGGTGACGCCGGTGGGGAGAGGTCGTGCTGGACCCTGCCCCTCGGCCACAGATATCCCCCGGAGGAGGTGTCCAGGTGTCTGAGCGCCGAGCCGAGGGGACCGTGTGTGAGAAACAGCGGCTGCTGAAGGAGGAGGAGAGGGATATTTATTTCTCCACAGCTTTAGGAAGGGTTTAGCTAATTTAATCGGGCTGAAAAGCAGCGCGGCTGACACGCAGGCAGAATGCAGTCCCCTGGTTATCCGTGGAGCAGGTACAGCAGAGTAAATGGCTCCTGCCTGACCTATATGGCTCTGACGTTCGCTAGAGAGCACGGGTGGAGCTGATGCTTCACAGCCTTCCCTCTCCTAACCCCTTCCAGTCCCTAACACGGGATTTTCTAGGTTACGGTAGCGCTTTAATTACCTGAACCAGTTTCTGCTGAGACCCGAAATGATCCCCACGACCTAAAGCACAGAGGGAATCCTGAGGGGACCTGGGTACGGTGCTTTGATTTGGGGACTGAAAGAACAAAGTGCACCCACCACGGGAGGAGAGGCGAAACCGCCGGTGCAGAGCCCGCAGATGAAACCGATTTACAATTAGGGTCACATCCCGCAGTCATCACTCACGGCAAAACCCAAGGAAAGGGAAGGAAGAACAAACCTCCCCAAGCCAGCGAGAGCCCCAGCACCGCAGGTTTGTCATCTGCTGGCCTGTGCCTGGGGCTGGAGCGGGGCCCTGAGCCCGGCCACGGCGTCTCGCCTTGCCTCGGCGAGGCTGTGCACAGCCAGCACTTGGTTCTGCACCTCCTGGGGGCCGTGTGGCTGAATTATTGATGGCGGGAGGTGAAAAGCAATAAACAAGAAATCAGCCAAATTGCTAGCGTGAGGGAAGAACAGGTATTAATGCAATTACGAAAAATGAAGCCCTGGTTCCTGCACATGGGGGGAAGGAGCGCAGCGCGGTGGTGGAACAGAAAGGGAGAGGCAGGACCCCGGGGCTGCGTGGGCAGCTGGCTGAGGCCTCGGTGAGTGCTCGGTTGGTCCTTGCCTCACTTGAGGTTGCACGTCCTTTGGTCAGGGCTTTCCTCGTTACTTTTGGGGGAGCAGCTGGTCCTGTGGGGCCCATGGGCAATGCTACGAACAGAGCTGGCGCTCGGTGTCAAATCCATGCACACACGTGTGCTTGTGTGTATTTGTGACCCTTTCCCATTTAATTATCTGCCTACACCATTAAAAGTGTTTTGGGGGTGGGTGCCTTTTACCTTTCTGTCTGTACACACAAGGGCCTCGATCATGATTAGGGCCTCTGAGAACGGACACAATGAGAGTTTAAAAATATATACAGTAGTGGGTGTTGTGAGTGACCTTTGTTCCTTCTGCCTTAGACAGAAAGCCTTGTTTTTCAGTAAGCCTTACACAGTCTTATATAGCTTGTGGGATTTTTTTACCTCATGTGGCTGTCAGTTTAAGATACTCGGGTGGAATATTTAACTCGGATGCTTTTCACCTTCTCCTCTCGCTCTTTGCATGAAGCAGCACAGGTTTCTTCTCCTGAGCGAGCAGAGCGTCTCTCATAAAAACTATGGCAGCTAAATCTGGGATTTTTGTGATTTCTCCTTCACAGGTCTTGGTTCAAAATACTCAGCCTTGCTGAGAAAGCCCCTTCACACACAGGGAGATCTAGAGCAGCCAGTAAACTAGATCATGTCTCTTTCCTCCTCAGGAATGCAGCAGAGGAAAGCAGCTTCCTAAGATGTCTTCCTTGGGGCCAGGGGCTCCCAGGAAGAGAAGGGGAGTCAGCACTTGGAGAAAAAACTGTAAGCACCACCTGTTCACAGGAGAAAATTACCAGGGCTGCAGCTGAGAGCTGCAAATTTCACCTCTGCTTTCCAAAGGTACAACACACGCGATGCTGTCCAGGAGAAGGCAAAGATGGCTTTGCCCTGATGGATTTGGAGCTCCTGTGAGAGATGTCTGGGGGGCAGCTTTGGGTAGCAAAAGCATCCTGAGGCTGTGATACAGCCCGGAATATCTTTGGTGCTCCATGCTACATAGATATTAACTCTGCCACATCCCTTGTCTCACGGCCACTAAACTAATGAAGGAATTAGCACAAAGATGCCTCTACCGAGATGCAGCTTTCCCTGACGTTGGCGGCACCACTCCCGCCCTGTTTGCCAGCAGAAATGAGAGCAGAGCAGAGAGGTCGGGGGATTTTCCCTTTTGCTCACAAACACACTTGGCCTGATATTTCTCCCCCCTGAAGAAATTAGCATCTCCTTGCCTGGCCTCCCTGCCCCCGGGGCCTGACCCCCACCAGCCCACCCCGCAGCTGTGGGAGCCGGGGGGGCTGCAAGCAGAGCCCTGGGGGGGCCACATGTGGCCACTGCCCTAGGGTGGGCAGGGGGGCGAGGGGCTGTGGTGAGGCCTCCCCTATTGCCCCCGCCCCAGTGGGGAGCGGGGCTGCTGCTAAGCTGCGCCAAATCCCCCTTAAAAACCTGCGTTTGGGTGTCTTGCTGGGTTTTATTTCTCTCTCCCGTTCCTCTCTCGCCCTGGAGTTCTGTAGTAGCCCTGAATTAGCATGTCACGTGTATGGCATGTGGAAATGAATCAGGGGCATGTGAGGAGGAGGAGGACGCCTGTGTCTGTGTTTGCATCCAAGGATCTCCTCTCACTCGGTGTTTGCGTAGGTGTCTAGCTCCCTGCTCCCCTCCCCTCCCTGCCTGCCTCGCTCTCCCTGCCTCCCTCTCATCCCTCCATCTGGCCAGCCCAGCTCTCCCTGCCAGCTCGAGCAATACCTCAGGCAGAAAATGCAGATTTTTCTCTGCACCCCGGTAGGAAAACGGGGTGGCCCTAAGCTCCCCATGCATTATCAGGGGAGAGTCTGTGTTTCCCCCCACATACAGGCTCCCTTTCCTGCTCCCCCCTCCACCGCATTTTTGCTCCTCAGTCAGCACCCGAAGCCCTGCAGACAGCACTGAGAGCATGATTATTAACGCCAACGCACCTCAGCATGGCCCCCAGCCCACCCCAGAGCTGTGGGGGCCACAATCACCCCTCTGTGAGGAAGCTGCCACTGGTGGGGATGGGACGAGTCCCCATGGGGGGCAGCCCAGCAGAGGAGCTTGGTGTGGTGTGGGGGCGAAGGTCCAGCTTGGTGAGAGCTGGGGGGGCTGGGAGGGGTGCTGAGGCCATCTGGGGTCACAGCCCATCACCCCAAAACAGGGCTGGTGCTGGGAAGGGCTGGGGAGTACATCCAGAGCCTTGTCCCTGCAGCACCCACCCACACCAGCCCAGAGCCCCCCAGTCCCCCATCGTGCTCCCGTTAGACCAGTCGCCCCCTCCCCTAGTGACAAACTCCACTCTTGCCTTTTTTTTTTTTTTCCCTTCCCTCCTTTTCTTTTGAAGTCTCCCTTGGCACTGGGTGAGCTGGGATGTTTCTGCATCCCCCAAGGATGCTTCCCAAGTGGCGGGGCTCCCTGCCACCACCTCCCGGGCTCCCCCGGCGAGGGGTGAGGCTGGCCCCTTGACACTTCACTCCAAAAACCATCCTGATTGGAAACCGCTGCCTCCCTCCTCGGATCTCTCCCAAACCCCATCTCTGATGGCCCTTTTTGCCCATCTCCACCTCGCCTGCCCCCCTTTGCCCCCAGGCTTTCCCCTGGCCGGGGGCCCCGTGTCCCCCCTGGGGCGGCTGCGGCTGGCGGCGAGGTGCAGCCCTGCGTGAGGCAGGCTATAAATAGAGCCCTAAGCTCCGCTCTCATTGACACCGCTTGGACAGAGCACGGAAAAATAAACAAAGGAGACTCCGGCTCCGAGCGGCGGCCACATTCCTCCTGCTAGATAATAACAGATTTTCCACCAAGGTGTGCGGGGAACGCGCAGACCGGTGTACGAGGGAGGGAGGGAGCAGGAATCAAAACAAATTATACACACCCAGTGCATGTCAATATTTTGGTCCCTCTCATTCTGCCCTGTAGTAGCTAAGCACGCACAGATTGCCTATATTTAGAGAAGGGTATATTTTTAAATACTCGGAGATGGAGCTTGTTGCCATTAATAATGGTGGAGCGCACCGAAGGAGGCAGCCCTGGCGAGGACTTGTCGAATGTTGCTTTAGTGACATATAGAGGCCTGACAGATAAAGGACAAGGCAGGAGCAGAGCAAATATTTTGAAATCAAGCAGTGATTACCCTGAAGTTTGCAGTTGTGTTGCTATTTTTACACAGGGGGCTGTTTGCACCGGGAGATCATCCGCAGTTCCCTGGTGCAGAGACTCAGGCAGTGGGAAGGGAGTTATATTATCAGGGGCTTATTTTATTCGGTGTTTTCCTTCTTTTAATTGAGGACAGAGCACTTTCTGCAGCAGAAAGCTTCAGCTCACTACGGATGAAAGCAGGGGTGGGCACAGGGAAAAAAAGTGGTGTTTATTACCAAATTCTGGGATGCTAACTCAGCCTGCCTGAGGAAGGGCAGCGTCTGCATTTTAACAAAATCTTTTCTTCTTTTTTTTTTTCATCCTGTCCTTCTCAAAATAACCTCTCCCGATCTGAGTATTTCTGTAGGGATTTTAATCGCGACTTGTTATGTATATTAGTGGAAGAGGAAAACTATCAATTAAGACTTGCAGTGTAACATGCTGGGAGAGGTACATGCCTGGTAGTAAGAAACTGGCCAAGAAGCTTAGTAGGTGAAGGGAGGAGGAAGAGAATGAAAATAAAAGAATAAAGACAAGAGGAACAAAAGACCTTTACCTTTACTTTATCGTTGGGTAGATGAATATTGGGTGGCTTACCCAAGGCCATGGAGTGAGTCTGTGGCATCGCCATCTCGTCCATCTCAACGCAACACTCCCTGTGTGACCAAGAGCTTTTTGCTCTGTGGCATCCAAGGAGGGAGCCAGCCCTCCATGGCCATGACAGTCCCTAATTATCAGATCTGTGGACACAAGTACACCCCTGATTCCTGGCAAAACCCAGTCAGGCACGTTTTACACACGCTTGTGTGCACAAAGAACACCTGATAGGCAGGAAAGTGGGAAGGAGATGATGCTCCTCAGCCTCTTCCTGCTGCTGCCACTGCCTGAGCTGGGTAAGCTGTGCTGCCCTAGCTGGCAGGCTAGAGCAGGAATAGCTGGGGAAGGTATGGGGTGAAATTAATTAGTACCTCATAATGGATGGAAGAATCCAGAGAGTTTGGGCTGCGCACGCATGGGCCATACAGCCTGGGAAGGACAGCGCCTCGCCCCATCCTGGGCTGGGCTTCACAAATACCGGTGTGGACCTCCAGCTGCCCCTCCACTTGAGATCTTTTTTTATTTTTTTTTAAACCTTGGAGCGCTCAGCCCACATATTCGAGCTTTCACCTCACAACTTCCCTACAAACAGACTCAGCGAGAGGCCACAGGCTACAGCTGCCTCCTTCCCTGTGAGGGAGAGGGCTGGATGCAGCGGGGCACTTCAGGCTGAGCCAGCTACACCAGCTGAACCATCCTCCCTTCACATCTACGCAGGCAGTGCAGATCTATCTTCAGCTGAACGCCAGAATGAGAAACAAGCCGGCAGCCACCCGTCTGAGGCAGGTGCAGCGCACCCCACACACACACGCTGGGGACCTGGGGGAGAGCAGGCTGCGGCGGGGAGGGATTCCCGTGGAGGAGCCCCCGCTCGCTGCCTGCTCGCTGAGGCGCGGGGGAGGGCTCCTCTTCCCGGCGCCACAGACACGGGATCAGTTGCCTCACGATGGCACAGTTCCCCAGCTCGTCTGGGAATGCATGCACCGCTCTCGTTTGCGGCCTCCATGCAAATGGGACCGCAGCTGGGGTGATGAGCTGGGGCCTGTGCCACCACTGCCCACCTGGCCCCTCGTGCAAAGCTGTCCTTGTCCCCAGGGAAGGGCTCCACTCTGGGGGCGTGCTGAGCAGGCTTGGGCCTCCCAGCTGCACCACCAGTATGGAACGGTGTTGAGTAGAAAACCAGCTATTTCAGGAAAACTAGCCCTCACGGCCTCCCACTGGTCTCATCCTTGGTGATGGGGTGTGGGACGGGATTAGCTACCAACTTTTGCATCTGGTATAGCTGCATCCATGGGAGCAGGGGTTGGGAAGTACACTGATCTATTACAAGCTCTCGTCCCCAGATGAAAATGGCCCTCACCCCCTCTTTATGTTTTGTCTGTGACAGCTCATCACGCTGATGGTGGTGGAAGCTGCTCTAAGGAGCTGCCTCCATTTCACAGAGCATTTCTCTGCACAGCAGAAAGCAAGTGCCAGTTCAGCACTGGCCACACTCGAGTCCCCAGATGGAAAACGTGGACGGGCCCAGCCAAGGCCTGTGGACACACCACACACAGGGACATGAAGGCCACACATCAGCTCCTCCACCCTGTCCAGCAGCTCCCCAGTTAACACAAAACACCAAGGCAAGAATAGGTCAAACCCGCTTTGCAGAGCTGCTAGGCTCTTGGGCCGCGTAACTACCAGAGAAGTGGGCCCAGGTACTTCCTAAGGATTTTTTTGACAACCGTGTTGATTCCTAAAAACCAAATGGGGATGGGGTGTGAAGGCAGTGAAGAGAAGCACAGCTATGGAGGACGGCTCTGAGGAAGAGCTGTAATAGGAGGCTGGGGTGTGGGATGACTCTTATCCGAGCACCAGGACTAAGATTTCCATTGGCCTTGATGACAATAAACCTCCAGCTGACAACGCAGGCTGCTGTTATGCTCTGATATATCTACAGGGACAGTGGCACCATGCCAGCTGGGTGTTTTATTCATACTTTGTTACTCTTATAAAGATAGGCTCAAGTGACTCATATGTCACTGGCCACACACCATACATTTAAACTCATTGTCATGGATTTGATTTCTGGGGGTTAGGTTGTCGTCTTTTTTTTTTTTTTTTTTTTTTTAATATTAATTCCTTTCCCTCCACTCTCCTCAATTTAATTATGACTGTGTAATCTGGAGATCTGTAAAGCTCTAGCCTGAGGTCTCTGGCTATCAAGTTTCCATGTTCACAATTAGCAAATGGAGACAACGAGAGCAGCAGCACTGGAAGAAAGCAGTTTTAACTTAAGATCCTTAAGAGGATCTGTGATGATGTGGTCTCATCACTAACAGGAGGGCCACGGATGAGGAAGGATTTAGGTTTCAATCCCAAGTTTTGGGGCATTTAAAATAATATGAAAACCAGTCTTTGCTCGACTTCCTAGAGCTAGATAAATGTTAAGCAATGAGGTGCACTAAAGGGATTTTAAGCCTTCCTCTGTAGCATTCAGGTAACATTGTACCACGCTGATATCTTGTTGGTCTTAGCTGGGAAGTTCTCATCAAATGCCACTAAACGGTGGCTTTTGAGCAACACAACCCTGAGAAGTGTGTATTTTTTTCACATTCTGACTCTCAGCTATTGCTTTCCCCAACTGTCTCGTGCCACAATATCCTCAACGACTTCTCCCTAAAACTTCACACTTGCTGCTAGGGCCTCGTGGGCCCCAGGCACAGTCTAAAACCTTCAATGTCAAGAGGATGACAAGAGGCTCAGAGAAGTCCCAGTTGGCACCTGTGGCACTTCCCTCAACATTTCTACATTGCACTGACGTGTGAGGACCAACATTAAAATCATGGCAAAATGATCAACAAGACTGGCCAGAAACTTGCTGGCAAGCTCTTGAATTTAGTATCTGTACACCATACATTTCATACCACGTAACATCTGAATTCCTAGTATCACATTCCTGCAGTGCTAACTAGGCATCTTCAACCTCGTGTTGTCTTATTTTAGGATGAACTTAAAATATAGATTCAGAATTGTACCTTCCCAGAATCAAGAAAAGCAGAGGTGGTGTTTTGGGAAAAGACTTCAATGAAGTGATTGGATACAGCTCACGAACATTTTCCATTTCTAGAACAGATGTGCAGACATGAGGCATTCTCTACCATAACTCCCATCTTCCTAAGAAGCCATTCCCCCCCTCACCCCCCTTTTTAGAAGAAGAAATTTCAATTTCTTTTTGTAATGTTAACTGCAGTAGAGTGAAAACAGGTAAATATTTGCACTTGTATTTCTCAAGGAAAACATCGTACCTGTTACCACCTACCTGTGTCTGATGATCTACCCTCCATCACAGGAGTATCACTGCCATCTCAGGTGTTATGGATGCTTGCTCAGGTCCTGTGCTGTACGACGGTAATTGGTTATCAGGGAAAGAGAAGGGTGGTGTCTACACATCTCCCATGCAGACACCTCAGGCACCCCAAGATGCTAGTTGTGTCCAGTCAGACCTGAAATTAAAAAAAAGAGAACTCAAAATTTGCTGATACAATGAAAAGGATAAGCTCATTTATGCAGTGCTATGTCTTAATTGTCACAGCAATTCTACACTGTTCCTAATTTTTCTTGTTGTAGCTGCAGCTGAGACCTATTAAAGGGTGTATCCCTGAGCAGGTGGTCCCATGGAGAGACTTTGAATTGTCAACAGATGCGGGGAAAGAAAGGGAAGAGGAGCACACAGTACATCAGGAAAGGCATCAGACCTTCTCACTCAGCTTAAACATGGGACAGATGCAGTGACAGTACGTGAAGCAAGTAATTTCTGAGTAACTCCCTCCTCAGCAATGATGCTCCACTTCTACAGAAACGAAGGACAATGCAGACAGCCAGAAGTGTGAATCTCCCAGTCCAGCTTTCTAAGCTGCAGGCTCCTAGCAAAGCGTGTGAGGGTCTGGAGGCTTGCAGGCTACACATCCCTCCACCCTGCCGTGGTACCAAAGACGGTGAGAAGATGGAGGATGCTGTTGTGTACTTGGCACTGCAGTGGTCTGGCACTGCAGGCGGAGGAAAAGGAGGAAACCTGACGTGAGGGTGAAAGTCAAAACTGAGGCTGCCACCTCCCAATTTCTCTTCCAGGCACTACCTGTAAGGTGGCTTGGCACAATGCCCCCTGGTGCCTTGCTGCCCCTCTTTGCCCGGCAGGGTTAATGGTGCCTGCTGTCACCTCGCTGGGGGTGCTGGACGAGGCTGAGGCTGCAAGGGGCTGCAAGGGGTTTTAGGAAGCCCAGCTAAGGGGCGAGGAAGCAAACCACGACCTGGCTGGTAGTAGACGGGCAACACCCTCCCTCCTGCAGATCTGCTACAGGGAGGCAAAGGGGAAAATGACTCCAAGAGCTTCTCCTTCTCATTTTGCTGCCTATTTCTCGTGTCTGCTTCACCAGGGAAATTTCTTTGGATCTGTCATAGAGGCAGAAAAATCCCAGGCCAGTTTTTTTTTATTTTATTTTAGGGTGGAGGCAGCTGCAGATAGGAACTAAACCTGTACCTTTTAATCTCTCTATCTGGCTAGATTAAATACATTTATAGCACACAAAATGTGCTGCAAAGTAGAAACTAGAAGGCTGGCTTTGCTGGGCAGGAGAGAGTTAATCCCTATGGGGTGCTCATGTACGTCAGAGCAGGTTCCTGTCTGTGCAGTGCTCAGCTAGGATTGAGAGCTTTTGTTCCTTGTTGTTTTTCATGATTTCTTTGCATTTAATAGTGTTTGGATTTTTTTTTTTTTTTTTAATACGTTTTAAAGAGCATTTCAGGCTGGCAAATGGGGGGCAGAGCGACAGCCCTGCAGCTTGTGGTCCCCTCCCGTGTGTCCCAAGCACCCTGTGCAGAGGGGGACAGGACGTGTCCCCCCCCCGCGGCCACCGCCACCCCCCGCAGGGGCAGCCCCGGCTCCGCTCCCGTCCCCTCCAGGGGGCTGCAAGGTGCCGGGGGGGCCGGCGACCAAACCCCGACGGCTCGTCCTTGCGGGTTTTGCCCCAATTCCTTTCGGGGAGCCGCCTCCTCGCTCCCCCAGCCATGGGGAAGGGGTGGTCAGGGGCTGAGGGAGCCCGGGGTGGATCCCGGGGGCGAGCTGAGGCGTTTCGGGGCAGCCTCAGGGCAGGGGGCCGCCCGTGCTCGCCCCGTCTGGGGCTGCAAGCGGGGGGGCTCAGGCTTTGCAGCCACCTCAGGACGAGGCTTTGGGGTCACCCCGCTGCGGCTCTGCCCTGCTTGGGGGGCGAGGCGGCGGAGCGGCAGCCCCAGCCCCAGCCCCGACGGCCCCGCAGCCCCGGGGGGAGCAGCGGGCTGCGAGCCCGGCCCGGCGCCTCTCGCTGGGCTCCGGCTGCCACCTGCAGGCCGCGGGCAGCAGCACGGGGCTGCGGGGAGTAACTTCTCCGTGCCTGGCCTGGAGAAAGGCACAAACGCCCTAGGGCTGAGGGATCGCCCCGCTGCCGTGCTCCTCGCCCCCCCCGCAGCCTGGAGGGGGCGGCCAGCGAGGGCGGCTCGCAGCCCCCAGGTGCTCTGCCCTCGTCTGCCTCCCACTCCTCCCACCTTCCTCCAGCTGCTGGTGCTGCTCTTTCCTCCCACACAGCAGCTCGAAGAGGCTGGAGGAGACGGTGAGGAACAGGGGAAGCACTCGGAGGCTGGCAGCTGCCACTGCCTGGTTTCTCCGCACAGCCCCAGCTCCCCTCCACCTCTGCAATTCTCCTCCGGCCGCAGGGCTCACAGGGGTGGAAGAAGCGGGACACGGGGAAAGAAAGGCAGGTGCCTGGGAGCTACAGCTGGGCTCTGCAAGGAAGCCTTCGAGGATTAAGGAAGAAGAAGTAAAACTGCTGGTCCCCCCAAAGGCAGAGGTGCCAGCCAGGCCCCATTTTGCTGGAGACATCAGGAGCAGTGCACAGGGAAAGGCACGAGCCTGTAATCAAGGACTGCTGGTGGCACTTGGAAGTGGGAGAGTTACAAGGGTGGATTCATTTCCATCTTATCCACTGTGCCCATTCTATTAAATATCTCCCCCTCTTTTTTCTTTTTTTAACCAATATTGTGAATTCATCCACACGTCTAATTCCCCTCTCAAAACTTCCTCGCACACTCTGACAAAATCAGGAAGTCTTGTTGCTCTCGCTCGCTAACAGAAAGTTTTAAAGTCAAAGACTTGATGGGTTGCCCCATCTTGGGTAGCACCCAAGAAGGCTGAAAGCACAGAAGGGGTTTGTCCTGGCTTCTCAGCGGAAGAGTTTCTAAGGAAAAAGGGCAAAAAAAACACCACTGGGTGGGAGTTTTTCCTCTTTTCTTCCTCTTGCAGGTCCTCCCGCTGAAGAAAAGAAGCCTTGTCAACCCTAGCTGGTCAAAATGTCTTTGAAGCATTTTAGGGGAAAGTGGTTCGTAAGAAACACTCCGGGTTTCTACGAGCACAGAATATCCTATTTATCAAAGAGGACACGGGGATCTTTGTCAGGATAGCAGTGCTGGTGCTACGCTGCTCTGCTCCTGAGGAAGCACACTCCTTCCCCCTCAGCTGGAGAGCGCTTCAGCCGGGCTGTGGCCGCCCCGTTAGGTGCTTCCCGAGGTGCTTGCGCTGCTGCAGGTGTGGGAGCAGGGCTGCTATGGAGCTTAAAGGAGGGTCCACGTAAACCTGCGGCACGCTAGGTGCTGACCAAGCCGCTCCAAATCATTAAAACTGCCCTGAGTGACCATTGGCAATTAAGGAATTACCGCTTGTAAGGTCACTCAGTTCGCCTCTGCCAGTTCACTGAACCAGACCGTAAGGCACCGCAGCAACCCACAGGTAAGGCGCAGGTTGCAAAGGCTGCGTGCTTCCAATTTTCATTAGGGCAGCCCGACAGTTAACAGCACCAGGCCAGGAAATAAACCAGAGATTTAATGCTATATACCCCACGGTTACAATTAACCACGGGGGTGGTTCTCATAGTAGCACACCAACGCGTGCAAAGAGCTTGGTGTGGTGCCACAGTCTGCATTTGCTGTGACCCCACTGAGCCTGTGTGGCCAGATGGCAAACGGGGGCCCTACTTTTTGGTTAGTGAGGTACACTAGGAGCTTTTTGTTACACGAATGTGCACATCCCTCCACAATTAGGGACCTCTACAGGTGCCACTATGCCACCTGGTTGCTCGGAAAACTTTTCCTCAGGTGACCCAACACGCAGCTACATCCCTGTGCCACAAGACAAGGCGCAGACCTCACTGAGTGAGAACAAGCGGGCCAGGAGATGCATCTGGTGTGTGGGCTGCAGATCGGGCACCCCGGTGTTAACACCTTGCGTACCTGAGTCACGTCCTGACCTTTCTCTCCCAGCAGCATTCGCAATCCAGGTGGAGAAGCAGGAGAGAAAGCAGACTGCAGATGCTGTACATGCTGATGATAAAAAAATTCACTTTTTAGCAAGTGTTCTATATTCCCAAACAAGAGCCACTAGGCTGAAAGCCAAAACAAGCCTAGTCAGGCCTCAGCTTAGTCAGCAAGGCATGCCTTAGACAAGCCTGCAAGGGGAAAGCTGAGGGAGAACAACTCTGCACGGTCTCTTCTGACACAAGAAATAGGAAGCATCACACGGAACTGGCAGGTTCAAAGCCAACAGCTGATTCTTCACCGCTGCTTCTTCAGAAAGGACCCTGACCCCTGGAACTCCCTGCTGTGGGTGCTGCAATCCCTGCAAGTTAGAAAATGGGCATACATCGTCACAGGAGGAGACCCAGCAGTGACACACAGCTGCGTTTGAACGCAGGGCGCAGGCACCCCAGCCTGTTGGTGTGCTGGGCACGTCAGACACCCCGCAGCACTGCGCTGAGCTCCGGGGCTCTCCGTGCTCGTGCTCTTCCCCTGAGAGATCCCCCTGCTCCTGAAGTCTCACCACTCAAACCTGGTTTCTTTTCCCTGTTCCCACAGAACGCTGTCCTACCTTAGCTCCTGGCATGGCAGTTGGATAAAACTGGTTTCCTCTGGGCTTCCACCATCCATTTCTTTTGTTTAGATCACGCCTGCCCACGAGTCAGTGTCTCTTAATGACTTTTAAATATTACTTCTTTGCCCCTCAGCACATGGAGCACAAGGCAGGCTACAGCCAAAGGCAGTCATAAGACATACTGGTAGCTCATGCTATCATACTGTAATTTGCAACTGCAGCAGCTCTGAGATTTATTTTTTATTTTTTAAAAACTACAGTAGAATTAGATAATTATAGATAGAAGACAAGATTGGATTTAGACCAAAAAAAAACAGTCAAAAATTTGGGTTGAAAGTTTTCCATTACTGTATTAGAACGACGGCTGCCTGGCTTGGCAGACTGCTGCACAGAGAAACGTGGATCGCTCAAAGTTTGAGAACAGCAGCGATGTCACCGTGAGGGGACTGGAGCCAGCAGATACGAACAAACAGCCATCTAATCCTTGACCATGGAGTGAACTCCGCAGGCAAAGGCTGTAACCACTGAAAGTTTACCGTGGGCCAACGTCTGTGACAGCGCTCTGCAGAACAGAGATTGTCTTGTCTGAAACACCTGGCCTGCTATGAGCACAAATAGACACAAATAGCAAAACTCTATTAGGCTAGAAATAACCCGACTCCGAAGGACCAAAAATGGAAGGAACAGTCTGAAACTAAATACAAAAATAAAAAGCAGAACACCTGTCTTCAGAGGATCCTCTTGAAAATGCCACAAGGCTAACTCACCACCACCTGAATTTGAAGCTGTTCCTCCTGTGGTACCACTGAACTTGGTTACTATTAATATTATTTTTGCTCTAAGGCCCAAACACAGATAATTAGGATAAAAGGTTAAAAAACAACAGTTAACAGAAGTTGTGAGGGTTGCTGTTTCAAGGGGCGAGCCTTACCAAAACTCTGGTCCAAATCAATCCTAGTCTTTTCAATACTTAAATCTGAGAAGAGCTTTGAGTATGAGAACCCTCTCATTTAATTCGGCAAGCCCACATGTAACATTGTATGTGCAGAATATAGGTTGTATCAATCTCGTCTAGATTTCCTAACAACAATGATAAAATGCATTTAAGCTCACTGCCTGGCTTTTCCTGTTCGTCATTTGCGGGCCAGCCTTCTGCTGGCTCTCACAGACGACCAGCCATCAGATGGCAACCAGAAAACCACAAATTGATAGCAAAGCTTCATAAGCCTCAGCATTCACAGACCCATTTGTTTTGTTTGAATCAATACTGGCATGCCTGAGTACATTCGGCAAATTAAACGAGAAAATCAACAAGAGCAACCCCTCAGGCTCTCAGGCAACAAACCTCCCTCTTTGGGGACATTTCTTTGAAGTGAGACTCACTGGCCAGAACATGGCCAGCTGGTCCTCTAAGAAATCAAGGCAACCTGCAACGCGCCAGAAGGACACCTCTAGTGATGCTTGAGATGGGAGGACCATCTTGAACCTTCCACGCAACATCCAGTAGTTCTGGAAATGAAAAGGAGCTTGCATTTTGCTGAACGCCAAAAGAAGTTCTTCTAAAAGCATTTTCACTCTTTCAGCGCTGATACAGAGACTATTAAACTCTTCCCATTCCCCACTTCATAGGTCTCCACACAGTTGTTTTTAATTTGTGCTGTTACTATTTGTATTCCCTGGCACTACAACTGTTTCTCATACAAAGACATAAACAGCAGCGATTCCAGCTCCAAAAACCCCATATGTTCTAAAAAGACATCAGACAAGGCGTGGGAGGCAGAGAGGTGCAGCGAGGAGGGGAAATGCCTTGCCTAAAGTCACGCAGAAGGGCAGCGACACGGCTGGGAACATCACTGCTCGTGAAGCAGGTCTAAACACAGGGGGCTCTAATTTGCTAACCAGACAAGTTCATGGCAGCTACTGAAAGCTGCCCACGAGCAAAGTGCCACGAGTCGCATCCCTGTTCTGTAGCAGAGCTAGTACAGCAGCTTTGGCTACCACACAATTGCTACGGAGAGGTTACGGGGCTTTGTTTGTTTTTATCCTCCTTCCTCTTAGTTAAGAGAGGAGGTAGGAGGGTTAGGGAACGGGGAAAAAAGAAGGTTGCAAGCTCCATCAGAAAACTTGTCAGATTTGTATTTTTGGTCTGTTAGAAAAGTTGGTCATCACAGGTGATGCAAGTAAACTACTGGTGGTGGAAATTAAGATCCCAGCCTCTGCTGCATTGTAAAACCTATTGTTTCAGTGCAATGCTATGGTCACACTGGGTGCCACAGCACTTTGCGTTTTCCTTCTTTGTGGAGGATTGGTGCAGCCCTGATCAGTATGGCTATGCCATCAGTGAACCAAAGCCACTGCTCCATGTACAGAAGAATCCGATTCTGTTCCTGCAAGTTGTGCTCTGAAAAGCCCTTCGATATCAGGCGCATCATGCCATCTGCAAACAAATGGAGACTTTTTCCCATCTGTACTTCAATTTCTGTGAACACCCTGGAAACGACGGAGGGAAAAATATGTCTTTTAGAAAAGAGGATTTTCCTGCTTACCTATGATTTTGTCATCTCCAAATTAGACTACTTGGAAGATACACTTAGCAGAGCTAGTCATTATGAAATAAGTCACTAAGTCTCATTAGAAATCATGTTTAAATTTAGTTGGTCAAAGGTACTCAATGGAAAGGACTAGGCAGTTTGAACAGGCAATTTGTCACAGGGAGGTGAATCACCCTCTGGAGATAATCATCTTCTCCATCTACTGAAGATGGAGCCCAGACAACTAGCTTAGCTAGCTTATTTTAAAATGGACTAAATGAAGATGGATTTCATCCTTAAATAGCTAGCTCATCCTGCGGAGAACCACACCTTTGCTCCACAAAATGCACTGGCTTCCCTTTCAACACGCTGCCCAACTTGTCTCCTGCTTCTAAACTAAGCATAATTAGTTTTTCTTTGACTGACACTTGAACACAGCCAGACCACTCAAAACCCCCCATTCTTTGCATTTATGTAGGAGGGTTTCAGACACAGGAATGAGAAAGAAGAGCGCTCCATCTGCCTTCTCCAAGGTGGGAGCAAATGGTCCCCAGTAGATTCATCAGCGGGTGAAATTTTTAGGACGCATGCTTACTGCTGGTATTAGCACAAGTTTATGCTCAAGTAGATCTCTTCGCTTCTCTGCATCAATTTTATGCACTGCTTATGCATTGCAAGCAGCTGATGGAAATCATTATAACGCTTAAAAGAATTACCTAAAATTTATGAAAAGACAGTTAAGAGGGAAGCACGAGCTATTTCCAAGTTAGTTGCATGGCAGATACAGCACAGAGTAGCCGATTAACAAGTGAACAGCTGTACAGCCGAGTTTAATGGGAGTAAGGCAATACATGCTCCCTTAAAACACTTAACTAAGATTCAGACAAAATACATGGAGTCAGACTGCTGCAGTTTTGAAGAACCATTTATAAGGTGCGAGTTCTCTGAAAATGCACGCAGCTCAAGATGATAAATCGCCTGCTACTCCTTGGTGGGAACACCAGTTTACAGTATGGTCATGCACACAGCAGTGTTCCTGCCTTTTGTGTGATGTCTATATACAGTGCACCTCACCGCATTTCTAAAACAAACAAACAAAAAACAACTGCAGTAAGCAAGATGTAAACTGACAAGAGTATTAATGACTAATTTTAAGTGTGCACCAATGCTGTCTATGAGCATAATACTTGTTGATCCAGAAGGTCTATTTCAATTCCATCTATTGACACAGCCAGTGTTGAACACCCTCATGTGGCTGCTCTAGGTTCTTATGGACCCGCTTTAGTCTTTACTTACTTCAATCCCAACACTGCTCACCATCGGCGAGACAGATGCAGTAGAAAGCTCAGTGTGTAGCTTGATCAAATCACTTGATTTGACCACAATACATTGGGAAACCAAGCTGTAAGCTGGATCCTCTATCCCAAGTAAGAGGAAGTTTGTGCATATTACATTTCAAAATGTAACATTTGCCAAGTACTCCCAAGGTTTTATCAACCACTATGAACGTAAAGCAGATCGGTAAAAAACAAAACAAAACAAAAAAAGAATAAAACGCTGCCTCTCTTTGCATTTCTTTAGTTCAAGGAAAAGCCTTTTGCTTTAATATTTTTCTACCTCGGATGGAGCTTCTTTCCATTTACTTGCACCTACCTTACTAGGTTCTCCTCCCAAACATCTCTGTGAGAAGTCTCTGCAATTCATCAACTCAGTCCATGATGCTTGTGGTGGTGTATCAGACTTTCCAGAAAGTGATCTGCCTCCTCACACTAGAGTTTATAGAGATGGATCTCCAGTCAACATTATCAGGCTTTTGAGTAGCCTTGGGAAGAGAATGAAATTTGATATGCTGTTGTCTCTGTTGGCCATCAGAAATTCAACACATTGACCCATTTTTAATGAAAATCTACCCAACAATAGCACTTGCTTATACCTCTTTGAGGCTTTCTAGATTAGTAGAAATTACTTGCAGTAAAACAGAGGTAAACATTTGCCTTAGAACTGTTCATCTTCAATTATATATAAATATATTCAGGATCCTTTTATGAAGTAATAAAGTAGGTTAAAAAATATGTTGATGCCATAATTTCCACCACTGCCATACTTACTCTTAATTTGCGTCACTGAACGAAGAAACATTAAAAAGGGGCCAGGCATAGAGGTATTGAGATTTTTCCATGGATATGTAGAAAATCATTATATAAACCAAGGGTGTTAAAGGCTTTCCTGACTCCCAGCTCTGTTTGCTCCCAAAGAAAGGCTGCGGTTCCCCAAGCCTAATCTCCTTCAAATGGCACAGGACACACAGATTAGAGGAGACGCTGTGTTTTGTTCATAAACAATTTATTTTATTTCAAATATGTGCCCTTGTTGATTCAACAATGATGTCTGGAGAATCATGTCCTCCACCAAACAAAAAGAGAACTGATTTGGAAATCTTTCACCTGACTCATTTGCTGATGATACCTTGACACTGCCTCCCTGCTCCTTCTCAGCAGCTGAAAGTATGGCTCAGAGTGAGCATAAACTTGCACCTTACTCCGAAATGACCAGAAATACAGTGAACAAAGAACCAGTAAAAACAACCCTTCAGGGAGGCAGAGGGCTATGAATATATAGACAGATAGAAAACATCTTATTGGGATTTTTACTGATTTTTTTTTTCTGCAAGTAAGTTTAAAAACCACTTTAACTTTAGTGTCCTGCTGTTTTCCCCTCCTCATTTCCTCCTCATCCCCCAACAGAAATAAACAATTCCGAAAATGCTAGATGTTCCTAACACCCCCCTCTTTTTAAAAAAAAATAAAAAAACACAAACGAACAAACAAACCATTTGAAATTCTGTCCCTCTCCTTTCCAAAAAAGCAGGCAATGTGGCATGGAGTAAACAGGACTGGACAAAGCATGAGTTTCACATGGATGAACTGCTGATTATCTCTTCTTACTATCTGGTATGGGTGTTTGCTTTGCATTTCTATTGATGTAGATTATAAGACATGAAGCAAGTTATTTTGGATGCTGATGCCAATCTGAGCATTAAGGAAAAACTAATGATGCCTGGGTCCTGGCATAGGTGGTCATGGACTTATGGAAGTTCCTTGGTTTAATATTTACAAGGATGTTTTAAAATTATGGTCTGTGAAACATTTTCCGAAGATGCTCCTTTATCTGAGAAAAAAATAAAAGAACCCTTGATCCAAATCCCATCTCTTTTTAAAAGTCTTGTTAAAAATGTTGATTCATCGATTTATCTTAGCACACTTAAAAGCAGAATAGTGAATAATGACTTAAAAAAAAAGAGAAACATGCTGATCTCTACGGAGACCGTCGCTCTTTTTTCATAAGTAAATGACACTGAATGGTGCGGATTCGATTCTTCGCTGGGGCAAACTCCGGCTGAAGTTTTAATGTTGACTCATACCATTTCATCGCCTTTTCAAACTCTTCCTATAAAGAAAGAACAAAGATTGCATTAAGTCAGAGTGGACACTACCATTTTCTATTTCCTCCCCGTTCTAAGTAGTTAAGTGGCATGGTATACACAGAGGTAGCTAAACCATCCTGGTGGTTTAGTGGTTTTTGTTTTTTTTCCTCCAAATAACTAGTACTTTCTTGGACTTATATGACCCAATTTTGCATAACCCATGGAAGGGAGTCAAATCACTGTTAAATATTCCTGACCAATTATCTTACCTTTTTCCTTTTAATAGTAGGTGTGTGCATTCTTACTGTGAAATAACCTTTAAAAAGCAGATTTCATCCAGAATTGACATAAATCAAAGCTTTGCACTCTTGTACAATGCAAAAATATCAACTTTGCTAAAAAGGTAACGTTTTTAAGAACAAGCTTGAAATTAGTACAAAAAGATTACTCAAACTAAGGAAATTAAAAAAATCGACCTAATAATTTAAAATCTTACAGCAGCTAGACAATTTCAATTGACAACCTGGACTCCAGAATGGTAGTAAGAAGCATTCATGGTGTAGTAACATTTATTTTAGAGTAATGAAATCTAATTATCTATACCATCCCACATTTTTTTGTTTATTAACCAGGAAAAAATGCCAACTTCCAATAATGTCTTAGAAGAAAAACATGAGAGGAGAAAAACAAAAACAAACAAACAAAATGTGGGTTTTTTAGTCACTTTCTACATTTTTTCCTCCTCTTTTCTCTTACAGGAACTGAGCTACTCCTATGACGTATTTTTGGGACTGTGAACGAGAATTTATTTATTTTCCAAATCTACTAAAGGGAACCACCAAAAGAGCTTTAAAACAGATGCTGGACTTGGGTACTTTTTCTCTTAAACAGCATATTCAGTATTTCCTAGGGCAAGACTATTGATGAACTACTGGTAAAAAGCTAAACCAACATTGCCATGTGAAAGCAGGCAGCACACTGCACAGCATTTCTAGACTTTGAATTTATTTTCTTTCTAAGTAAAAGAAGACAGAAGTATGGGCAGACTCCTGCTTCATACTTACAACTCCCAGGATCTCACTCTAAGCATTACCTCAACTTCAGTCGAGTTCTGTTTCTCAGTAACTATTTGTACAGTCCAGGTAACATTCACCTCTAGCCACTTTATAAACACTAGCTAGATCAATGAGTCATGATTTAAAAAAAATGTATTTTACTACAGTTTCAACAGGAATTACATCGAATATCCCACATTAGTTTATGGGAGCACTGACAAACAAATGAAAACAAGAATCAGATTTTTCCATTTTTAGATGTAGTTATTAGTTATTGTAGTTATTTCCTTTTTTTCCTATTGTAGTTATTTCCTTGCTGTGATCTGATATGACTTTGAAGTTCTTTTAGATTTATTTCCCACAGCATTAGTTTCTATAACATCCATCTGAAGTTCTCAGTCCTTAAAACGGCCAACAGTTTCTGCTTTTTAAGGCAATTTGCTGAAAAGTCTTGCACATAAAGGAATGTTAACCTCTACAATGCTATACTATTAATTAACATGGTGTCTTTTACAACCTTGTTGCCAGGGTCAGCTCTCAAATACAGCTGGCTAAATACAAAGAAAATAAACTAACTTTTCTTTATATCAGTGTAAGTTGATCCGGAAGATAAGTTTGTCCTGTTGCTAGTCATTTTATATTATGAATGTGGCTTCATTGAGAAATCTCTCATAGCCAGGAGAATAAAGTTATTCTTAGGCCCTGTTCTAACTTGAAAGACATTCAAAACTCATGCATCAAACTTCTACTTCATTTCTTTCTACTGTGAGAAGTAATACCTTAATAGAATGAAGTCATTCCTTTCTTCAGTTTGTTTGCACTGTGTTTGACAGCACTGGGCATTCTGCTCTTTTCAAGCCTGATAGCCACAATACATGAATACCTGCTCAACTTTCCTTGTTATCTCTAATATCCACTCAATCAGAAGAGCGAAATATTAAGGACAGATCTACAACAAGTACTAAAAACTGGCAGGGATACATAGGAACACATGTAATTGAAAATATTTCTGAAGCAGACATAGGTATTAGCTACGTTTCAGTTTAATGGTGTCTCTCTTACCTTTCAAATATACTGGCCCTGTTAAAGATGAGAATAAAACATGCAAGAACCAATCCAGCCTTTGTAACATAGAAGGAATGAACATTTTGCATTCACAGGAAATACTGAAAGCTGACTTGCAGATCAGAATATATAGGCAGTATGAAGAAATTTAAATGAAATCTGTAAACTATTTTGGGTGTTGATAATTCAGATACTGAAGTTAAACATCCCTTGTGTTTGTTCACTGCAGCAGCAAACTGTGTTTTACTAATTATGTTAAACTAAGCTCTCCAGGATAAAAACTCAGCTTGTCATTAATTTCCCAGTATTACAAAAATATCCTGTGTTTAGATGGGAAGACAACCAAAATTATCAACTGTTTGCTATTGTCTTAACAAAGCTTTGCAGACAGCATCCTGAAGCCAGCTTGTAAGAACACTGGCCTTCAAGAATTAAACGAGTAATAGAGAGCTTTGATGGTCTTAAAAAGTACATTAAAAAAATATATATTCTCTTCCTGATCCCTCCCTTATTTTGTGAATGTTGCTCCCTCAAAATTCCAACTTGTGGAAACACGATTTGTATATAGACTTCACCAAAGACAAGACACAGACAGGGGACAGCACACTCACCATTGCTACGTAGACATTTGCCAGCGTGAAATGATTAACCACAAAGTGCGGTGCTATTTCCACTGCCATGGTAGCCACGATGATGGCATCATTCCAAAGCCTGGCATTGTGGAAGATGTTTGCTAGGCTTATTAGTGGTACATCCTGGAAGAGAAAGCGATAAACAGTGAGGTTCTTTCCACTGAAATAGTTTCAGGATCAGGAAGACAGAAGGCTCCACCACCTGGCCACTCCACTCTCTGATCGCTTTTTGAAGGTGATGAATTCGACTTATTTTACTATAAAAAGGGCATTTCAACCTGAATTATAAACAAACAAACAAAAAACCCTCTTATAAACACATCTACTCGCAAAAGTGATACACATGACTGTTGCACAGACAAGCCATTCGAAAACTAACTCACATTAAATGTTCCAGTACATACATTTAGTTTTTAGATGATGTTGTGTTAGTTTTCACCCAAAAGATGAGATGCAGTCTAAGAGATGAGAGAAGCTGTTAGTCTAACCCCCCTCCTTCAGCTGTTGCATAGAAGGGGAAGGAATAGGAATAAAAAGGGAAAGCAGGGAAGTGAAAAAAAGGGTCTAACCATTAGCACAGCTGGCACACTGTTTTCTATCCTGCTTCTGGTACAGAATTCCTGTAGGATGCTGAGTAACAGCTATAAATAAAGTTTTCTCAGGTAGTCACTGATGTTTTTATTTTCTGAATTTCCAGACTGTGACCGTGTCTGACTGACAAAATTGTGGAGCCCTGACAGCCATAACAAACTCTCTGGGAGCTTCACATCTACAAAGGACAAAATACTACTCAGAAGCAGGTCTTAGATGCCCTCAACAGAAGAATAAAAAATTCTGTATGTATTTGATCCCTGCCACAGTTTTGATACTATGCAGATTCTGTGGAAGTGAGAATCACAAAAGAAGCCCACAGGAAAATTAATTACCTTTTATTTAGATGAGAAAAGGTGAGATAAAGTAGGGAGAGCACATAAAGCCAAGGAGGAAGATTAAACAAAATAGTAAATAGCAATTCATTCAGTGTTAACTCTCACTGAGTTCAAGTTGCAGCTAAATCTGTACAAACAAGACCCCCAGTTTTATCTGGAGGCATGGGGGTAACTTCAAAAGGACAAAAACAAAGCACAAATTTGGTGTGAGTCCATCCCAAGCAACACTGTATCACACCACTAGGAAACAGTCAGCAGTACCTACACCATAAAAGAAAGATAAGTAAATAAAATAAACAAAAGCATGTTGTGTTAGACCTTGGTTCCAACTTTGTTTTAAAAAGACAACGGCAAAAAGACAGAATTATAGGAGACAAAAGACACTCAGGATGTGGAGTAGGAATAGATCAACATTTCTTAGCTGAGGTATTTCTCCTGTTAATGGCTAAATATTCCTAATAATACAGAGCGCAAAACACTGTCATCTGATTTTCAGAGAAGGATTTAAGACCAAGGTTCAAGAAGTGGTTTGCACTTTGCAGTGTTGCACAGTTTGTTGTTCAGGTCCCAGAGTGAAATCCCCAATGTTGAGTTAGGGGCCAGCTTGCAAGGGGGAGCCCGGTGTCTAAGAACAGGCATCCCTGCTCAGCATCTCAAGGGGCAGGGTGAAGGGTATACAGAGCACTTCAGTCAGCTGTAACACTAAACAGGAGACTGTCCCAAATACTGCCCTTTTGGCCTAAACCACAAAGCTGCTGCACAAAGTCAGGCACTACTCAGCCAAAACACTTACACTTTAAGCATTTACATTATTCCTTTAGAACTCACCACTTCCCCCATTCAAAAGCACAAGGGGAAGACATACTTCCCACATTTTAGGTTACAAGACTTGTACAGGCAGAGGCTGACAAAGACTCAGTCCTACGTAACAGAGGGGAGTTCAAGCCTGTATTGCCCAGAGAGGTGTCAAACCCACTGAAATGCAGGAAATTCCTCTTTTGTAGTTGCCCACACTCAACACGTGGTGAGGGTCTTGAGGTTTCACCACAGCTAGCTGATGTCCAACACATTACAGACACTTGATGTGTACAATTCTGGCCTTAACAGTTTGGGAAAACTCCATATGGCTGTTACACAAGCAAAACATGATTTCATCCATGTAGCAGGCAGATGTGATATGTACACACCTTCATGTGATGGGGTGCATAGTGCAGCGCTTGCCGTAAGCAGTCAATTGCCTTCTTTCCTTGGCCCTTCACCCTCCAGTAAAGAGCAGCCATGCTAGAGAGGACCCACGAAGTCTGATTCTGGCAAAAAGAACACAAAACCCAGTCATGCAAACACCTGTAGTGAAAAGACTCCTTGTCTTTCACTCTTTGAATTTACTTGACATATTGAGGGTGGAGGGTGTTACACTTTAACGATAAACTATTTGCTGGCTCCCCAGGAACGCAGTCACTGCACCAAGCCTGTTGGAGTTTAAGAAGCGTTTGGGCTGTACACTTAAGTCACATGGTCTGAATTTTTGGATAGACCTGTGTGGTACCAGGAGTTGGACTCAATGATCCTTGTGGGTCCCTTCCAACTCGGGATATTCCATGATTCTATGTTTCTATTCCAAAGCGTCAGAAAGAGTTACTCTACCACGTATGCAGCAGCCAGGTCAATGAGACTGCCATATGAAACACAAATTCCAAATGCAACATAATTTTCTTAAGGGAATAGCATCTTAATAGCTTTATACAGCAACAACAGTTTCAGCAGTCACAACAGCTTCTAACCAGCTGCCAGGTGCTGAGCATTCAGATGCGTACACGCATTACCCTGTATAAATCAACGCTCTTAGCTAAGTTAGCTGACTGGACTCCTTGGAAAGAGAAAGGGTGCTCTGGGACGCAGCGCAGGGCAGACGCCTGAGCAGTCTCGCTGACCGAGCTTGTTGCCTCTAGTTGGCTGACTCCCACGTCACGTGTCAGAAGGGAAAATACCACGCGCTTGAATTCTGTGGACTCAGACACTTTAAATGAATGTTTATGTTCACATATGCAATTAGATAAGTAGCCATCTTGATCTGTTTGATTAGCTCTTGTGAATAATGAATGAGACTGGTACACAGAAAAACTGCATTTTATTTCCAGCACAGCCAGCCTCAGTGAGAACTTAAGTTTCTGGTCTGTCAGTACTGAATTTTCAGCTAATTTGGATAAAGCTTCTTGTCTGCAGGGGGAAGCGTAGCTTGTAAAAGAAAAGTTGGCACATCTGAAATCAAAAGGAACTAAGATTTATAATGCAGGCTTAAGAGTAACATCTTCACTTTCTGGGAACAACAAAGGTATACTGGCTTTAGTTTCAAAGCATAGTAAGTTCTTTTGATGGCTTTCTAGAATAGGCTAGGGGCACCAAGCTGTTTCGGTTGTACTCTTTTGTATGATAGTTTGGAACATCCTCCTTGCGCTGTAAATACAGAACAACAATCCCTACATCCCCATCCACCTTGTATATCCTGGGAAAAATATGTTCCTAATCATCTCTCCAGCAAGAACAGGAACTGCAGCCTCACACATGGTGCTATACCTCTGCCTGAAGGCATCTGACACTTCAGTTCAACACTGCATAAGGTAAAAGAAAACAAGTAAGAAAGAGAGGAAGTCCTTGCCTGTCATCTGCCTGCCTGCCAGAAGTGCAACTGGAAGAGTTGAGCCATGGCTTAACTCTGACTTTCTATAAGCTCCAAGCCAATGTTGTATCAACAGAAAGAGGATTAAGAACTGTTAAAATAGTTTAATAAATATCAGCAGCTAGCAATACGGCTCAAAACAGGGCTGGAAATACACTGGGAATATGATATGCTTATGTTTTAGTAGGAAGGTAGGCAAGAGACCTGGCAGCGGGACTCCCATCTGTAAGCAGAGGATATAGCTCAAGGAAGTACCTGTGAGGGCCTTAGAGAAGCTGAATAGACAAAAATCTTTGGTCCAAGTACTACTGCATTCCTTAACTGGAATGTCAGTCATATAGTTGATAAATATATATATAGCTGGATAAACTGCAGCCAGACACCACTCTTTTTCTCACTTACACGTACCTTTTCCAAAGCTTTGGCTATTCGAGTACCAACTTGTTCTAATGACTGTGGTGAGTACTGGTCCTTGCCAAGATTCTGTAACACCTGTGAAAGAGGAAAAACACATCCTGAGAGGATGGAACCTGGTAAGAGATGCCCTTCACTCGCCTGCTTGTTTGCTGCTTTTTTACCCAGCCTTTTACAAACGCCCTAACTTGTTCCATCCCAAACATCACTGTATATCTGGAGTTAGTACTATCTGTATCATCACATAGCTTTTTAACTCCATGCTGCCGAATACCAGGAATGCTAGAAATTTACGCATTCTTCATTGATTTTTTCTTCTATTAATTCATAATTATAGAGATTCTAATGGCATTTTAGGATTTCCCTCAACCCACATCACAGAAGGCTAGGAAAACATTCTGGTAAAATATTAGTTGTGTTGTTCTTACAGTTTTATCCAGGTGTTCACTCACTGAAGATACTTTCAGAGACAGGGCACTGAACTAAATGTACCTTGAATCTGCCATGGTTTGGCCATTTTTGTGTGAGAACCTTCACCTGTGGCATACCTCTTTAAGTTGACTTTCTCCAGTGTAATGCAAGCTTGCTCGACTCGAGACACCTTGCAGGTGGTCCAAAGTATGCATACTGGCTGGTAGATTAGGGTTGCAAAGGGGCTCCATGGCTGGTTCTTGCAGCTGCGTTGCAAAATCGATGTGTTCTGTAATGCTACAAAGGTAATAAACTGAATTAGTCGGGAGAAGAAAGGCAAGAGTCATCACAAAGTTCCCTAGTGAGCATAAACTGCCTAGAATCTGGCAGAATCTCCTTTGAGTAGCTTAAGAAGCAAGAGAAACTGGATCTTCAGTCTGCCATTGTGCTTTTCTTTACAAGTGGAATAATGAAATACCACATAATGTTTTCAAACTTCTTTGAAATTCTGATAGTTCTTAAAGAACTTTCAGTTAATACACACTTGAGGCCATACAGCTGTCTTGCTTTGTGCAAGTGACTTACAGTCCACATATAAGATACTTACTCAATGTTTTTAGCAGAAACAGCAAGCCACGTGCTGGCCACAGTTGTAAGCTCTACCCTACGGAGTTTCAGGCATTCATCAGGACTTGGCCAGCCAAGGCTACGATAGTCACGCTTTTTTCCTAGAGAAAGGGAAAAAAAAACACATCCAAAAAGTAAGAGAAATTCTCCTGAAGCAAAAAGACATTCTGCTTTAGTACAATGATTTACAAAATACTTCATAGCAACAGAAACATTCCCTACATTACAAAAGTCACAGTCCTGCAGCCAGATTTCTGTAAGAACAATCCCCAAACTAAATACACTAAACGAAGCTCATTGGATTCAAAGACAGAATTGGATCATATGGAAGACAGATTTGGAGGTCTCAAAAAAACATTTTATTATAATTTGTCAATAGCTACAGATTAAGAACAATCACTGTTCTTGTTTACATGATGTCTCTACTTAGATGTCCTTAAAGAAAGTTCGTAAGTGAGTCATCATTTATGTTCTACACCTACAGTAAGAACTAATAGAAGCTGATAACTCCATCTTCTGACAATTTCAGGTGAAATATACTGCCATTTCTTATCACCGAATATTAGGACAGCCACTAGCTTACATTGCATTCTTCCACTCAACACAGCAACATTTCTGAAAACTACTAAGCGATTACACATTTTCAGATTTGATCCAAAATCTACTGAAATCTTTTCCTCATGAGTGTGGATATGGTACCAGATCCTACAAACCTGGATCCTACATGTTAAATGCTAGGAAACATTTTTCTCTTGCATCAGAAACATCTGAACTGTTTTGAAGGTAAGAAAGATTCACTGTAGCCATAAATCTGCAGAGTGGGAGGCCAAGTTCAACGACGTGCAGCTGTCTCACCAGGTACACATGCAGTATTTCAGTACCTATTTGTGGTTACCTACATTTTTGACCATTTGGATGCAAATCCTATTTACTTCAAAGGAAGTGTTTCACCACAATTTTGCAAAATAATGACAAAGCCTGCAATGCCACGTCTTTAGTAAAACGTTCTGACTAAAGGAAAACTAATTTTGTGAAACACTGGGAAACCTCAGGAGGAAAAGATCCTTTCTTGTCATCACCACCTTGCACTACCTGATTACGAGTTAACTATCTGCATGAATGGCAAAAGATAGTGAGAGGTATGGAAATGCTACACAGGGATAGGTAAGTAATCAAAGCACTAGTTAGATACAGGACAGATAGCTTCATTTCCCTGTTCTCCTAGGAACTCCCCAGGAAACCTCCAATGTGTTACTTAAACTTTCAGTGATTTAGTTCTCGTGAATATGTCAGCAGACCTCGCCTCTCAGGAGCGCTAGGAAGTTAATGACTTTACAGCTAAGGGATGCTATATAATAAACCCATAAAAGTAGCTCGGGGAGAAAAAATACACTGAGGAGAGGAAAGGTGTGTATTCACAAATGATAGTTTGTTTTCATGTAATCTTCCCTATTTAAATATTTAATTCAACAACTTACCTTTGTCAGATGCTTAAAAAGGAGCGTGTTAAAGATTTAATGTAAAAGACTTCAAAATGTGAACTCACATTCTAGGTCAACAAATTGTCAATGACTAAAATGGATCGGAGAACACATTTTTGCTTACACATCAACCCTACAGCATTAAGATTTTACATCCTTTGAAATCAAGGTAAAATGAGAAGTATGGGGGAACCATTATTTTGGCTCTTCTAGCATCATTAGGTTCCACAAGTTCCAAATTTTATTCTAAGTAACCATGTGCTGATGACTTCTACCCACCTGAATAGACCAATGGAACTAGCATGCATTATCTTAACAGCTCTCCTCTCTGGTACCTGTTACTTAAGTTGCAAAAACTCCACCTCTCTCTGCAAACCTCCTCACCTAAACTGGTGCAAAACTGTGCTCTTCTGTAGGTCCAGTCTTCTGGAAGACAGCATCTAAATTTTCTCTTCTAATATCACCACATGAATCACAGCAGGATGTAAAGCTTTATATTAATTCTACTAGACCAAGTTCTCTGTTGTTTGGTTTTGAATTGCTTTTTTTTTTATATATATATATTTATATTTTGTTATATTTAATCAATTCAAGCTATCACCCTGTATTTGTCCCTGAAGGTCTCTCTCATCTGGTAAATAAAGCAACTTTTTTGCCCATTCAGTTTTAAAGGAAAAAGTCATCCCTTCCACCACCACCCTCTTGCTACTTCTACTGACATTATCCACGTCTTTCATTCTTGACTTCACAGAATCACACAGAATTTCTAGGTTGGAAGAGACGTCAAGATCATCGAGTCCAACCTCTAACCTAACACTAACAGTCCCCACTACACCATATCCCTAAGCTCTACATCTAAACGTCTTTTGAAGACTTCCAGGGATGGTGACTCCACCACCTCCCTGGGCAGCCTGTTCCAGTGCCTAACAACCCTTTCAGTAAAGAAGCTCTTCCTAACATCTAACCTAAAACTCCCCTGGCGCAACTTAAGCCCATTCCCCCTTGTCCTGTCACCAGGCACGTGGGAGAACAGGCCAACCCCCACCTCACTACAGCCTCCTTTAAGGTATCTGTAGAGAGCGATAAGGTCGCCCCTGAGCCTCCTCTTCTCCAGGCTGAACAAGCCCAGCTCCTTCAGCCGCTCCTCGTAGGACTTGTTCTCCAGAAACTTTCATCACTTCATCCCCAGAAGTTCTGGCAATTAACATTTTTCATTCAGCCAATAAAGTTATGCTGCGCATCATGAAGAAGGTGCTGATAGAAGAGATTTCTTAAAATCCCACATTCCCGTCTAGAAAGTTTATTTGACTATGTAGTATTTGTGATGCATATGTATGATAATAAACCAGTGTAATATAAAAGCTGCAAAGAAATAAACCACAATATTCCAAAAGGTGCAAAGGACAGGTTTCTCTAGTTGCAGCAGGTTACCTATTGGTCCAGGAGAAGGTATCTTTGGTCCACTGATCTCCAGGGCAGTTTGGTAGAAATTTTCATTTTCTCCGTTAATCCCCTCTTCTCCATGTCTCCTGACTGGCTCCTGGAGATCCAAGCTATCAGCTTTTGGTTTCTTTAAACGTTTGACCTGAAAAGTGATCTACCAAAAGGACAATATTGTCCAGGTTAACATTAAGAAGCAGCATGAACATTATCAGCTACAATACGCTACCTGTTTTAGCCCAAAGATTCAATTTTGAAGATGTTACAGATGAGATTTCTTTCCCTTCCCATCTCAACCCATTCTCACACCACACACACACAGCACACAACTACTACCTCTAACATAACAGAAAAGAATTTAACTGCTGGAGAAGTGAAACACGTTTTTCATTATATACTTTATTCGTAACATGATGACAACAGGTACTGCGTCATCTTCATGCTAACCAGAACTTTTGGTTAAAAACCTGTTGCCTTTGCAACTAAAAGCAGTAAGTTTGAAGGCACCCAGCATCATTCAACAGCTAAGCTCTTGCTGTTGATAATTAACACCAATTACATCAGTTTTAGTGATGTGGAAGCCTTTCCTTTAAGAGAGACTGAAACTACTTGTTCATTTCACTCAAACCATCTCTCTTGATGAAAATCATGAAGATTCTATCTAAACCAGTGTTAAAACCCACAAACTGTCCTAGCCTTTCCCTGCACAACAGTAAGTTGGTGCAAGATTTTTATGAACTGATCCAAACTTACCCATTCAGCTTCGTCATCATCGCCACAGTCCCCAAAACAGGAGCTAGCCAGTCCATCCTGAGCTCCCTTTTTTAGGACACGGATTCCCTGCAAGTCCATCCGACGACCTTTTACCTCCAGCGCCCCTTCAAAAGCTTCCTGAGGCCATGAGTTTTCAAATTCATCCACCAAAGCCAGCATCTCTTCAGACATATGATCATCACCTAAACCCTCCACTCCTTCTGAATCGTTGCTTTCTGGAGTAACTGTGTCTAAAATGGAAAACCACAGAAATGTCAAAAATTCTTTACTTACTGCATCCGTGAATTGTACAAAAAAAGTTTTTTGTTTTTTTTTTCTTTTTTTCTGTGACCTCGCTCTTCCACTTGCATTAACTGAATACTCACTGCATGCCGCAAAACCAGAATGGGACTGGAGAATACAGACTTGCCCAGTGCAAAAAAGCACCAACCATTGCTTCAGAAATTAACACTTCCAGAGCACTTCCATAAGTCTCCTTTCCAGACCTAAGTTCTGCCCATTCAAGGGTGACTTTTCAAAGATGAATTTTCTAGGCGTATATGCATTAAACACTGACTAATGCTCTCTGTACCTTAACCACAGAGACTGAGTTCCCTCACTACTGCCTGGCACAGATGATAGAGAATTTACTAAGGTACAACCAACATGTCTTCGTAGAATCTTAACCTTTTATTTCATGCATTTTCATGCTAGGCTTGGATAAGAACAGTGAACAGAATGAAGTTTTAAGGGTTGTTTTTTACTTGAGAAAAAATGTAGCTTTCTTCGAGGAAGGAAGGCAGCTCTTTGAAAAATCTAGAAACTGATCCACCTGTCAGTACCAATTTTGTTACGCTGACTTACTTTCCAGTCTCAGGATGGAGGGATCCCTTGCTGAACCCTGAGTAAGGACTTCTGGATCTTCTGTACCTCCCTCAGAGTGTCCTTCTGCCACTGCTGTGACTGACTCATGGTGCTCAAAGTATTTCTCCTTGTCATGACTGCCATCTAGATTTTTCTCATGACAGTGACCTGAAAGACAGGAATTTATTGATATACCACATAAAACTGCTCCTTTTAGACACGAGGTGCAGAAACTACAGTCTTCTGGTTTTCTACATACAGAGTAACAGTACAATTCCATAAGGTACCAAAGACATTGCTGAGAAAAAACAAAACCAAAAAACTTGTTCTGCCTCTTCACAAGGCAGATCACCTAAAACAGTTACTGATAATGCACTTAGGTATACACTGTGAGTTACCAATGAAAGAAAACTCAGGTATCTTTTGATAGGAGGTTGCACACTACCTAGAAAATCATTGTATGTTGGTAGCAATTCCAGTGAGTGTTCCCAAAGCATATTTTCAGTGACACTGGACCATACGTGGAGGTTGCCTGCCATATGAACCTCACTAGACACTATAATGCTCACGGTGCTTATGTTCACCTTGTCAGCCTTCCAGGTGGGGTTTTGAAAGAGCTGAGCCCCCCGTGACTCCCCCCGAAGCTCCACAGGTACCAAAACATGCATTCCCTACATGCCGTGAGGGGCAGGGAGGTGCCCCTCACTTTGTGGCACAACTACAGAGCTGACACACAGAGCAGGGCCCTGTCTGCAGCCTCCGTCTGTCACTGAGGAGAACAGATATTCTGTGCACCGCGCTGTTGCTGCTCAAAAATCCCTCCTTCCTCCTTTCCATCACCTGTGAGTGAAAATAGCTTCTGTACACAAGTGAGGTTAAGAAGCATACAGTGAATCAAAGAGAGATTAAACTAAATGGAAGATTATCAAGTGTGTTCCCCAGTCTATCCTCACGAGCGCTAACCCCATTGCTCGATTCATATGGAAAATGTTATTTTTCCAGCTGGCAGCATGTACTATGAAGAATATGAATGAAGCAGATCAGTGACTCCTTTTTCCTCCAGCCAGCGATCCCAAGCTCTAGAAGAATGTTTTTAGGCCTTGCCCTTTATCAGGCCGGGATGCAGAGAGGCTGGCTGTAACTCTCAGGAAGGTGTCACCCATTCCACCGCTTCCCAGCAGCACCGAGCTGCAGCTTTTTACTGCATGCTCTGTACTTCTGCAGCTGCCAACACTCGGGTGACACCTCGGGAGGAGAAACAGACCGGTATATTCGCGGGGTTATTACCAAACACAAATATATTCACCTGTACTCATAAATCCTCCGTGAAAACTATTTTTTGCCTTACCTTTTCTGCTATATATAAAAAGTCAAACACGGCTATTAGATGAGTAAACGTTCAAAACAGAAGCTGTTAACTTCAGAAACTGTCCTAACATCTGCCATACAATTATACTCTGCCTTTCCTACTTATTCTATTAGTCAGTGTCTCTTTCTTTAATCCTCTCCTTACCTCCCCCCCGTGCTGTCAATAAAAAATTAATTGGTTTCATTAAAAAAAAAAATCTCTCTTCAATATATGGAGATCCTCATGATTAATTCATGAAGAATGGTGTGCACAGAACCCTGAAGATGAAACTAGTCCTCCTGCCTGACATCAAAACCAGCCTGATTTTGATGCAAGTCAGGTGCTTCCCAGCAACGCGATGACCACCATTCCCTCTGCTGAAGGTCAGCTCATCACTGAGGTGTGTGTGTGTGTGTGTGTGTGCACGGGGGGCAGCAAAGGGGCTGAAATACAGTCAACTATTTTTAATTGAGATAAAAACACCAAAATGAGAAAAAAAGCTGGAAATAGCAAGCAGGAGGAAAAAAAAATGATGCAGACATTTAAAATTCTACTTAAGACTAACCTTGTTAATATTAATTTACAAACACTGACAGCTAAAAACAGATGATGGGAGTGCTGGCTTTCTTGGGATCTGAGAGCTGCTATATATAGAAACCTGAGTGGCCTCATTTTTCCAAATTACTGCTTCCAGTTGCCTGGTGTCACAGGAGGGAAAAAAAAAAAAGCTGGTTGAAAAGACAATGGAAGTTTAAGATCTCTGATGTGCTTACCATGAATCTGGTGGTACCAAAACATTGCAAGTCAGAATTTGACAGCTTGTATCAGCTGCGTGCCTGGAGAACAACTGGGAAGAACACCAGGTACGAGTGTCAGAGCAAGGGAACAACGCAGCCCGAGACTCCAGGAACATTCCCTGGCGGCAAAGCATTGCTTGCGTCATTTCAACACTTGGTGCACACTAGCTGTGTGAAGGACAACAGCAACTGCAACCCTAGAAATGCTCAGTTAAATAGCATCTATAGATGATCAGCCTCTGCTCTACCTTGGGTATTACAAGACCTGGTTACTTGGGTCCAGTCAATGGAACAAAGATGCTAGAGACGGGACACAACACGTATGTGGCTTTCTGCACCTTTATTCAATTGAAGGAAATGAGACAAATAAATACATGTAGTTTGTGCCTGTTTAATGTAAAAACTGGAAGGAAAAAGTGAGAAAAGTTCCTAAGTTATATGGCATATCCATTGGTTAGAAAAAACAAATACAGACTCTAGACTGAAGCCTGGGGTTTCTAAAGATGAAAAGCAGAAAACTCTATTATATATTAAAAGGTCTCTACCTCTCATGTCATTTGAGCCTGTAATTTTTTGGGCCAATGTGAAAGCACTTGGCCAGCACTACCACAACACAGAGTCATTGAACCATTTGGGTTGGAAGGGACCTTAAGGATCATCTAGTTCCAATCCTCCTATCATGGGGGGGGAAGAGTGTGTGTGTGCCTTACACTCTAAATGCAGAAGAGCTCTGCTAGATCGTCCTTTTCATCTAATGTTATCCATCTGCTTGGTCTTCAGGACCCCTCCTGAATTTCCACCAAAGCTTTAGTACCTACTAGAGCCAGTAAAGCTAATAAAAAGAAAAAAAAAACAACAAAGCAAGTAGTTTGAATTCACACTTGTCTTCTGGTGCACACTCAAACCTGTTATTCCTCCAAATGAAATTTAGTAATTTATTTTTTTTTAAAGTATCAGGTGTGACATATCACTGAGCTCAATGGAGGGAGGTTTGATTCCCTGAACGCAGGTTAAGAGCCTCATCTATAGACATTTCCGGAGCAGCGTACCAGTAAGTGGTCTTCTTTTCACTTTTGCTAGTCGCTGCTTATGCAGATGCAAAAAGACGTGAGTCAAACAATTAAAGAGGGTGGTATACTATCACTTTAGCTATGAAAATGAGTAATAATTAATGCTCTTATTAGATCATGTGAAAATTTTGGGGTGCTTGCTACAGAAAGGCAGGGTAGCGTTACGGGGAAGTGCTGTTTGAGGGACCATCCTTCAGACAACATCTAAAACGTGGGCTTTGACTTTCACAGCACTGTTAACTCCGGTGATTACACAGCACACATCCCAATTACCTTGACGTTTCAAGGTGAACAGATCATTTCGGAAAGATCTTGTAAGCTATTAACCACCACCAGGTTATTCTGATCACATGTGAGTGGATATTTGGTGGCAAAATAAATTAACGTTCTTTAGAATTACACATTTGCTATGGGGAAAAAACATGCCAGTTATTTTAAGATTACTTTTAAAAGCAATAGCATGAGCAGAAACTAAAAAAGAGACCTATCTTTAGCAGATCTTGCTGCTCTGCTCACTTTAATTATAACTTATTGTGCTTTTATTAAGATTTTTTTTTGTTGTAAAGTTCATGCCTTCCTTTTCTTACTATTTTCCTTTCTTTCTAATTACAGAAGGAATACATATTTACACTTCAAAAAATAAAATCACGTAATTGAGCTTTGAAAGTGGAAACTGCAAACCACTTCTGACGGAACAAGGCTGTCGTCAGGAAGCTGCCGGAGCGGCTCCAAGTGCAGGACTGAACCATGCTCCAGGAGCAGAATCAAAGTCAATTTTGTGCTCAGCACACACGGGAGTGTAAAAATAACGAAACGTAACAAAGGAGTTCTCAGTTTCTTTTTAGTGGAAATGATTAATAGCGACAATTGGAGCAGGGAATTAAAGGCAGAAGAAAAGTAGAAGTTCTTAATTACAATTACCTCGCTACGCACTACTGCCATGCGAACGTGTGATAGGTCTATATTTAACTGAGGAGAAATACACAACTCTTTATGAGATATTCAGCGTGTACTCCAGGGCTCGGAAAAGACACAAAGCAAAAGGACAGGCGACATCTGCAGAAGCATAACAGAGAGGCCAAAAGCAAGCCAGCCCGCCCAGAGGTGAGTCCTGCTCTCCCTGAAGCCAATAACTTGACCAGTAGTTTCACAGCACGCCCAGGCTTTGTGATAATAATACAAATGTACCTCCAATATCTTTTACGGTTGTAATGCATTGGGTAAGCATTAAAAATCGCATCTGCTGCCCTCATACCATCATAGCTATTCCTTTAGAATAACAAAGGACAGAGTGTATTAAGTTCCCTCTCGAGCTTCAAGTATTTTTACTGGAAGAGAATGATGACTCTAGCGCCCTAAAATTTAGACTAAGCTTCTGGTATGTTTTCTCCCCACATGGAAGCACTGTTCATTTTCAGCGTTTTTCCTTTAGTATAAACCCTCCTTTGCAAAACTAGAGGTTACAAGACAAAAACTAAACAAAATAACAAAAACCACAAATAAACAAAAGCCAACAAAACCCAAACAATTTCAAGGGCATAGGGCAGGACATTTTCCTAACCAAAGAATTAAAGAGCACGACTAATGAAAAGCAGCATCAAGTATTTTACAAGTTTTCATCCATTCCTACCTCATCTTAAATTCCTCCCTTCGACGAGCAGCCAATGGCAACTTCTTTAAAGATGCTGAGGGGCACACTCCAAAGCAAGTAGTCATACAAGCTCGCTACGTAACAAGCTTTGGTTTGGTGCAGAGCAAACAACAGCACAATTTGCATGGTCAAAATTTAGACTTCAGCACACAAAAGGGAGCATACAAGAGTTCATTCTTTCACCATTTATTCCAACAACAGGTTTTCAATTAAGAGGATTATACTGTAAAACAACTGTTCTCACTTGTAGGGAAATAGTTTTTAATGTGATTTGTGGCCAAAAAGATGCCTCTAAATTGGCTTAGCTATAGATTTAAAGATTATCTATGTGCCTCATTACAGCAGTTCTGATTAAACCTTTTAAAACACACAGATGCCACCCATTTATAGCCAAATTTCTTGTTCATATTAACAGACAGAAACACCTCAGAGTTTTGTAACAGACTAGTCCCTGATGCAGACTGACAAAAAAATTCTCCTTATAAAATATAAGGAAGCAATAAATAAAACATGAAAAAAAGAGGCAGATAAACCTATTTAAATGTGAACACGGTGCAGTTTAATAAGGGAGATACCTCTAAAACTTTCCAAATTCAGCAATACTGTATAGCAGCACAAAAATCTTAAAACAACAACAACAAAAAAAAAAAAAAAAAAACAACAAAAAAAAAACAGAACAAACAACCCCCAAAACATCTGTTCCATAATTAAAAACAGGGAGGGGAAAATCAAGGAGGTTGACTATCTGAAGCCTTCACTGTCCTCCTTCCCCGCCACCCACTACAATAGGAGGTTGTTTTATTACGACACATGTCTAGAAGCAATAACTTGCTTTGTGATGCCTGGGAACAGTGCCCAAAACATAGAAACATCTGAATTTAAACTCTCAAATCCTGCCACCAGATAAGATAGACTAGAAATGTCTCTGTCAGGGTACTCTGGGACTACATATAGAGCAGGAAGGTAAGCAGCACTCCAGCCTGAATATCAGTTTGTGCCTCAAAGATAGTTTTTTTTTTTTTTTTTTTTTTTTTAATTCTTGTTCTGGAGAAAGCAAGCAAGCAAGCAAGCAAGATAAACAAGCACACGTAAATTTCAAAGACAAAGGCTTGTCCTCAGTGACTCCTCCAGCGTGCTTGTTTTTTTTTTTTCCCCTAACATCAGATAAAATACCTACTTAGTAATTTCTTAACATTAAATACCCGCCTACACTGGATTGCAGTATAATGTATGCTGGGAAGATTGAATGGCGAGTATTTGGTTCCTTGACTTCACACAATACACTTCTGAAACATGTTTCTGATTAAGCCATAGGAATTCTTGCTTTAAGTACCACTATGAAAGGAAAGGCAACAGTGCCCCGCGTTTGTTTCGCTCTTTTTATTTTCCTCCCTCCATCATAAGCCCCATACCTCTTCTTATGCTAAACATTAAATATTCTACAGGACTCAAATTTAAAAGGGGCTAAATACAAAAATAGCCCATTCATGAAAAATAAACCCTACAACAGCTAATGCAGTGGAGTCAGCTAACTTTCCATTTCTCTCAACATGCACAGAGATGCTAGGGAGCCAAGGAATGGCCTTATCTGGGTAGCTTTTGACCACTGTTGTCTGTAAGGTTTCTGCTATACAGGTGAATTTTAACAGTATTCTGCAGTGATCTGATTTTGTATTTTTTTTTGTGAAGAAAATATTTTTGATAGGCTTTGTTTTATGTTCATCCGTGCATCTCTTCAGTATATTATACTCCTCAGCCAGAGCAGCTTAACAGCCAAAATTGATCCACAACAATTGTTAGATTTGTTTGGGACAGATATTTGAGCAAGATTGCTCCTAATTGAATGCCAAAGCAAAGAGACACTGTCACAAACAGCAAAAGAATGTGTTAACTAGCCAGGTAGGTATGCCCCTTACTCTTCTAAGACAGCTTTTAAGTGCTTAGTTTGTCTGATGGGCTACATTTTACACAACACCATTAAAGAGCAGAGCTGTTCCTGTAGATAAAATAGACAAAAATCAATTCTGGTTTTGAGGGAGCAATGAAAAACAATGAAAACCAATCAAAATATGGATTAGCTTTTTCGACAGTCCAGGTAGGCAACCCCCGCTGAAGGTTAGCTCAGGCAAGAATACTGCCAATCCCCCTAGTTTAGGATTCAAGAGGAAAACACTCTCCTCATGCTGCCAGTGTTGTACAAAGCTACAGAACAGCCCCTGCAAAAATGCATGGATTTTTGGAAGAATTTCCCATCTCTCCAGAACTGCTGCATTCAAGAAGCATCTATCCCTTCCTCTAGGGAAACTTCGAATTGTCCTAGTTTCGGTCACTAGTAGCCAGAATGGATGATAGATTTCAAGCTTTGAGGACAGTCAGAGCACAGCAGATTCTCACATGAACCAGGCAACCAACCTTAAAAGGAAAAACAAATCAATAAAGTAGACAGATCAGGGATAGTTAAGTGCCTGGCACTCCATGGCTCAGCATGCAGTGCTCATTTTAATCTGAGCACATGGCACTGCATGCTGCTTTGAGACAATCTCAACATGACTCATTACAGGCTGAGGCTACACATCACCACTTTACAAGTTCTCGGATTCAAGCGAAGTGAGCACAGCCTTCAAGGTCTTGGCAAGTTGTTAATGAGACCAAACCACGTACTGTCAGTTCTCCTGTACATGGGGGCCACACGTTCTTTCTCTTCCAAATATACTTTAACCAAATCGCTAATTCAGTCTGGGCAGGTTCACTACAAAGTTGTTTGTACAAATACAAGCCTGTCAAACATATGCAGTTGTTGGACCTTTTTAAAAAGGCCCAGCTCCGAGGAGAGCACACCGTGCAGGATTAGCAAGAAATTTTAGCAGCTGTATGCAAGGAATCACCACCGGCAACAGCAGCCTCCTAGAAGAAGATGAAGACAGAAAACAGCAAATGTGTCATTTTCTCTACATTCCTATCACAAAAATGCACCAAGAGCATTGCAGAGAAATGTTAATAAACCTGACAACTGCAAGTATCAGGTTTGGGAAGATTTGGTTGGAAAGAGAAACTTCTCACTTCCATTCTAAACCCTGATGATCCTCCCATTATATACATACGTATGCTGAAGTAACTGAAAGATCCAGACCCGTATCATGAAGAATCATCTGCACTATAAAGGCAGATAAAAACGGGAATTGTCCCACTATGTTTAGTCTAATCCTGTACTACTTTTCCTTTATAGGTTAAGAGTTTTGCATCAGTAAACTCTTGCTGAACTCTCTCTCCATCATGCTCTCTGTCCCCTCAGTTCTCCTGCAGCTGAGGCAACGCCTTCTTTCTCCTCCCTCTGCTCCCCTGTGGCCTTCTGATCCCAGGAAAAGACAGAACGAATACAGCACGCTAAATATTGTGGGTACACAGCTCTTAATCGAATACGGTACAAAGTGAGACTGATGACTTTTGGGAGCAGTTTTAGGTACACTGGCATGCTGTAAATAAGCAGAGTAAGTACACGAGAAAGCAAGACAGACCTCGCAGGATGTACAGAAACTATCTAATGTTAGCACAAAAGAAGGCTGCAGACCAAATTCACCCACACCACGAGCATGTTTGACAAACGCAAAAGAGAATGACATTTAAAGAGCACAGATATTCTTAAGACAGCATGCTCAGAAACTTTTAAGATGCACAATGGCTTTCCAACAAGCAGTACCTTGGGAACAGCGTGCATGAGCAGTGGGCTATGCAAACTCTGGAATAGTGTTGTAGCTAAAAACGTGATGTTTAATGTAGCACTACATTCTCTGATTCTATATCTTGAAGATCTCCCAGTCCAAGGTGTGTCTGACATTTTCAGACATGTCCACCACCTAGGAACATCCATCTCCAACAGGACAAAAGCAGTCCTCCTCCCCTGTATCTCCCATCTGCCTGCTTTAGGCAAGATGCTTTCATTCTACGCAAGTACCATTTAACCTCCTCTTACTCCTTTAGCACTGCAGAGCCCAGGGAAGGTGACCTAGATCCCACCTGTGCAGCATCAACAGATCTTTCAGACGGCCTGACGCTGTGTGACTGCTGTTTCCAGGGGTTTGGGAACGAGTCCAGCTCAATACCCAGCTCCCTGGTGAAACTCGCAGGGTGAACAACGTGCTCACGTGGAAGAGAGAGGGTGTGGGAATAAGCAACCCAACGTTTCACTTCAAATGACAACAGTTGTTTTAGCATTGCTGCTGTTTAAGACAGAGCTCACTTTCTCTGTGGTGCTACCTGGTTATTAAATACCACAAACGTTTGCCCTGATGTGCTTCCAAGAGCTTTGTCAACCCGTTTGTGTGCTTGATGGAATTCTGCTTGTTTAAAAAACCCACTTTGGGGACTACTCCTTTTGCACCAATTAACTTTCCTGTAAGATAGTGGAAGGACAGTAAAAGCAACACAAATGAATGGTCACAGACCTAACCCTTTTCATTAATATACTCAAATAAGAGCACTAACATTTAATGGTGGTCTGTTTCAGGAGCACTCAAGAATTCTGCCTTTACATGATAAACAAGACAAAGAAAGAAAAAGTTTAGCTTTAAATGTGAAGTAGTGTTCGGGTCAGAGTCCCGTGCAATTAGTGTAGGTTCTGGACTAACACTGTAAACGATGAGCATTCCTTGGGGCTGCAGGATAAGGCAGCTTGAGAAGAAGGAAACTAAAATGCCTGTAAAAAAATGTCTAAAAGGACCTCATGCTGTAGAAAACAGAAACAAAATTTAGCAGCCCCTTACTAGGGACAATGGAGTCAGGCATTGCTGGCTGGGGATCAGTGAGTAAGTGAAAGATGTTTAAGAATGTAAAGAGCAAATATTTCACGTCTGTGTTTTAACACACACTACTGTAAAGGAAACGTACGCTTGTTTTGTTGTATGGAGAGCTTTTGCTTAGTGTTTGAGTAGCTGAAATTGCTATAGGGAGCTTGAAATGATTGTAGCTATTAAGTTAAAAGTCAGAGGCTTCAATTGTGATGCTGATTTAAGTAAGTAATTTAATCTGTCTGTCAGCATACTATCAGAATTTCAAGCAGACAAATCGACCTTTCAAGTCAACCTTTCTTTTTCAGGTCAACTTTCTTAAAGGTCTAAGCTCATTAGCTTTGTTAGAGTGTATGTGCTGGGGGACAAAGGGAAATGCATACACTGCTGAGTGTAAATACCTTTTCCCCATGTTTTATTTTAACAGGAAGCAGATGAAATAAACCTAGACTTTTGATTTCAGGTGGTATAGGGTGTTTGTACCACAAGAGGGCACTGGAACCATACTTAAAGTGGATCATTAAGCTGCTGTGGAATACTTCACAGAACCAAATCAGAGTAAGAGGAGGTCTGTGCTGCTTTCACATACATACATACTTGCTACTTAGAAGGATCTGGAGGTCTTGATATTACAGAGGTATTCGTAATGTACTCACACTGCCTATACCTCCAGAGGAGCAGCAGGAAGGTTTCTGTAAAAGCACTACCCCACCAAGTGGTAAGACTAAAGATAGTTGAAGCTTAAAACATGTCATGCTTCATGTTTTGAATACCAATTTATTAATAAGTTTAAGATTTTGAATTTAGATCCTGTCTAGAAGAACAGGAAGGGCATGATGAGCCCTTCTTGTATGCGTGAAGTGACTTGGGTTGAAATAAAAAAAAATCTGCCTAAAACAGAAGCAGTTAGAAAAAAAACAGTATGAGGCAGCAGCAGACAGGAAGGTAAAAGTAAGCATCCAAAAAAATCAGCACTAGTGTAACGCACTTCCACAGTCCTGTACACTCATATGAAATAAACGACACCCTGTAATCTACTACCAGGCTCTAAGTGCAAAATTCAGATCCTATATTCCATTCACTGCACCATGCATACAACTCCCACTGACGTCTCACGGCAGCAGGGCAAGGAGCTGTGTGTCTTGCTAGTTAGTGGGGTTCTCCTGAGGCTTTTGACAGGCCAGACACACCTCTCACATGGGCCTGCAATCCCAAAGTAGGGCACAGGCAGCCCTGCTGCCATTGCTTTCAGAAATATTGAGGAAATGCTTGTCAAAATAAGTTTAATAAGAGGCAACATGTGATGTTCCAATTCTTAGGTGAAATTTTCAGCGTACCAGGTACTGCAATGTGACTATTCTGTGGCTCTGACACACCTCAAAGGAGATGGATATAAGTCGTTAACAATGTGCTAAAGTGCTTAACAAGAGGACTAGGTGTCAACCATCCCCAGGTAGCAACGCATGATCTATGGGCTATGATCTCTCTGATGGGCTCCCAAAGTAACACGCTGGTGATCCTTGGATTGCCAAGCACATGTTTGATCCTAGTATTGACATATGAGCTGCACTGCCTCTGTATCTGAAGTCCCATACAGAAAGGTGTGTGGAAGTATTGTTCAGATTGCATCTTGTTGTCAAAACGTGAATTCCAGTCTGTCGTGGAACCAAACAAGAACAGATCAAGTTGCTCTATGAATCTTTCAAGTCTACATGATATGAACATACTAAGGAATGCTCAAAGTGCAACGGGGAACATTTAATATTAACATCTAAATATAGTTTGCGTTTTTTTTTTTTTTTTAGAATACTAAGTGGTTGAGTAATTGCATGTACAAGTAATAATCCTAGCAAAGGTTTGTGTTAAGTACTTCAGGTAGAAATTCAAAGTTCTCTCTCTACAGTTGTTTTCTTTGGTCTGAAGGATGAACTGAAAACTCCAAAATTTCAGGATACTTGTCAGATTGAAGTGTGAGTTCTGTGTATGTATTCTTGAAATAATTCTGGTTTTGGAGACAACTTCACTTTCACACAGCCTGTCAAGTTTCCTCTCAAGTCTGTTGAAGTTTACAGCAGGAGAAAAACATTTCCCCAAACCTTATGGAAATAAGATAAAAAATGGAAAGGTAGATTTGCCTAACTGATTTTTGATTTAAACCACAAATCATTATAAAGGTTGAATTAACCAGCATGTTTATTTTATGTTCTGCAGAAGAACATTTACACTGTCAGGTTCACGCTTTCAGGTTTCTTGCACTCAGACAGAAGACGACCTAAAGGGTATTATAGACAGAAATGGAAGAGAGAGAAATATTAAGACAGGAAGAGTCCCAGGAAAAGGCAAAAATGCAGAGTAAAATACTTATTAAATACTAAAATTCTGACATATAATGATCAAATGAATATGCTATGGCATATTCAGCTCTTTTCTTGAATTACCAGCTTTACGGATTCCTTAATAAACAATCAAAACCCACAACCTACTAGACAAATTTATTCATGGTCACTTTGTCATGTGGGTTCCTCCTCACATTCAAGAAACACCAACTTCTTAAACTGCATATGCAGTGATAGTCATCTTCAAAATGAAGATCCTGGATCATGAATTAATGCAAACAGAAGCTAAGAGTCAGCCAAACTACAGGAGTACATTTTTAGGTCTTACAGTAAGATTTTATGAAGAAAAGCACACAAAAGAAAACTGTAAAAGATTATTCTGTGGTTCAAAACCAGCCATTGTTTGTTAGCTTCTCAGTTCTGTGAATGTATCTTTAAATTACCCTTTTGGCTAAATTTCAAAATAGAGTTGCTTTCATTGCTTTCATTGAGGTTTGACTAGAACGATTTTAACCTTTTGAGTTACAGTTTTTTTTTTTTTTTAAAGATCTTAATAAAAGACCTTAATAAAAAGTAAACAGACATGATTTTTTCTTCCACATTAGCAAAAGACACTCTTGAGATGAGAAATTAGATTTCTACTACTACCTGTGGTATTGGGGTATTTAAGAGAAGGACAGTTCAGCGTTAAGGGATGAAAGGTCGCAGTGTACAAGCTGATGTTACGGAAGTCAGTAAGAGACCCACCAGTTGGGCCTTAATACCTCTTCCTACACTACATTTAGCGAAACAGTATTCAGTTATCTGTAAAACTGGTGTGCTGTCAATCAGAAAAAATGCAGAAGACCGTAAAAGATAGTATGAATCTGATGACATAATCCTCGAATATCAACTACACTGGAATCATCCATACCATATCAAGAAGTATGGATGGCCTCTGGTCTATGCTTAGACAGCATAATTCTAGATGCTAAATCAGAGCAGCTTTTCCCATGTTTTTCCACTACAGGTGGAAATAAAAAGAAAATAAAATCATAAAAAAAATAATCAGAGAAAGTCCTTGCAATACTTAAAATCGAAAGCATTATTGTCAAGTGAGGTTTTCATTTAAAAACGAAAGATTAGATGAAAAGACACCTTAGTGACAATTTGGGAGAAATCTGGGATACCAAACGTTTTAAGTGTTTGTAAGGGGCTAATTCAAGCAGCCACTAACAACAAAGCGCTGCATCTCAAATATTTTCCAATATTTTAGCTGGGAGAGATTAGGTTCAATGTTGCCATTCTTGGCAGATTTTTGGGGGGTGAAGAGCAGTGACCACAGGCCCCATAAAAACAAAATAACATTGACATTATAGCCTATTCCATATAGACTGTACGCTAGAAAATGACATACAAAGTACTAAACACACTGAAATGGTAAGAATTAAAACTAGAGCTGCTCTTTACCAATTTCTTCAGCTTTAAGAAAACAAATCCATCCAGCTGCAAAATTTGAAGGGATGTGCAAAGGGGCCACTGAGTAGCCTAGCAGTAGCAGCTGTGCACTTCCATAAATACTCAGTCCAGCACTCCTCATTTACCAGCAAGAGAGATCAATCAGGCTGTTAAGGTATTACTGACATGCTCAGGAGGTAATTTGCACTCAGTGGTAGCTCTCTAGATATTTAAGAAGTCATCCTCAAGCACTTCTTAATGGACCATAACTTCTCCATTAAAAGTAGTGCCTCAACCCTGGTCCTTATGGAGAAAATACACTACAAAGAGAAGTGAGGATCCTTGGAGAAACAGCACAGTGATCAAGAATTTCAGGTGCAACGCTCAAGGCAAAAGGACACTATTTCACTTGTGGTCCATCTTTCAGCAGTTGCTTACCGCTGCATGCAGAAGAGGTGATGTTGTAGAGAAAAGGGTAAAACTGCAAACAGCGGATCATCTTCAGGCTGCTTTCACACTCCAGACACTTGGTAGTCAAATCCAGTGCATGTCTGAAGGCCTGCAGGGCTCCACTGATGTTGTTCAGAGCCAGATAGGCATTTCCTAGGCTCAAAAAAGTCAGAGGCTACAAAGAGAAAAGCAATATACCTCAGTGTTAAGTATGTTCGGCATTTAAAACAGAATAGGAAAAACCCCTATCAATCCACACCCTCCCAAACTTGGTAAACTTTTTCAATAGGGATTGCCTATTCCTTGAAAGGCGAGCTAACAGCTTGATGCACTGGTGCTAAACAAAGCTGTTCTGACATACGGCTGTATTCAGGATTCCAATTTTCCACAAAAAAGCTGTTAAATACACACTGGGATGAACCTTCATGAACAATGCTTACCGCACAGAGTAATAAAGAACTGAACTGAAACATCTGAGGATATTTTTGAATGATTAAAAGTCAGCACAAATATAAAAATATTACTACCATTCTAGATAAATTTGATTTGTCAACAATGTTCAGCATTTACTCGAGCAGACAGAGGTTACTGAAAACGCCCATTTCATACTAGCTTAGGGATGTACGTTTATTTTCAGTTTTTTAAAACCTCATGTTTTTGTCCATTGCTTTTGGCCAGTCTCCACATAATATAGATTTATAAAGCACAGATCATGAACACCTTTTTTACTGGCTAGAACTGAATCAGCAAATACAGGCACATATTAAAGCATTACTTTTTCTTTGACTGAAAACAGTCCTTTACTTACACAAAGAAATTTGCTACAATTAATAGAATACTAGAATAATTACTATAATATCATGATATAGCAGCCATTTTTTTCCCCTTATGAGGTACTTTTACATTCATTATCTGAAAATTTGGAGATTGACAAACAGCATCAGATTTTTCAAACTTTCCTTGTATTATTAAGCGTCATTCAGAAAAAGTTGAGCAACTGCATTCAAAAGTTTAAACTTTTCCTCTCAAAGCACATGCTTAACTCCCTGTAGCTGTAATTCATTTTGATTTATATTTACTTTTCATTGTACTCCAGAAAGTTTCATTTAAGCACAATTTTTCCTGCCAGATTTTTTTTTTGAGACAATAATCACTTCAGGACTGTAAATACCTGAAAAAATAGGAGCAGGCATTGTTGTAATGAGGCAGGACTCACCAATACCGTTGAAGAAAAGTCCTAATCCATGCAGTGTGGTCCTAGGTTAACCTTCATGGCTGTATTTTCAATTGTTCTTCTTAAGGCACGTCACTTAAGTGTAGTTCTTTGTATAATTTGTTTTTGCACTCTTACCTGTGACCCACATGGGCCAGATTTTTTTCCAAAAAGTGCAAAATTGTTGCTGAATGTTATATTAAAAAAGCTTATTCTGCTTCTTGCTTTAAGTGCTAGGTGACTGGTAGCCTGGCAGGTGTAAGCCCTCTGTCTTATCTAACTACAGAGGTGCAAGCACAGGAAAGTTATTTCAGCTTCTTACTGAAGCATTGCAAATTTAAGACCAAAACTACTTGCCAGAGAACAGGTACTATGACATGCATATCTAAACCCCAATCTAACCTCAGGTCCCATCTCATTTGAGCATTTTTCCCTCCCCTTTCCTTTTCACAATCATTCTGGCCAGCTTATATAGTGACTTTTTCCTTTAGATAGGTGACAATCTACAAAATGTTTATAATTTACCATTCAGAACTGCAATAACTGTTTTAAATCTATGGTTGGAAATTAAGTCACAATAACTAGGACACACATTTACATCCAGATACGTACATTAAATCTAGGGACAAATAAAACAGTATGTAAAAAAAGCAAACCCAAAAACCAAGTGGCACAGAAAGATGTCCACACAGTCGAAGACCTTACTAACATGTCTGCTACTTAAAAGGGTTTAAAAATCAAGACAGAATGACAACAACATTACGATCTCTCTTTTAAATGACAATGTTGCCAAAATATCAGGACTGGATTCCCTGAAGCCACTAGTGACAGGCTTTGGGAAGCAAAAGTCTGTCATCTATTCCAGAAGCATTTCTGTTCCAGGTGCCTACATTCTCAGCAACCAGCATCACCAAGTTAGATCAAGAGTGCGAACGAAAACCAACATCCAATCCAAACCACACGTTGGAAGCTGAGCTGCATGCTTCAGGTAAGAAAGCACAAATCTGTAACATTCCTAATTGGGTAAAGGAAAGGACATCCACTACTGAACCAACACACACAAAAAAATCTTACCTCGGAGGCATTGATGGCCAAAGCCTGCAGCAAGAGCCTGCTGGCATCCAAATGAAGACCATAATGAATCAAGAGGTTAGCAAGATTGACCAGAGGGATATCCTGATATTCATGTGGAGCCAAATTAAATGCTTTTTGCAAACAGGTGATGGCAAAGGTGCTATTTCCAACTGCACGCCAGTACAATCCAGCTTCATTAAGCACAAGCCACAGAGAATCTTCAGGCTATAGGAGAGTCAGGGAATAGGATGAAAATACCCACAAGAAAGGTGCCTCAGTGAGACAGAAGTGCTCAGTTTGGTGAAAAACAAACAAAACTCACCCTTGCATACTATTTTACTAGATAGATACATATCACACTTCACTCTGCTCACACACTGAGTTTTATCAGTGCACAGCAGATTGAACAAACTGATCTGCACTGTAATTTAGTAGGAGCTGTTGCTCACACACTTTACTCATATGACTGCCTTATGACATGACCACAAAATCCTTTAAAATATGCAACTGATAATGGTTAGCTCACTTCAGAGCCTTAAAATTACACCAACACAGTTCTATGCAAAAATGTTACCAATTTGAAGGTCAGGCAGTTTCCAACCACTAGTTAAATGTCCTTCCTCGTCCTATACCCAACTTCAAGACTGTCAATTTAAGGTTTCAGAATTGCTTTTTCTTAGTTATCTATTTATGTTTTATGAGTAGATGACAAGGTGACAAGATGATGCAGGAGATGCTGTTTAAAGATTATAAAACAGCAAGCAACAAGTGAGGGCATGTGGAATAACGGAGGAAGTGTCAAATACACCTTAAATGTTCCTTCCTCCTCTTTCACCTAGAACAGAAAAAACAAACACTCATCCTAGAGAAAAAATAGCAACATTTTAAAATCCTGTCAAGTGGGCAGAGCTAAGTAAAACATCCTCTTTCAGATGGAGCAGATGGAAACGCTTTAGCAACATTTATGTTCTATTTTTTTAATATTTTCAGTGCTACCCAATTATACGAAGAGCTTAAAGTATAAAAGCATCAACTAAAATTAACGTCTGTTCCAACCTACATGTTGGAAGCTCAAATCCACACGTGAACAGGAAACACGCAGCTAGGACTAAAGAAGCAAAACAGATAGGGATGCTTACAGTACTGTTGTATTAACAATACAGCTGGCATTACAGAAATAATGTATTGAAAAAGTTAACTGATGCAAAGATTTTCTTCAAAATTTTAAAGGCAACCTCACACAGAAGGGCTTTTCCTGTGGTTCAAGAGGTACAGGAAGATATCACTAGGATATATCAACTTTTTGTCAGGAGTATCTTACATAACAACCTATAAATGTGAGATTATTTATCACCCTTGTTTTGCAGTGCACACACACATCACTCGCATGTTATTAGTGCTGACCTCCTCACTGAACCACTCTCCATACTCGGGTCTTAATGTCCTCTAACTAAATCCTGAGCAAGTTATGAACACGTTGTCTTTCCCAATACAAAAATACCAGCTGTGGCATTTGTGCCCTAGAAAGCTGATCGCTAGCAGAGTAGGCATGACATAAATCACTGTTCATGCATCAGCATGTAACTGATGAAGTTTAGACTTTTAACATGAAGGCAACAGAATACAACAGTAAAAAAACAAAATACATATGCACTGCAACAGTAAGATGTTAGACATATATAGGTTTATTCTGAATAGTGTAACAGGAATCTACTCCTGCTGTTAATTTTTCTTCTTCTGTGTAAGACAGATGCACATCATAAATTGTACTGATTTTAGACAAAAACCAATACATACATGCACTGCCTTGACACAACACATATGAGAGAGTTAATTTGAGAAATAATCAGCTTGAGGTGTCAAAAAGAGCCAACCTCTATCTCAATGCTTCCTGTCATTTGACTTATGATGACTCTCAAAGGCCCCACGCAAGATGGAGGTGGCGTTACACAGATGTACACGCTTTGCCCCGGAGTGCTAATTATCCTGACAGGAGACTGACAGTGGGTTGGCTGTCTTTTTGGGGGTGGAGAGGATGGGGGCAGGTTAGTGGGGAGAAGTTAAGAGCAAGAGGCAGACATGCAAGAAGGGGTAAAAGATCAAACACTACCAAGTTACTTTGTTCTTTTAAATTAACGTCTGCCAGGATTAGCTAATATGTTGCTGCTCAGTGTCCTGCAGTCACAACAAGAACAAATAACTACACCCAGCCAAAGGAAATGGCTTTTCTCTTTATGTCTGTGCTTCTCTTATAAGCCTGGACTTTCAAGTTAGTTTCATCTCACTCACAGGCACAGCAAATAACCTTACTTCTTGAACATCTCTGACTGACTTTATTGAAAGTATAGAAACAAGCCTCAAGTAAGAATTCTCCAGTTATCTCATGTTACAGCTTTTGACGTACCTTTTTCATGGCATGATTAAGAAATGCTCCCATATTTTCCTGTGTAATAGTTTGATTGTTGATACGAGAATGCAAGATCTAGACAAAGAGATTTTTTTAAATTATTTTTTAAAAGACTTGAATGAACGATGTAGCTATATATTGTAAAATTTCTAAGGATTTGAACTTTAGTTAAAAATTTAGACATTTTATCATCTTTTTTAACTAAATTAATCATTACATGTTCACATTATTTATATCATTTAAACAGTCAATCTACAGAAAGCAATACGAAGGACTAATCTCAGCCTAAAGTTACCAACTTGGTAGAATACAGCCATTATTGGAAATCTCAAGAAGATGAATCATTTCAAGTGACCGTTAGAAATTTTAAAATAAAATAATAATTTTAAGTAGTAAATTATTTTTCTTATTCTATGTGCAGTATTTAAGCATTTAAGAGAGGTCAGACAATAGTCTTATGCTGAGTGACAAACCCTCCCTTTCTCCAGCAGTATTAGGAAGCACTTGCTTTCCTTTTTTGAATATGTGGTATCAAGTCATCTTTTAAATATCAGAACCTTTGATGTCCTGAATAAGAATTTTAAGGCAAAAAAAAAAAAAGGAATCTAAAACAGAAGAGAACCAACAAGAATGCATCTCTTACTTGTCTTGCGTGATCATCTGGCATCTTAAATTTCAAATCTAGATTACTGTCTAGTTCTTTGACCAGTAGGAACAGAGATTCATTGTTACGAGCATCAGTAATGAGAGAACAGTCTGGTGCCTGGGCTTCTCCATGCCCAACAGATTCTCTTGCGGTATTTAGGATTGACTGGACTCTAGGAATAAAGAGATCCAAGACAAATCAATAGCACATGCTGCATGTCACTGATACACAAATGTAAGAATCAGCTATGTAACAACTGACAAGTCTCACACTGTGGACTGGAAACGAGCTAGAAATGATAAAGAGTTCAAGGACCATCCTCCCTTCACAAGCATTAATGGGTAAGGTTTTTATTTCCAACTTTAAGCTTATAATACCTGTAAACAACAAACAATTTGGTAGAGATTAAGAAACAGAAGATCCTAATATTATGCTACCAAGGGCTGTATGAAGTTTAGGATTAAATAGATAAGTGAAAAATAAAATGCAAAGTTATTTTAAACTAAAGTTTTAATTTGAAAACATCATCAAGAAGTAGCCAGCTTATTTCAAAAGAACATTCTATTTAAGGCAACACCATTTTTTCAAAGGAAGCTTCAGAACATTTGTGGATGGGAATCTCTGCTTTAACAAATGCTCAATACTAGAATCATACTGACTAGGAGAAAAAAAGCATCTCGAGTATCCCCATTGTAATTTTAAGTGAATAGAATATTATAAAATTACCTTGACCCACACAAGATAGTTACTGCAGTGTAGACACATTTGTTTTACCCTATTTAATAATAAATACTGCTGGCTATTCCACAACTAAGCTGGTTTTCTACCTCTGTCCCAAAGGAATAATCCAAGGCTTTCTGGTCTACAGTTTGCCATTAACATAACTAAAGCTAAGAGGATGTCTGCAACCTACAACAGTTAATTATGCTTATTAGACAGAGAGAACAGACCTTATCTCTCTTTCTCTTAAAACATGCTCTAGAATATGTTCATACGTGCACTTAAACCTTCATTCTTCTAGTAATACTGTAGATATTTCATGCATTCATCTTGCACCAAATAAAGTCAAGAATGGAATTTGGTCTGTTACAGTTACAGAAAAAAAAAACACAAAAACAAACAGTAAAGGAAAATCATTCATTCCCTGGGACAGCCAAAGGAAGAGACATGAATACATCTGTATCATTGGTTACTAATTGTATCCATCCTCTCCAGAGAGCAAAAGGCCATTAAAACTTTCTATCAAAATTTATAAACATGAGTTTTTAAAATCAACACTTGCCTGAATCCCCTGTTTTCTGGGGGAAGGAAATAAGATGGCAGCTCTTCTGGATCAGGAATTTTGGGGAAAGATTTCATGCACTCTGATCGCTGAGGCCAAAGAATATGCTGTTTGTCCTAAGGGGCAAAGGCATTGTTTTGATTATTTGATCAACATTTTTAACATTCCAGTTAACAATCTAATAAGAAATAAGGAATAATCTGGAGGAAGAAAAGAGTACAGATCTTCAGAACTATATATATATTTTTTAATCTTTTCTGGAACAGCATCTCAGTTTCTATTTTTACTCAGCTGTATTGCTTTACTTGCACTAGATTTTTGCAAAGGCAGTGAATAACAACCACCCCCTCTGTACTGTAGTAGAGTTATAAATTACTGGGAACTGGTATGCAGAAACCATAGAGATAAGCATAACAAAATAAAGAAATGCTACACATTTTCACACAAACAAGGACAAGATGACATGCACACTTTCAAAACTCCTCTTTGAAGCAGCAAAACTTATCCCGTTCACTTACTCTACTGGATTCTACACTCCACACTGAAACAATGGAACGAGCAACAGGGGAAGACCGCAAGGACTGGCTGTGATCACTCTGGTTTGTATCAAGATCGAAATTCAGAGACGTCATACTAGAAGTTGAAGAGTCCTCACCAAACTAGAAACAGAAAAAAAATCAGTATTTCATAAGGAAAAGAGATGTTATATTACTGGCTGGATTTCTATGCATTTTTTCCCCACTGCTTTATGTAATTACTCTTACTGATAATCTGAAATTGAGTAGCAGGAAAAAAATGGAAATTCAAATTTCTCGATCCACTCACACCATGGAAAAAAGCAATATACATGCTATAAGTAAGTCAGTAATGAAAATACAACTACAAATCACCAAATAATGCTAAGAGGTATCAAGCCAACATTTCTAATAGACCACAAGCTATATGTACATATATAGACCAGACCACATATCTCTAGTTCAGGTCAGAGCTACCAAGATTCATGGCTTGCAAAACTGCCTTAATAACCTGAATAGGAAGAACATCCAAGAAGAAAACATAGCATAATTAAAAATAATTATTCCTGTTTTCTTAAACCAGTTTAGAAGAAGCTCCAGAACACATTCCACATTACAGAATACATTAAAGGATAAAGTTTATCTGTAGTTCTAACACATCAGCAGGGCTGCTCGGCTAGCTTTTGTTCTGGGTTTTCAGTGTTAGCACACACTCTGCTTCCAGCACTTCTCATTATTCCTCTATCAAATTTCCTTGGTGCACTGTCTAGTTCAAGATACACAATTAGCAAATGCTCATGAAAGCAGGCCAACACATTATTTTAGTGCTGCAAAAAGCACTCACTAGATTCACCACAAATGAGCTCTACTCTTCTATCTGTTAATTCTGTACTGCAGTTTTGTGCTCCTTTTGGCAGGAAAAAAAAATAAATTCAAAGGAACATGCAACAGTTACATAGTTGGAGTCGTATTGATAGCATAATAAACAAAAGAAATTTCAATTCACTGAGGCTGTAGAGACAAATGATTAATACAATATAAACACATTTTTGAACTATTCTGATGGAAAGTACATTCCAATACAGAGTAATTCTCGTTCCACATACCACTTGTACACTTGAAAACTTAGAAATTTTTGCCTCTTCATTAACTAATACTTTTCCTGTCCTCTTTGATGGGATAATGAATTGGAAAATTCAACTTGTTATCCTCTTACTAGCATCCCTGAAATGTAGTAAAATTTAAGTGACAGAAAACTGTAATTCCTCAAGTTAGGAATTTTTGTATTTCCTAGAAATAAATGGCTGTCTGTTCTATGCAGGCTGAAAAAGCAAAGAAAACTACAGAAATGGCTAGTACCTCACACAACACTAAGACTTGGGAAAAAATAACGCGTTTAAATTTAAATAACTCTAATAGTTCTCTTCTCTAAGTAAACCAAAGCCTTATTTAATAAAACTCTACATTTCTATAATCCACCATTGATCTCAGCTTGTATTACTAGCAAAAAAGAAACCAACATTTAATACTTTAAACTCTTAAAGGGGACTAAGCTATTTCTCATTATGACACCCCAAAGGTACCTCCCTTTGTTAAACCTCTCAAAAGAAAAAACAGAACAAAATAACAACTACAGTTTAGAACAGTGGTTATCAATTCATGCACAAACCTGAACATATTCCACATTTTCAAAAATGTCTCCACGGTGATAGCGAACAGGCTGGTCCCACTGGCAGTGCAAGCTATGCTGCTGGTTGCCCAGTCTACAAATCTGATGGTTCCCTGCGGAGCACAAAACATGTTGCTCTACAATTTAAATGATGTTTTCAAGAAGAGGAGAAGAGTATACAGTCAAAAAGAACAAAACAGAAAAACCCACCTTCAACCTCTACCATTTAAAAACCTTTTAAAACCAGCTCAAAAATTTCATCTTTTAAAGGACTCAAAAAACACCTGCTCAAGAATAGGTCATAATCACTGGTTTAACAGGTGAAACAGAACAGCCACTAAAGGCCATCAAAATATACAAATAAATTATGCCCTGACATTAATCTGAATGCATGCAATTCTTCATTGTTATAATAGAGATTAACTCTAAAAAGCTGTACCTAATTGAGCTTCTTTAGCCATCTGTGTCTCATGAATGATGTTCCTCAGGATTTGCTCCTCCTGGATGAGCTTGTACTTGTCTAAAACATCTTGTTGCCTAAGGTAATGGTCATGCTGCTTCTGGTATTCCTTCAATTCATTCAAGGTTCGCTGAAGTGATCTTGAAAATTTAACAGTAGAAAAAATTTACTTTTAACGCTTTTCAAAATATATTTTTTCCTATAATGTTGTATATTTTCAGTTTTGTTCTGGATTGCTTAAAGTATTCTATTTGCTGAAGTCATTCATAAGACAAAGAAATGTACAAATGAAGAACATTGTTATTCTATTTGAAATGTAAAGAAATGCTGCAGCAGAGCAATAAATTGAGATTGCACGAACTTCCACTATGGTGCTTCTTTTGTTACCTATGTTGAGCTTCCAGTTTTTGCTCAAGTTTTTGCTGACATAGGACAGCATGCTTCCTTTTCACAGCTTGCTCAAAACCTGGCTTGGCCTGTAGAGCATGATCATAACACAGGACCGAGTGGTTGTACTCCCCAAGCATCTAAAGAACGGTGAAGAGAAAAAGAATTAGCCATTGTTCTGTAATATTTTATCTTTATAAAAATTATTTTTAAAGAAGTCGTTGACTCAGATTTTAACCTGTGCTAACAAGCACCCTGTCTTTTCAGAAACCCAAGCCACTGCATTTGTTAAAGGGAGGCTGTAGGATGAAAATATTTTGATGGAACCTTAAACATTAAGTCTGTAATGCATGTGGAACACAAGATACACTGTAGAAGACTAAAGTCAAGCCAGAAAGATTAAGTATTATTTGATTTTCTATGACTCTTGAAAAATAAAGATAATATTTACTGCGTATATATTTCCCAAAGTGTAGTAGCTGGTAAAGAAGTCACTGTAATCCAGAGCTGCGTGGACCACAATAGCTGCATCTGCAGAGAAGTGAGCTCGGTGTAGAATATTTGCCAAATTTACCAGTGCAATATCTTTATTTTGCCTAGAAACAAACAAACAAATAACAAAACCAAAAAAAAAGGAAAGAAGAAAAAGAAGGAAAGATTAAAAGAAGGTTAGGCTGTATAAGAATCATGCAGAAGAACACACTCATTCTTCAGTCACATATTAAATATGCGATTTGAAAGAAGAATCAGGTGTCTAAATTACATATATGCCTCATTTAGCATATAAAAAATAAGAACGAGTTAAATTCTTGTTACTTTTTTTTTATTTCATAGGAAACAGTCCTAAAAATTAAAACTTGTTTAGTAATTAGGGTAACTAGAAAAACAATCTGAAAAGAAATCTGTCAGCAATTCTCACCTTGAAGAAAAATGAAGGGCACGCATGGCACATTCAACTACTTGGTATGGTTCGTTTTTTATTCGCCAGTAAAAAGAAGCCATATTATAAAGTACCCAGGAAGAAGAGTTCTGCAGTAAAGAGAAATGCATGGACTATACAATCAACTAAGACATGAACTAAAAGTTTATTCAGGGTTTTAATTACTATGGGATAGAAAACTGAGCACTGATAACTCTAAGTTATCCTTTTCCTCTGGAAAGCAGTCATTTGGCAATAGTTGTGAATTTTCAGGAGGAATGAATCAGCATGTACGTGTATGAAAGAAACAGAACTTCTGCCTTTCATACAGGTAAAAATTCTAAGTGGGATGAAATATGAATGGACAGACAGCTTGAGTTGAAAGAGTTTCTGTATTTTACAGGAAGACATTTAAAAATTTCAGGTATTTCAATACTACATTTAAGACATTGCAGTACTACCATTTTTCTTTAAGTACCCGCATTTTTGTTTAAGAACTCTTATTACTTTGACAGAGTAACATACTTGGCTTGATAGACCACAAAAATAGATGAGTCATTAAAGATGACAGTAAGTATCTACTTACTGGCTTTGCTGAAGCTTTCACCTGCTTCTGCTTACCTAGCAGAAAATGTTTTTACTCTGTCGTTTGTAACTGAAATGTAAAACTAAAATATATGTGCAAAACTAGTACTGGATCTGACTGCATATACTAGGCATATCTGATATTCTGAGACCTTTTTAGCACTCTTTTTGAGTGTACAGTAAGTTTACAGTTTCATACCTTCATTAGTCCATCATAAATACGATGTCCTATTTCTTCTATACTTCTTCCCAGCCTCCGCGACAAGTATGTGAAGATGGGATCTTCTTTAGGTAACAGGGGCGCAGAAAGATTGACTCTTTCTTGGACTCCCTAAAATAAAAGTTGAAGATAGGTATTTGCTGACACTTTAAAAACTAGAGAACGTGAGAGAACAAGAACATGACTTCCAGGAAAATTTAGTTTGATTATTTTGCATTCCTATCATCCTGTCATATCAAGATCTTCAAAACTTGACAGGATATTACATTTTTGACATATGAATAATACATATTATTATAGAGAGGGAAACACTTGAGCGGTCATTAGCATCATTTCTTCTAAAAGCACCCTCTGCTTGAGGAATGCTACAGGCTATGTACCAACTCCTGGTAACTGCGCACATTTGGTAACTACTGATTTCACTAATGACCACTGAGGCACTTAACTCTCACTTGTCACGTTACACGCTATGGAATTACTTGCTTTTCTCTCCTTTCTTCTTCTCTGAACAAAAAAGGTACTTGTTTCCAAATTACATACAAACCCAGGAATAGAACTAGAAAACTTCTGTTTCCGTTTTCTTCATAAGAAAATCCTTCCTTGTAGATGAAAAACTGGTTTCAAGACTTGTAATAAAATAAATATCAAGAAAGCTGGGTCTGCATTTGAAAATGTATTCATATAATATTGTTAACAGCAGCAATTTCTGCACCACACTTCTGTAACCATTCTAAAGAGATGAACTTTACAAGCAGGTCCTTCAAGCAGGGTAAAATTGTGGTTCGAAGTCTGAGACAGTCTCAAAAAAATTACATTATCTTTCAACCTTGACTGAGAACTGCCAGTAGGAGTTTTCTGTTCCTCTTCCTGATAGGGAAAAAAATAAAATAGCATACTTCCATTTGCTTACTTACCCGTAAGTGCTGAAAAGCATGAATGCTGTATGGAAGATCTAGAACTTTTGTACAGTCTGGCTGCTGCAGGTCTGGAGGCACTGGAGACTTTGTGTCTATATAGTCTTCAGGGCTGAGAACAGAACACAACATAGTGGACTCCAGATTAATATACTATTATAGTCCAGAAAATACAATATTGTAGTTGACAGACGCAATATTCTGATTTGACTGTTACAAAGCCTCTGTGTTTGAGTACATAACACCATTTCTGATGTCTCCGCAGATTTCAGTTGTCTAAAGATGTCACCCACTATAAAGTACATGAATTGCTATCTGCTTTTAAAAAGATATCAACATTTGGATAGCCTCCAAAATGCATCACCATCAATCTACTGTATCACTAGGATGATTAATGATTTATATGCTCATCAAATAACAGTACATGCAGACTAGAAGGCTCAGCTGGACCGCCCCCCCCGAAACAAAACAAAACAAAAAATCCCCAAGAAGTATATCTAGCTCAAAAAAACCCAAAGCACTCAAGGAAATTTGATCCCCTTCTGCATGAAAGGCTTCAGTTTAATTCACGTGCGCTCCTATCACTACAGAGTTACACTGGCAGTACTAACAGGGAGTCTGGTGGAAGAAATGAGAAGTCTTAGGGTAGTCTCAAGAAGTAACATGGCTGAGTTTTGAGAGGAGACCGTAGTTCTGGATGGTACCCCTTTGTAATCAGGGACAGGTGTTTTTTCAATGTTAGTTGATGTTAACATAAAATAAAACGACTCATCTAAAATAACAGCCACATGACAGTGTTTTTCTTTTTAATTGCAGTAAGAGATTTTTTTTCCATTCAGGTAAAGATCTTAAAATATAAAGCATCTTATTACCGGATATCTTTGCTCTCTAAGGTGATGTACGTGCCGTCATATAGATCTAGGTCCCCCAAGGGCACCTTTGCTTTAATGCAGTCTGGGTCCTCTTTATTGTGCCGTTGTTCCAGCCCTGTGTCTCTGTCCTCATTTTCCTCTATATGAATCTTTTGAGCAACTAATCGTTTCTGTAGGAAGAGAAAAAAAAAAGGAAACAGAAAAACGTATACTGATGAAAGCAAAGTAAGTAGCAGTTGAACAATCCAGTTATTTCCTTAAAACAAAGTCAATTTGAAGAAAATGTGATTTTTTCTCTTAACGTTCTGGGAGTCTTTCCTGGTATTTTATAATATCTGTAGGACATTTTTTGTTTTAGATGGAAGACGAATACTTTCAGCAAAGATAATACAACATGAACAGGCCTTTATTTCTCTTGCTGTAGCTAAAAAGAAGGCTTATAAACTTCCAATTTCATTGGTGGCCATTCAGACAAAGGAGAAATAGTAGTTAACAATAAAACAACTTTTCATATTTAAACCCTTTTTCTCCACTTTAGGACATCACAAAATTAGTATCAGAGGCTGCAAACAAAATGAACTGTTAACCATTCAGCATGCAAACTCTAACTGAGGCAGCAGGCCAACAAGAATTGAGACGGAGAACAATTTTTGTTATGTAAGCTTATGACATGCCTTTGGGGTTACACTCCACCCCAGAAAGAACATTATTATGAGTAGTCAATGGACTAATCATCTATCCTAGGACATGATGCTATATTTAATTCTCACCTATATCTGCAAACTGAAAATGCATTAAATATCAGAAGGATTTGTATGTGTGAAAAGAGAAAATTTGCATTTTTAAAGCCACATGTATTTGATAACACACTATTATGCAACATTTGAGATATATGCAGTAATAGTATCTTGTGCGAGATCTTAAAATAATTTATTTCTGCTGAAAGTCATTGGTATGCCACAAATTGTATATTAGTCATTTACAAACCACAAACCATGTCCCAAAGAGCTTATAATTATTCTTTCACAGTAGCTAAAATGCCCACTACCACAAAAATAAGTACACCTCAATGAGAAAGATCAGCGAAATATAATCACATATGGGTGAGTCCTGCTTTTTTCTTCCAGTACTCCTCTCTTATTTGCCTGAAGTTATCTCTGGTGTTAACTTCTCAGTTAGCTAGTTACACTAATCTGACAAAATGAAATCTGGCACAAGAGAAAGAGGAGTGAATGTGTGGTCAAAAGAAAGGCTGAGAGCTATTTGTGTGCCCATCCTTATCATATTTAAACTTGCACTGGTATAGGTTGCCCAGAGGGGTCATGGAGTCTCCCTCCTTGAAGATCTACAAAAGCCACCTGGACATGGTCCTGGACAACTTGCTCAGGGTGGCCCAAAAATCCTGAATTCTGAATAATTCTTTATCCTTTTGGTTAAGCAGAACTATGACAGCAATAACGTTTGTTCCCTGTCTAGACCTATCACTAAAACTCCTATGAAATAAATGCTGTACCTCAGGCAATTTGTAAGTACTTAAAGTTTTGTTTTACCTCCAGTTCTTTGAGGTAGTTAACTGTTGTTTCTTGTCTCATTAGTATTACCAAATCATGCGGGTTCCTCAAGTTCATCGGTGAATCCACCTGCAAGACAATTCAACAGTCCAGGTAAGACATTTTCTAAATTAGAGTGATTTTATAAGATAGGAAGTTATGCTCATTCAACCACAGTCTGTCATTTCAGAGATTTTACGGCCACTCACCATTCATAATATTCCTGTATTTTTAATCTGTACGTCCAACAACATTGTAATTGGAGAATCTACCCCATGCTTTAATTTCAAACCTACTTTGGTTTATTCAGGTGCACAAATTCTAAGCGTAAGAGGCAAGCAAAATTACAAAACATTGCTAGGAGTACTTATTGCTGAAGTACTAAGGTACTAGATAAACTGGAAGTGCTATTGCAAAAATCTGTTCTCTCTTACAGCTTTAAAATGCCTCCATCCGGTTCCTCAAGAGGTATAAAGTACTTCACCTTCAAGTCAACTCTTCAACACAACCAATTCAACAAACAAGCCCAGTATTAAGCCTTTCAAAGATCTATTGCCTTCAGGATGAAGAAGTAAATGAACGAAATCAAGAGGTAAGCAGGCAAAGATTGAAAACTTTATTACAGAAGACCATGCCACAGCTTCCATAGCTATACACAAGAACTGGCAGCTCGATAAATTCCAACATTACAGGCACGTCACAGACAAGAGTGGTTATATGCTGACTTTTACTGGTTCCTAAATGGTTTCAGTAAGCTGCTATTTGTTGCTCTACCTGAACTAGTAAATTAAAATAAGCTCATTGAAGATCCAGTGAGAGTGAGAACAGAAGGGAGGAAACGTCCAGGAGGATGTGATGACAGGACGAGGAAGGAGGGTGGGAAGAACAGCATGATCTCCTCTTTCTATCATTATTTTTTAATGTCGAAGAGTTCACCCATTTCATGGAATTGTACCTCAGGATGTTGTGGTAGATAATCTACAGCAAGATAACCCTGGATCTGCTCAGTTTACATTCAAACTTACAGAAAATGGAACCAACTGCTGCACGAAGACATAAATACTACTTGTGAGTTAGCACTGACACCTCCCCTACAAGGGCTGCCCACCGCTTTCTGCCTTAATCTGTTTCTATTTTTTAAATTTACTGAAGCAATGGGAGCATTCTGTGCCAGGTGTGATTGCTTTGCTGCCTTTATTTCATCTACACAAACGTGGTGACATTATAATTTAATGGAAAAGCCTACCACATATAGCAGCAGAGCCTCTAAGCTCCTGCTTTTATTTTTCTTCCAACTTTCCAAACAACTTGGGCATATTCCTGGACCTCTCTCTTATTGCAGGGAGTTGCAGCTCCAGTAGGACAACAGTAAATTGCTGCTCATTTTTAATGTTAACTCTCAGCAGATCAAGCCTCGAGCCAGGTTATTCTGGCTCTAAGTCAAAGAAGAAGCTCAACTCTACATTTTCTGGACTACTGACATTTAGGCCCATCTTCCTTGAAAATCTCCCTACTAAGCAAGGACTCAATCTCCTAGGCAAAACCAAGTATTTGTCTGTTCCTGTGTTCCCTCCACCTCAAAACCAACCAAAGAAAAAACAAACAAACAACCTACAAGGTTGTTCTTTGCTAAATTTGGCTAAATTTTCCTTTTCAAATCACAGGCTGAACTGCTTCTCTCAGCATGAAGACTTTTTGGGTGGTGGCTATCTGCACACTCATCTTCTTCCCTGGTGAATTAATTATTATATCACCAAACCAAGAGAAAGTAATAATTAACTGATAGCAGTTACCCTATGAATTTGGAGATTATAGATTTAATTGTTGCCAGCAAAGGGCAATAGAGGATCCACAATGATCCCCAGAAGCACAGAAAAACAGTAGCAAAAAAAACCCACAACTAACAATGTTGTTAATTGAAGTATTAAAGTCCACAGCATTTTACTTACAGTTCTATGCCCTATTTCCTCCGATGGGCCCCACCTCACTTTGACCACGCTGCTCATAAAACAGGGTTATGTAGTGAATGCAGAACTTGTTCATACCTCATTTGCTGGAGAAATTATCATGGTATGTGCAAGTGAATGAGGTATGAACTTGCAAAGAAAACAAAGGTAAATTTTACTATTTAAAGCCCTTAATCACGCACTCCAAAACAGCACCGTTCCTCTGACTCCTAAAGGCTGTTTGCACAATATCACACTGTCACTGAGAGCAAAGTCAACTATGAGCTCCACTTTCAGCGACTAACTGCATCTGGGGAGTGATTTTTTTTGCAGAATATTATGCAGGCATCACTGTTAAGACAGGCTGAGGGAGTTGGGGTTGTTCAGCCTGGAGAAGGGAAGGCTCCGAGGAGACCTCATTGCAGCCCTCCAGTACCTAAAGGGGAGCTTACAAGAAAGCAGATGAACTCTTCGTCAGGGAGTGTAGTTATAGGACAAGGAGTAATGGCTTTAAACTAAAAAAATATTAAGATTTAGATAAGATATAAGGAAAAAATTCTTTACTCAGAGGGTGGTGAGGCCCTGGCACAGGCTGCCCAGAGAAGGTGTGGGTGCCCCATCCCAGGAAGTGCTCAAGGCCAGGCTGGATGGGGCTTTGAGCAACCCGGCGTGGTGGGAGGTGTCCCTGCCCTTGGCAGGTGGGGTTGTAATGAGGTGAACTTTTCTAAAAACCTTATTCTGGAAGTTTAAAAAAAAGCTTATTCTGAAAGTTGAATGATTTCAGATGAGCATTCATTCAGAAACAGAGTCATACTCAGAGACAGCTTCTGTTTAACTGAGTGGCTCCAAATTCCTATCAACTATCACCTGGCAGCAGAAATAAAAGTGACAAAAGCAGCCAAACAGCAACACCCTTGAATTCACTCATAAAGCTACGTCAATCTACCAGGAAATTATATCATATCTAGCAGCTTCAGCAGCATGCATGATCTTAGTTAGTCTTCGGGTTTTCAACTCCAGATCTGGCCTCAGTCTGTCACAAAATGAAGACTTTCTAATGATAGCAAAACCTTTCAACTTAGTAGAAAGTTATTATTATTTAATAATCTTAGCAGCTATTGTCTCCAAGACCAATGCAAAGCCTGAACAAAAAGCTCTAAAATAAAAAACTGAGTACTGTCAATCCAACGTTGCATTTAGATTTCATCATTTCTGACAACAAAACCTCAAGACTTTCCTTGTAAGAAATAATCAAAGACTTCACTATTAGGTCCTAGATACAGAAATCCACTTAGATCCAGTAACTTCTGAACAACAATTTGAATAGGAAAGAAATAAGTAGCAACACTGGTCAAAAATACAAGGCTTGGAAAGGAAACTTGATCCAACGCAACCGAAGTATTCAAGGCATTTTTGGTAGTTCGTAAAAGTGAGCTGAATGCAATGTATTGCTTCTTGTTCTCTTCAGCTTGCACAGCTACAGTACAAAGGCACTGGATGATTTTAACTAAGGAAATAAAAAGCATCCAGACCTACAGAGTAATGCCATATGACACAAATGAAAACAGATTCTTAATTGAAATCTACGGGAGATCTTATGATATCATGCCTACAAATGAGACAAATAACATCAACCTGGCCCTCAGCAGGCATCAGCCTGAGCTGCTTGGGGTGATCCAAAATATCACCCTGCTGCCAAGTGGGGGCATCTTCCCTTTTCTTACTACCTGTAATCTTACAGCTCCGCTGAGAAACAGCTCATTTAATCCAGCTGAGAAATATCTCAAGAAGATTGGACCATTAGCACTGAGCCAGATCAGCACACCAGCCCGAACCTGCCTCAGGCGAGCAGCTCTTACCTCAGGGCTAACCCCTGGCAGCCACAGGCCTCTGCTACTGCCACCCGACAGGCAACCTTCTCCTCTCAGATTCAGCCAGGAATACCATCAGGACTTGGGGTTTGTTACCCACCTTCCTTCACCATCCTCTTCACGGATTGAACACATTTTATTTTTACAGTGCTGGGAAAAACCAGCGCTGACCTACTCTGCTGTCAGATCAGCCGTGCCGCCTCAGATGCCGAGGGCGCCAATTCTACCTCACGATGAATTTACCACAGCGAGCAGGTAGCACACAAAGCTTTAACACCAGCATAATCCACAGGGCAGAGGTAACGGTACCAGCAGTGGTAAAGGTAGGTGGGTAACAGCACCTGCTGAAAACGAGCACGCAGCTCAGACTCCTGCAGGGCCTGTGACCCGCGTTCCCCACCTTCACTGTGCCAGGCTTGCCCATCACCTCTTCACTTTTCTTTTTCACACCCCCAAAATTGGACAACAGCACAATGAACACAAACATAAGACAGGATAGAGCTTTTCTGTGGGCTGAAAAAAAGAAAAAAAAAGTAAAAATTGAAGGGATGGCAACACAAACAGGAGATTCAGAAAAGCCCTCATGGTTTCACTCGTCTGTCAAAGAATTCTTTAGTCTGAAAAGCTATAGTCCAAATAATATGTATTTAGTGGGCACCTGGAGGACTGCTCTGGATTACATCTCTTTCTGCCCACTAGAAAGACACTCTAAAAGACTTCAGGTAGATACTGGTTTCATTCAGGCTCATGTCCTATTTGTGCTCTTACCAACACTTGATTCCTCTACTTAGTAGTCTCCTAGCAGGCTGATCCCACTGTGGAAATGCCTCCAATTTCAAGAAAATATCTAAAACAAAAAAATAAGAGGGAGACTGGCTCCACCAGGAAGCTTTGCATAAAACACCACCTTATTTTTCTTTTCATCACATCTCGTCTTTGCACAGTTGAACTAAATCTTTGTGGCATCCACTAGAGAAAATATTTCTTTAGACAGAAAACAGCAATGGTGCTGGAACAGTTGGAAGGAAGAGCATGTTACATCCATATAGGTGTAGATTCTACAGTTGTGTACGATCTCACAGTGCACAGGGCATGTATCCACTAACTTACAGGCATAGCTTCCCTCTTGACAGTCCTGGTGTTTGCAAATAACTGCACCGAAAGCCTCCTGTTGCAAAATGAAGGGCATAGGTGACCCCTGTCTGACTGAGCTTCTCCAGACTCGCTGATGGCACAGCCCTGGAATGGCTGGAATGAAGATGAGTTTGTATCTCTTCAAAGCACTGGTAAAGATGTGTGTGGCAGAGTTTGCATTTAATGCCAAATTTAATGAAATTAACTAGTCAGGAAAGCAAAACAAAAAGCTTTACTCTGGAAACTAGTCTAGAACTGCCTTCAACCATTAAGCTTTATTAGAGAGCAGGTATTCTCTCAGCAGTCGTCATGTATTTCAATACTGCAGCAGGTGCCATCCAGTACCCGTGTTCTCTGCTCCTTCTTTTTATCTTAGGATTGAACCTTTTACCGTGCAAGGCTTGGTTTCACTTAGCGTGTCACACTTTCATCAAACAGAAAGTTGCAGATACATCCACCCACAGCCAAGAGTTAAAAATCATAACATCTGATGCTTGCTGCCTTGTTTTAGACCAGAGCTGAGGTTGTTACCATAAATTCAGACGGCACTGGAAACGGTGGCTTCACTTTTATGAAATATGGGACAACGGCCTGCCAACACTACAGATCCTTCACCCCTTCGAAGTCTACATCTGATGTGCCTTACCATCTCAACAGGGCACTCAAAAGAGGAAAAAAAAATAATTAAAAAAAATGGATATTTAGATTTAGCTAATCTTTTACAAAATGTAAGGAACCCCCCAGAAAGCTCTTTCAGGTGGAAACAAAACAGAAGTCAACCTGCAGAACACATGCAAGAGCCTCACGGTTAGAAGGGACTCTCTCACCAGAACAGATGCTTGATCCAATTATTTACTTTTAACTCAAAGTGCTTGGCTGATGGCAAAGCACCACGTTCATTTACTCCTTCTCTGAAGTGCTGAAACTGTGCCATTCAAGATGAACTGCTTGAAATGCAAGAAACTGACTTTGATTCAAGCATAGTAAACAGGAAAAAAATAATGCTGAAAAGCCTGCCTTGAAACTCTAATGGCTCCTACTGCTAGACTGCAGAAAGTCTGCCAGGAAACCACTTTTAAATTTTGTTCTCTGTTCAACTTTGCCCAGAGGTGAAAGTTTCTTTCTAAAGCACAGTTCGAGTTTACTCACCGTCACGAAGTACAGCAAGAACCTGATTCAGCAAGACGCTGAATTTGTGTAACAAAAGAATACACAGGAGCTGAATCAAACCCTGAAGTTTTAGAGAGTCTCCTGCGTTACCTGCAGGTATCAAAGCCTCGGAGTACTTAGACCTTTGCCAAATCTTCCAGTTTATTTTTTCCTCACAGTTCAGTTACATACACCAGGAATTATTATTATTATCTGAAAAAGAGGGCAAATGAATACCTCAAATCAACTATTTTTAGGTAACACTTTTCCTTTTTTTTAAAAGTAAGGTGGATCTCTCACTCCTAGTTGAGGTAGAGGACTGCCAGTATCAGAACAGCTAAAAGCTATGACATGCAGAAGGCAGATTATGACAGGAAGATGCTGGAAAAGACACTACATTAATGTATGGTAGGCAACAAAATGGGCTCCTCGTACTTGTTTTATAGACTGTAAATATTGTATTTTTGCCACTTTGCTTAGAAATTAAGGTGATTCCCAATAGACTAGAACCCTTTGCAGTCTCAAGTAGGAGAGAAGGATCTAAAAACTGCTGCCTGCCCTTCGGTATATTCTTGCTATCTCAAGATACTCTACGCTAATGTGATACTAACATGGCATTTCTGGAAAAAAAAAAAAAAGCTGCAGAAATTTCTGTATAGGCTTCAGTGTAAGAAAGAAAAGCTACTAAAGTGGAAAATAAACTCTCGGGCTTATCCAAATGATGAGCAGAGTGTCAGCAGATACTTGTTCCAGTGGATGTCACAAAGGCTCACCTAGAAAAATGATGCTGAATTGAGTTTCTGTAATAAATATTCAGCTACTTGAAAGCTTACAGCTGCAGGGTCTGCTAAAAAGCAGCATTAACCATTTTGGTATTGTTAAAAAGAGCTGAGCTGCAGGGAAAAGAAATTTTAAACGCCTGTAGCACTTCAAACACAAAACCCGACCAAGTTTCTGTATTATCCAGTAGGTCTGCTCAACTGAGATCACTTCAACAGAGCACAGTGGCTACGAGCATCGTAGAAAACAGATCTAAACACGAAGGAAAACAGCACTTGGTTCCTAACACCAATTGTCTGCAGTGTATTGGCGGTGATGTTTACTGGTACAAAACAAATTTCCAATGTGTATATTCTAGCTGAGGTTTATTTTCAACAGTAGCCAAATAGATATCAGCTGTGTGCTCAGCCAAATCAAAACAAGAGATGGAGATCACCCATACAAATCTGCAATAAACAAGAATTTGTTTTCAGAAAGGCAGACTGCTTCCTGCTGCCTGCTCGCTGCCAAATCCTAAAAACACTGTGTTCTGTTAGTCAAACTACAGGAAGAGATAAACACTCTTACAAGATACCTAAACATGTTAATATTGAGTAGTAATTTCATCAGCCAACAGCGCCAACCCACACACAACCCATTAGGCATTGCTGGTTAATGAACAACTTTATCCTATGCTATATTTTTAGGGCAGGCACTTCATAGCATGGGTTTCATTTCTCAACTGGCTTGTTAAAAACAGGTAGGGATTCGGCTTTACATACATTCAAAAAAAAAATAAATCAGCTAGATGGAAAGCCAGTGGATTGTACAGTCTTGCTGACATTGCTCTTCTGGCTTTCCCTGGGCCTTCCTGCACACTCGTGCTTTTTGCTGTGAAGCTCCTGCAATGGGGGAAAGCTTGTCAGGCATCGGGCACAGCCTCCACCACACAACCATCGGGTTCCAACAGTCGATGGGCATCATCTTGTCAGCCCGCCTCACACTTAACGCTGACACGAAACAGGGTAAGAGGCTGGGATGCCAAATTTGAGGATACGGAGGCGTGAGGTCTAACATGCTTCAGGTCATCATCCTGCAGTTGGATGACAAGTCCCAAACTTGGGTGGATTCACACCGATCTCCAGCCGAGGTCTCTCTGTACACGCTCATCCAGAGGCACGCGTGCTGGAGACTGCGTCAGGGAAGGCGCTCTGCATTACACACACGCCAGCAATAAAGAGCAATTTGTTTTGTTTAGCACACAACAGACTTGGCAGAATAAGAAATGCAGTCAAGAACAAGGTCAGATGGCCAAGAAAACCAACCTTAGAGAAACAGCGAAGCAAACACCCACCTGCCATTTTCAAGATGAGACTGAGCGACTGCTGAATGTAGCACAGAAGATGCTCTGCAAGCAGAAAATTGGTTTCTGTTTGCCTGCACTAGATTTTCAGTTTTCCTTGGCTTCGGGTGGCTGCTTTTTCTCTAGTTTTAGTGTATGCACAGACCTTTGTTTTCATCTCAACCTGCTGGCGTACCCATGCAGTCAGACTGACAGCAGCAGTGCACTCACTAACCTGAAAGCCGGCCGTGAATCACCGTGCCTTGCTGCAACTCGGGACACACTCACATGCAAATCCGTCACCAAATGAAGACCTAATAGGTAACGCTCCTCTTCTTGTACTAAGCAGGAATCAAACACGACGGCTCTCCCCATGAGATTCAGATGTCGCTTACTGAGGGGCTGGTCTTCTCAGCACGGGACAGGCTGAGAGCCTTGCTCCTTCAAGCCGTTCTCCTGGTCATCTCCTCACAAACTTCAGCACATGAAAACAAAACAACTTTCGGCCAGCTCAGATTCCTTGCCTGAGGCTCTCTGCTCCTGGCAACGCTTCCTCATGCCTGCTTTGAGCCATCTGTCTGGGAGCTCTTTGCCACTTTTAGTTTAGTCACTCCGGACTGACTTCTCCAGTGTTTATAGCAGTCCACATAAAGGCACTTTTTGGAGTCCAGCACAACGTGCTCGGCTCTAATCGTCTCTACCAAGCCCAAACGTGACCTCTGCGAAGACCCTACCTCAGCTCTGCTATGTCAGGTCTCTGGTGCCTGACAGCAGCTAGTGTCCGCCAGGAAAGCTGAGAATGAGCATGGAAACCGTTGGCTGCACCATATTTAACCTGTCCTCGCTCTGCTAAGTTCCTCTGTCCTCTTGAAGTACACTGGTGCTTCTGTGGAGCAACCACTTTCCTTGCTATCGTAAAAGCACAGCCTAAAATCGGTTATATGTTAGTCTGAACTTTACACTGGGAGTTGTGAAACGAAAAGGTTTTCAAACACATGCACCACGCAGATGTAATTTCACTAGAGATACAATGACTCGGTCCCTGGCTTTGCAGGAACACACAGCTGAAGGAGGACTCAGGCCAAAAAAAGGAATAGGAATCGACTCAGAGAAAGATGTGACCTGCAAACAGCTGCTAGAGCAACAGATATGGCTTGAAGGCTTTTCTGGTGAGGGTGCACTGAGACAACAAAACGTTGCATGCAGTGCTGGGAATTAACCTGCCTCATCACTCAGAAATACTCGCCAGAAACTGGAGCAGCAGGGCCTTCCGAGCAGGCATTCCCATTTACTAGACGGGATCTTGGTGATACGCTGCAAGATGTTGGGTTGGCCTTGTTTTGCCTCCTGTCAGGCTGTTCTACCACCAGGAGCTCCGTATGAAGTCTCAGCCAGCAAGCTGTCTGATGCCACAGAGAAGTCAATCTCACTACAACGTGGTCTCATATCAGAGGCTTACACTCTTACTGCACTACGAGGGGGGCCATAATATAAAACCCATCCCTCAAACAGAGCCAGGCTGCTGGATTTTGTACAGAGGCCAGGAGCTGTAACTTCTGCTTCCAGCTCCTCATCCACAGCGCACTTGGGTAACAAGGAAAACAAAATTCACTGCAGCAAACTACAAGCTGCAGGGAAGTCACTTGTCACTGGTGCTTATCTGAACATCTACAGCTGGTGAATCATTTAACAGGGCGAGCGGCTGCCTTTTGCTATCACTTGAGCTTTTTGCCCGTATCTTCACCAATTACATGGGCTGCCTTCAGATACACCTAAGCAGTCCACGTGAAGATTAAGCCCTTCCTGCTCCAAAAAGGTGACGATTTTAAAATGCATTTCAGAGGTTGAGAAAGCTAATACTTACAAAATTAAATAATATAAAAGCTACCACGACTCTGAGTCACCGGACAGCACCAGCCACTTCCAGCTGGAGGCTGCTGTGCTGGAAGGGCTGCGATCAGCAGTGCAAAGTCCAGCAGTGGCTGGGCACGAGCAGCATTCGCAGGGATCAATAGTGGGGCCAACACTGTTTAGTGCTTTCATGAACACTGGGGAAAAAAAAGGACGTCGGCAAGCCTGGTGTCCTCTGCAAATGCGGGGCGGGGGTGGCAGGGCAGAGGGCAGGGCTGCTGTAAGAGGGACAGCTGCAGAAACCATCGGGCCATTCAGCAAGGACAAGCAGAAAGCCTTTGGAAGAGCCTCCTGCACCGGGAAACGCTGGGGCTGGCCGTACACAAAACAGCTTTGCAGAAAAGGACATCTGGGTTCTGGTAGGGGAAAAAAAAATCATGATGATTTGTTAGCAGCGTTCAGTTCTGCAGCAATGAAGGTCAACTGCCCGCTGGGCTGCGGTGGCAAGACTGGGACCAGCAGGGTGAGGAAAGCAAAAGCACTTGTGAGAATAAATCAGCTTCAACTTTTGGTCCCTGGCACGAGACAGACACCGATGCACCCGAGCAAGCCCAGCAAAGCCCGTTCAAAGCGGCCAGGGGCCTGGACACAGCACACAGAGGGGCTGACAGAACCGGACTGACTCAGCCTTGAGGAGGCCCAGGGGGGCATTACTGCTGTTTTCAGCTTCAAAATGGGAGAGCACAGAGAAGACAGAGCCAAGCTCCTCTCGAGGTGCCACAGTGAGAGGCATCAGACACCAGCTGCTACAAGCGAAATTCTAATTAGAAAAGAAATGATTTAATTTCATCAATGAAATCATTAGAAACGATTTCACTCTGAAAGCAGTTGTCCACAGGACCAGGTGTCCAACGGCCCAACAGAGCTGTTGGATCTCTAGATGCTAAATTCAGGTGGGCAGGGCCCTCAGCGACCTGCTTTGAGCTGCAGGGCAGGCAGTGTTACTCTGCAATCTTCTTCGGGTTACTGTGCTCAAACCAGCAGCAGCTGAAGCTTGTTCCAAACGCGAGCCTTCCCTTACACAGCTGCCTTCAGGAAGATAAGGTTCTCCAAAACTCAAACACGGGCTGCCCCGTAAACAGCAAGAATGGATCATTACTTTGAAGTTCTGAGGAAGAGTCTAGAGTCCCACAGAGAAACCTGACATGACAATATTTTTTGATAAAACAGCAATAGATGAATTAGAAGGACTAAAATTTTAAAGGTAAGGTGACAGGTAGCATACCACATACGTTGAGAAGCTGAAACCCCAGACACTGTAGAGAAACACAAAAAGCTGCACAGCCCAAAGGCTTGCAAAATGAACGTAAAGCCCCACTGAAAACACACACACACGCACAAAAAAGCCATTCAGTCATACTTTCTGGGTAAACTGTACTGATAAAAAGACAACCTCTTATAATAAATATCAGTTTAATGAAGAATAACACCCCCAAAAAATAAAACAAAAGGATGTTCTGAGGGGAAGTTTTAGGCTTATGTTTTGCTAAGGTCTTAGTTTTAAATTTTAGGTCTTAGTATTAAAAGAACAGCTCTAATATTTTGGAATTCAATGGTTCTATCAATGAATTGATAATAAATCAATTACAAATCATGCTATTACCACTGCACGTAAGACAATTCCTCCTTGCTGGATAATGGAAGTATTCTGTTATGGTTCAACAGTTAGCAGCAAAAAAAATAGTAATTACATTTTGGCATTTAAAACAACATTCAAGTCCACTCTAGAAAATACCCGGGCTTCTCACTCCCCAAAATACAAATGAGTGGGGAAAAAGCAAAATTCAGAGGTGCTCTGCAGGGCTGGCAATGGCAACACCCACAAATTCGTTTCCTTTTTCTCAAAAGCCAGAAGGAAAACCGTAAGGGATGCTGAACCACACCTTCCTGCAAAAAGCTCTCTGGACAATTAGCAGCTGCAGGGAGGCCTGGGGCAGGCTGGGGCTGTGCTGAGCAGCGGGTGGCACGGGCAGGGGCTGTCCTTAGAGGGAGCAGCTCATGGTGACTGAGCAGCAATCCTACAGGGGAAGCTTCCACGCGTCCCATCAGTTAACTGATGGCATAAAAAGCCACTTCCTAAAATCAGTGCTGCGTTTAACTAATTAGATTTCTCAAGTCATGTCAGCTAATTAGATTTTTGCCAAGTCACAGCTGCTTTTCATGCAATAATCCAAATCAACGCTTCAGCCAAATTTGATAATATACAATTAATATACACACGCAGATGCTTCCAGGCCATTATCACACGCTCTCATCACTTCTCCACTATGTAAAGTGGAAAAGGAAGGAAAAACAACACTGGAGACGTTGTCATTCATTAATTTGCGATTAATTAGGGTGAGAGAGTGCTCAGACCTGTGCAGACAGCTCCAGACCCACAGGACGGCGCCTGAGGTTGACAGAGGCAGCAGGGGGTCCTTTAGGGGAAGCCGGTTCCACCTGCCTCAGGGCTGTAAGTGCTGTCTGATGAGACACCCCACCAGCAGTGCCTCAGAAGGATGTTTACAGACACTCAGCGCTCCGCACTGCTCTATTTTGGATAAAAATTACCGGGGAGAGACCACACAGCCTGCTGTGGGGGCTGCTGCTTCTTCCCCTCCAGCTGCAGACAGAATCAGATCCACCACGATAACAGCTTCGTGCTGCACCAGGGCGGGATGGAAGAGGCAGAGAGGGCCCAACCCCAACTCGGCGTTATCTTTTTCGGCCATTTGGTGCCCGTGAGGCGCAGCCCCTGCCGGAGGAGGCAGCCACACAGCCCTGCCCCACAAGCGCCCCCCGGCCGTGCCCCCTCACCTGCTGCTGGATCTTCCCGTCCTCGGTGACCACCCAGTGCGTGGTGGCGGCGGCGGGCCGCGGCCCCGAGGCCAGCAGCGAGCAGAGGCCGAGCGCCCAGCCCGACAGCACCCACGCCCGCCTCAGCCCCGGCCCCAGCCCCAGCCCGCCCCGCCCGGACTCCGCAGCCGCCGCCATCTTCCCCCGGTCCCGGCCTGCCCGCGCCACCCGGAACCGGATCCGCCCGCGCCGCCATTTTGGGAGGGGGGAGCGGGGCGGGGCGCGCTGAGGCGCTGCAGGGGCCGCCTACAATTAAAATCAAACCCTACACGTTCCATCAAACAACGCTAAGGGCTTGCATCCCACTAAGCATATATCCCACAGATACGAGTTACTTACTGCTGGCAAAGTTTGCGCCGTAGCACGTTGCTCGTTTCACCGAATAAAAGAGGTTGTTACTCCAAGCCACTAGTGCTCTATCGTTAAGATACTAATGAATTTTATTGCACTGTCAACATCTAGGAGATAGAATACGACAACATCTCCTTTTCACATGATACATTCCCAAATAAAATATAGTAGATCTACTAGACATGCAACTTCTGCTGATTATTTCAATTACTGTCCATAATTTTGCATTTAAATTGAAGTACTCAGAAATTGAAACAGCTAACACAGTCTTGATAAGTATTTCCTGGTGGCAAACAGCTCAATACATCTATAGCAACCTAAGGAGCAAGTCACTAAAACAAAAGGTACCGCAGCACCCTCGTACTAAGCCACCACAACACGGTGTAGAGTAACTGTGAAACAATGAGCCAAACAAAATTACAAAATGAATTTATTCCAAAAGCATAAGGGAACATTTACAATTCAACAAGATGGTAAACAGGTGTCTCCACAAGAACTCACTGCATTAAAATTAAATATGAAAGTAGGGAAAAAATTTCTAACTACTTCTGAGGCTACAAGAACTTTGCACATCACCTCTGAAAAACAGGAAACTCACTCAAAACTCAGTGAGAAAACAAGCTGCTAGTACCTGGTTATTAGTCTAAATACAAGCTACGTTTAGGCTTTGAGATAACATTCTTAAATCCCCTAAAAACACAAATTATAGCAACAAGTGCAAAATGTCTTTTTTTTCTTCTTCTTCTTCTTCAATGGAAGCCTATTACCTATCCATTCCCTGTTTTCAGAGTGACACTTTGATCTCTTGAATTTGTACTTGATAACTCTTTGCCAAGTTTGTTGGTTTTAGTGACAAATCTGAGTTCAGCAGCTGGCACGTAATCAGAAATAGAAAGTAAGCTCGTATGTCCTGGAATGTCCAAAGTTTGCTGCCTACTGCTCTAGAGCTGAGCAAGAATAGACTTAAAATTTAGTCAACAACTTCTCTAACTTCAACATAGTTTTGGTATTCTGTCCTTTTGACTGCAGTGATAAATGTCAATGTTAATGAAGACACCTGAATCAGATTTACAAGCAAATACAAATGGAACTAGGTGGCAAAACATCACTTTCAGGCATGTGTGTGTGGATATCAAATGGCTGCAGGAAAAAAAAGGAGAGTAAGAAAATTCTTCATCCTTCTAAAGCCTAAGCTATTTTACATCAACACGCCCTGTAACACTTTTTAAAAATTGTCTTCCTCTGCCCCAACTTCTTTTTTGCTACCAGCTAACCCCCTTACAATGTTGAGTGACCTGAGAAGTAAAAATTTTAAGTGGTGAGAATAAAAAAAAAGCATTGTGCTCTTACATTGTATTTTCTGGGTGTATACCAGTAAATAATAATCCCAAGTTGCTATGAAAAAAAATAGCATGGAATTGTTAATTTTTCCACTTGAATTTAAGTACATGCTGGAATTTTTCAATGTTACCCAAAATACAATTTTATTTATATATTTTTAAATGCAACTGTATTGGTAAAAAGACAAAATGAAACTGAAAAACAATCCTTGAGTGCCAACTAACCCAGAAATCTGCAAAACACAGAAAAGAGCCAGGTACTGCTACGCTCCAGCTCCGGTCTATGAAGCTTAATCACTGCATCAATCTTTATCCATTCCTGAAATAATTCTATTCATTATTACCTTTTTTCCTGTTCATTTACTGTAATTTCATGGCATAAGTATATGCACATATTCATATTCAACATTAAGAATTCCTTTTGCAAAACACCACTTTTGCATTACAATGCACGGAGAAGAGTAAGATGTGCAAAACAAAGAAAACACCACATTCTCCACATCTCTAAGGAAAAGGACTGCTTCATGCTACAAGCAAAATAAATTTCCAATCATGCTGCAAACTTCAGAAAACCAGCATGTCTCTCAGTCAAGTCCATTATAGTAAGTAAATAAAATCAAATTTAGCAATGGTACTCTTCTCCACATATTGCAAAACATGGTTACAGATGAGGAAAGGATTACTTCAGCTGCTAAGCTTATCTGACATGTATCTCTGTAATCATGCCTTTCCTGTCCATTACTTAATACACGAACTCAATTACATAGTTTGTTATGCAGTAGCTGATTTTTAGGTTAATATACAAACAATTAAGATGTAGCTTTTGATAAGACATCTATGCTCTTTTCCAATTTTGAATAAATCCTGAAGACACTTCAAAAATAAGAACCCAAAACTGCTGACTGTAAGCATCCAAAAATACAGTTGTAGTTTCACTATGGACAAGTTGTAGTCCGTTAGAAAAGTAGATCATACATACAAAGGTATAAAGAACATTTAAGTCAGTCCTAGTGGAAGGCAGTCCTTGAAGGAAACAATATTCCAAGCAATCTTTTGCTGAGTAGTACTTTTACGTTAGCCCATTGGGGCCGGGGAAGATACAACGGTCTACTCAGTAGATTCTTCCTCGACTACGATTGCCACGTCCTCCCCAGCCTCTTCCACGTCCGCCACGGAAACCACCTCTTTGCTCTGAAACAGAAATTAAAACTTTTCATACACGTTCATGCATGCTGATCAGAATTAAACAGTAATAACTGGAGGCTGACTTAAGTCTCTGAGGTTAATCTTGCTTATTACAAGATCTCCGAGTTGCACCCTGATGGACACCAGACCCTACCAAGTGTAAAACAATGGCAACAGAGCCTCTCTAAGCTAAATGCAGTCTTCCTGTATACTATGATACAGGGCTCTCCCATTATTTTAGAACCACTTTTGAACCAATCAATTTTAACAGAACTGAAAATTGAGCTGTAAATAACTTCAGCAGCTCACCCTTCTGTCCAATAAAACCACACTGATCTTCACGTTTGCCTGACTCACTCCTAATGATTTCATAAAACTGATGGCAAACCACAACTTTGTCAGCCTGTCGTTTCCTGTCCTTAAGTTACATCAGCATACTGAAGTTTCTTCGTTGGGCTGGTATCTCACTATATACAAATTGAGGATCTTAAGCATAGCCGGATACCACGCAAACTATTTGTGTACTGTGGAAAATTTTTGTTTCTCTTTGTCAAAACCAAATTTGATCAGAGTAAAAAAAGCACAAAACATTTTGTTAAGGTTTCTTGGGATTTGTTTGAAAGTATTATCAAACTCCCTTTTTCCCTGCCCATGTTTTTTTTTCCTGTACAGCCTTAAAATACAGGTCATATTAACCTACAAAGAGAACCATGGGCACAACTCTAACTAGAAAAAGTTTTTCCAAGCTGCTTAACTTACCATAAGAAAAACTACCCAGGTTACTACTGTATTTTCCACTGGGAGGATTATATATCTGCCTGGCATCCCTTTTTGGTCCTGCCGAAGCCTTCTTTGGAGGTGAACTTGAGGTTGTATCTTCACTTGTTCTTTTTTGACTGATGGAAGAAAACAAAAACAGATCATTTCACCCCTGTGGTGACAAGTACAGCAACAACAGCTGTTCAGCCTCAAAGATCAACAGTTGTAAACTAGTGATAGCTAATGAAGATGCCCAGAATAATACTTCAGAAGAGGAAGTAAGCTAATCTCCAGTTAATTCAGTCTATTGCATCCCTAAAGCAAGACTAAAGTATCATACCACAGCCTTAATTCCTTTCAGGATGGGTGTTATTTTTGGTTGTGAAACTTTTAGCTCATGCACACCGTATACATTATCCATACGCAGCTTGAGATATTTATCTTGCGAACAGCAGAAGCTAACACCCCTTTTTTCATTTTATATTTTTATACATAAATATTATCTATGTTTTTCATGAAAAACCTCTTACCTTGCATCTGCCTTCTGTACTGGTTTCCAGGACAGTGTGACTGTACTTTTGTAAGAAGGAGGAATGTGAAAGAGATCCTGTGGAGACAAAATTGGGCAGTTTATTTAACATGAAACCCATGTCAACTGTACTCCAAATTTTTAGGTATCTATAGAGACTCCAGAATAGCACTTAACTTTCCAACAATTTTAAAACCAAAACCTTTTAAGTCCTATGGCAACTGTCTTACCTTGCTGTCTTAGTTCCATATACTTTAGTAGGAAATTCAAATGAAATCTGCTATCAAAGTAGTAATTGCAATTACTTATACTGCAGTTACACACAGTCTTTCTCTACCTCTGCATGTAAAACATCTTTTAATGAACTACAATGGCTATACATCTGATATCCCAGCTAACGTGGTTAAAAATAAAAAAGGCTTCTCAAAAGCATAGGCAGTGTTTAATTCATGGTCATGTATTGAAGATGGGAGATGAGAAATGAAGGAATACAGGCCAAGTAGGGAAACCAGTGGAGTTCTTAAAAGGTGGTTAGCAGAAATCAAAAGGTTTCAAGGGCTATGGATAGAAATGGCTTTCTACAGCTCATCTCTCCTAGACTCTTCGGAAAAAAGAGGTCTGTACAGGAGGCTTGCTTTGCCTCCTTCTTCCATCTACTTGCACCTCTTTGAACGCGCGTCTCCCTACCATGGCAGAAAAGGGAAATAGAAGGGAAAGACAACGCAGCCAGAATCCAGAGACCCCTAAAGCAAGGTTTTCTGCTCCTGCTCCTAACTGCTGATGCTAAGAAGGGCCCTGACACCCTCTACCAACAGCAGCAAATGCTCAGAAGTTTGTTTAAACTGCATATCTATTTCTGCTTCAGGTACAGTTGAAGCAGACAGCATCCTAAGCTGAATAACAAAAACTACCTTATTAATACAAGTTGATTCAGATTTATTCCTTTTTTCCTCTGTAGGTTTCTCTACTTTGTGAATTTACTCCATCATGTTAATACTTACCTTGATTAAAACATTGATGTTATTTGTTATTTTCAAGGCAACCACTTTGATCTTGTTCTGTAAAAAAACAAAACAGACCACTATTGAATACCTTCTATTACTTTAAATTATACCAGCTGCATTCCATGAAGTTGTAACACTAAACTGACTGCTATTCACTGAACTACTGTAGCAATAGTAAAAGGTGTGCATGCTTCCAAGAATAAGTGACAACTGTTTTTTAGACTTTCAGCAGTTCTGTACTAGCTAGTGGCTTGTAATGTTCCAGTGTATTTCCCAATCTCAATTTTTCCCAACATATAAAATTTCCTCCTTCAAATCAAAGACACAGAGCACATATGAAATACATATGGTTGTGCAGAGTGGCTTAACAAAATTACCAAAAACTAAAAGATCTTTTTAGCTTGCAGAACTCAGCATCAGTTGTGACGCTGCACAATAAGTGCACAATATTGTGCAGCTGCACAGTAAGTTTTCCTCATTCCCTCCTCCAGAAGTGGCACATTGACAATGACATCACTAGTGACATGGCCACACCACACACCAATCTGACATCCACTCAGGTCTATAAAAGAATGGACAAACAAGAGTGCAATTTAAAAAGTTTAACACTAGCAGTTCATACACATTTTTCTTTAGGCAAACTCGCTTTTTGGTATTTCCAACACACAAGGCACTGACTAGCAACAAAACAGTGTCAATACGTACAGGCACTAACACTTAACTGTGTTACTTCCAGCTCAACACTGGTTCAGAAATCTACAATACTGCAAATTTCCTGCTTAGAAATTGAGAAGACTGCCAGATGAGATCAGGAATAGCAAGCGCATTCTTCCACTATCAGGTTGCAGTTACACCATTACGAACCACTTTAAAAAATAGCAGAAGTAATGCTCAGGAAAGCTCTGACTGCCCAGGATAAGTAATAATCCAATCAGATACTGAATCATTATCTCAACCGCAGCCTTAATAGAGCTTCAGTATTATCCAAAGCCTTCCTGATGATCTTGAACCGAAACAATCTGCAGAACTCACCCCAAGCTGAAGGGGATGAGGTGTCAAGTTTTTAATCACAGTCCCCTATGCCTACCAATGTTTTCAGCTACTTTGAATGATAACCCGTAAGCTCAGATCTGACAGCATCCAGAAACACAAAGTTCATTAATGCTAACTGAATTTTAATAATTAACTATAAGCGTACATGCAGAAAAATAAAACCCACATATCTGAAGTAAGACTAGTGAACAAGCTGAGTTCTTATCAGTCATCCAAAACACAGACAACTTAAATATGTTTAAAGGGAAAATGGTGATGATGTTAAAGTATTATTCCCTTAATCTGTTTGCATGCTTACAACAGATGTTAGCCTGTTAATGTGCACCAACTGTTACTTCTGAAGGCTCAATCAGAAAACCAGGATTCTTACACAATACTTACCTCCTCTGTCTTCAAGGCTTCTCCAGTTTTCCCTTGGAGCGCAAGACGAAGCTGTCGAATATACACCTGCAACCCTCGAGCAAAATACTGTAGCCTAAAAAGTTTTAAAACAAGACGTTAATTTCATATATTCCTATAAAAACAAAACAAAAGATAAGCAAAAGAAAGTTGTAATCTTTTTTTCCTCCCTTGAAGGAAAATGCTCAGAAATAGTCTTCTACCAATCTGATTTGTGTTTCTCTAGCATCCAGACACTAATAATTCATCCTTTCTAACAGAACTCAAACACCCACCCTTAGACAATTACCTGATTTTAAAGTCTTTCAATTTCTCTGCATTCAACTTGGCTGTGAGGAAGTCTGGAAGCTTACGACCTAGCTGATGGAAGCTATACAACAGACACTCCACGTAACTGAACTGCAACTTGGGCTCTTCACTGCTGGCATTTTCCCCGTTCTCTGCTTCCTCCGGAGGAAGTGGCATGTACTCCTAATGAACAGAAAGAAGAAACAAACAGGTGAGGCACACTTATACGGACTGGCAGTTCTCTTGCAGTGTTCATACTGGAGGCTTTATTTCTGCTTTTTTTTCCCCACCCTTGTACTAACAGGATCAGGTGCTGCACAAAATCCTGGTGCAGGTGGTTTGCCTATACTCACACCACTTCACACCCCCTGCCTAGGAGGAAATATGATGGTAGTGCTGCTACCACAGAAAGCAACAATGGACTGCACCAGTGCTTCTGAAAGAGTGCTTGCTGCCTTTGCTTAAGAAGAGCAGCACAGATGCAGCGTTTGATACAACCCAGCATGAGTCTCTCATCAGTTTAGAATTTTAAAAGTAACAAAACCACGAGTATACTGAACAAAAACCATTATGCAGCTAACATTGTACCCTCCTCTATATCTAGAAGGGCTCTGGATTGCAAATTATGTTTTTCCTCGAATCACGGACAACACTATTTGCAATATAGCCATACTCAAAAAAGGATAAATAGATTAATGGATAAAAATAACTTGTTTTGATGAAAAATGTTCATTTTAGTCTTTTACTTAAGTAGAAATTGAATTAGTCTTACCAGTAACTTATCAAACAACTTCTTTAAGTTTGATTCAAGCTTTTCCATATCTCCACAAAATGAACTCATTTCCGCAAGAAGCTTCAAGACCTAGACACAAGGATAGCTGTTTTTTAATGTGTTAAAAGTTATGTATGAAGGCTTACGTTTCAAACTAAAAAGAGACTATTATATCATTATGGTTGGCATAGTAGAGGTCAGTTATTAAAAAAAATGTAATCCTCAGGAAAGAATACAAGGAAGAACATGCCTAGTCTGTTCTTCATGTCTCCACACATGAGTAAACCCCAGAAATATGGGTGTTGCTGCCTAATCCCAACAAGTACCATTAATCAACGAGTGAACAAAAACCTCGACAACTCATGCCTGCAGCACAGCTCACCTCCACAGTGAGACTCACAAAGATCGAACTGCAGCTGCAGCTCTGATTAATGTAACCAAAATTGCAGACATTAAACCACTCCCTTAGGAGACTAAATTAGCACAAGCCATGCAACAAACATTTCAGTAAATGCTACATGCTTAAAAAAATTGATGGTAATATAAAGCTGATTACGCTGCTCTACTTACTCTAGCCGTGCCTCAAAAGCCTGGGACAAACAACACATGCTTTAAAAGGCAACACTCAGTCAGGAAAGTTCAGGTCAGCAAACATTTTTTTCTAGTGTAGCTAGTTCTCCTCCAGTACAGATGTGTATTTCTTAGGATTGAAACGGATTGTAACCTTGGCTTACCTCTAACTGGATATCAACACCCTCCACTGGAGTAGTCAAAGAACCGAGGTTCGGAAGCACATGCTCACAGAAGTAGGTAACAAATTTTGTGGAATGAACATTCTTCTGCAAAAAAAAAAAACAAAAACAAAAACATCACGCTTTATTCAGGCTACTCTGAGTTTGAGTGAGTTAAATGATTTTCCCCCATCACCCTCCCAACCTTGTAAATGCCCACCACAGAGCTATACCTTAAGGCTTTATTGAACTTCTCTCTAACTCTGAAAGACAGAGACCCTGCCAGGTAGCTTAAGCTCAGAGGCACTCTGCAACAGGAGCTGAAAAGATTGCCTAAAACCTGAAAATAGACCTTTACATGCTGCAATTGCCTGGCACTGAACTTGTATTAATCAAACATACAATTATGATGCTAGTGTGAGAATCTTGTCATAATTAACTACAACGTCTTAAATTTGGAAGAAAATGTTGAAGACCAGGGAATACGCAAAAGCTCTTTGCATTCACAGGTGCAAGGGGTGCTTTCCAACAATCTAACACATTAAAAGCTAAAGGTGGAGAAGTACTGGTACACTGTCACTCAAACATAAACATTCAGAACACTGAAGAGGAAGGAGCTACAGCTATTAACTTTCCACAACATTCCTCACACAAAACAAATAAATACATACTGAGAAGAGTGGCACTGCCTGCCGAGTACACTGTAGAAGTCTGTCCACACAATCAGGGTCAGTGGGATTGAATGTTTGCTCCAGGTCAGCTTGTTCGGCGACCAGCTCCACCAGCTGCTGCCTCCCACTTACTGTCTGTAGGCTTTTTAACCCAGACAGGATTTTCATGAACAGAACAAATTCCTCGCCTGTCACATCTTCCAGCACCTTAGTAAAACATCGGAAAACATAATTCCATCGTGATAATTTGCAAGCCTCCAAGTCAAATCTACTTCATTTGAAAAGGTGAAGTGTGCAGTTATCTAATAATTAAATTATCTTCTAGTTATTTAAAAACAAAAAGGTTAAAGGAACCCATAAAAACATGCAGTATAATTCTATGCATCTCCAAATTAACTAACTGCCATCATGTTCTGCATAGGTAACATTTTTCTTCAACAGTAACCTTAGGACAAAATTTTTTATTTAACAAAATTGTATGTTTCAGGCAGAATAAATCCTAAATGAGTATCTACTTGACTGACAGTCTTAATACTTTTTGTGTTTTTTCAGCTTAGAGAATGCACTGGAATCTCATGAAATCCAAAAAGGACAAACGCCAAGTCCTGCACGTGGGATGAACCAACTTCCCTTAATCTGCACACGCAGGGAACTGGCTGTCTGTGGAACTGCCCAGCTGCGAAGGCCCTGAGCATCCTGGGGACTGGAGGCTGATGAACACTGTCCTGGACCATGACAAAATCATAGCCAATAGATTGAGGGAATCAAGCAGATCGAGGATTCTCCTTCACTAGGCTCTCCTTAGACCAAATCTGGATCATTTTACCTAGTTGTGGGCCTCTGCCACAACGAAGTTGTTGATAAGAAAAAATTTAAGACACTTACCTTCTTTGACTCAGTTAATATGAACTCTTCAACCTCCTTTGTCAACACCTCCTCCGGCAGGGTTTTCAGTTTTGTAGAGAGGAACTTGATGGCCCTCTCTCTCACAATATCCTCCCCCTGAAGAATTTGACTGAATAAGCCTCCCAAAGTCCCTGAATGGAGAATAAATCAGGTAACACAAATTATTTTAAAAGTTTGGAGCCGAGCCTTCAACACATTAGAAAGCAATTTCCTATTGCAAGACTCCACAAAATATTTTAAGATAATTTTCACGTCTTTTGACAAAAGAAACTGCATACTTTTATTGGTCTGCATATTTCAGATGCTCAACTATTGAGAATTTCGGTATCATTTGCAAAACAAACCAATGAGTATGTCTCTAACTTTTGCATTGTACTAAAATACAAATTTGGGTCCTGCTCTCATGCTGTGAGACTGGGAAGTATTAATAAAAGACATCTAAAGAAAAAGGTGTCCTTTACCTTTAGCATCCATCTTAAAGATACTGAGCAATGCATTGTTGACCAAATTGAATTCTGCAGAATCATCTGAAGAGAGAAAAAAAAATCACATACATATCCTTGAAAGGCAAACATAGAAACACAGAAAGATTTTTGGTATCATACAAGAAGGATTCTATCTTCAGCATTATTAATAACACAACTTGTACTTAAACTACTATTAGACCAAAGAAGTAGAAACCCATGATTACGAAAGCTGGAAGCAAAAGAAAAAACGATTTGTCATTTCATCTTCCCCCTCTTGCCCCCATAGCTTCGGTATTACAAACTTGATAGGACTGAAAACCTAAAGCATCGTTTTAATTCAGCGTGTTTGGTCGTTGTAAGGAACAGTTGAATAAACAAGCTCACTCTTACTAGATTAAAGTAAATCAGTTAACTTCTTTCTAATCTACAGAATTCCTAGATGGACGAAACAATTCTCGTTGAACTAAATGGAGAAATGTACATGTTCCTAAAAACTATGTTTCTTCTGAGAAGCAAATCTGTAGAGACTGAAGCATGCATTTTTAATATAATTTTGAACATGTAATATTTAGCACTTCAAAAGCATTCTGAAATATAAAAAATACATACTGTACATTAAATTCGGAACTGAGTATTTTGTACAAGAAAATGTACTGCATCAAAGAAAAAGCCTTTTTTTAAAGGTTTCTGAATTAGAAATCCAATAGCTCTCAGTTAGAAGGCAGTTTCTTGTAGACTGTAACTGCGTATCTTTTTCTTCTACAAATGCTTTTAGACAACTTGAATGAAAAAAAAAAGTCTGAGATATAAAAAAAAAAAGATTTTTAATTTAGATCTGAATAATTAGCGAAACTAGTGGCATAACTGGAGAGCAAATATAAAGAGGTGAGAAAGAACAGAAGCAGGACATGAATTCCACTGGGACAAGCTGCTTTGTAACAAACTAATGAATCAACATAAAATGTTTTACAGAACAAAACCGCAGACATTTCTAGGTGTGCACAAGGAGATCAGCCGAGAAACTACCCATGTCTCCTACCTGACTGGAGAAGCTGGGTCAGTATGTCTGCTACCCGGGGAAGGTTATCTCCAGTGGCAAACTGAGGCAATTCCTTAATTGCCTGGCGCCGGATCTGTTGAAATTGTCAGCAGCATGAAAAAAAAAATTACAAAAAAATCAGGTAATTCTATTTCCATATGAAGTTTGATAAAAACAAACAAACAAACCAACAACAAAACCAGAAAAAGACCACATTCTTTTAACAACTCCCTGGTTTTCAGGTACAAATGAAATTTTCTTGTCCCTAGCAAGATTTATTAGAATCCATTACCATGAAGTGCTTTGAAAAGAAAAATGTAAGAAATTCAAAGAAACCGTATCTAAGCTTTGTTTTTTTTTTTTTTTTTTTTTTTTTTTTCTCTGCAGAGATAGGCCACTGATCAATGATGGGGGTGCAAAGTCCAACGAAAATGGATTTATCTCCCCATAACATCACACAGTAGGTTTTTCTGTTGCTGGAATACACTAACATGCTTGTGTCTTTCAGCTTTCCAAAGACCAACCTTCCTCCTCCCCTTCCCCCCAAAAAGACACAAGTTAAGGAAAACCAAACCAAAACCAATCAAACAGAAAAAGCAAACAACAAAAAAAGGAATAGCAAAACATAAATGAATGTATCAACTTGATACAAGCTTCCAGTCCTTATTCTTACAGAAACATCTTCATCCTCACAGAGGTCCAACTGGGCATTGATAGCTGAGTCAGCTAATTCAGGAAAATGCTTGAAGAACTTCGGAATGAACTGGGCTGCGAGCCTCTTCTCCTTGGCACCTCCTTTCACACCATCCAAGATCGCCTGGTAAGCATCCTTATGCTAGAAGAGGAAAAACAGAACACACAAATAGAAGAATCTTGGGGTAATCTCAAGACAAAGGATTTTTTTTCTCTCCCATTTACTGCATCTATTTCAGTGAACTATATTATACAAGCTTTATACAAAGAAGCGCATTTCTCTCAGAGCAATACAATCTCGTTAATCTAGTAAAATTTGCCTCTACCAACTGTACTGTTATTCAGTTCCTCTACTTGTTCAAGTGCTTACTGTTCAAACTGTTAGGGCTAACAGCTCTTGCACACAACTTGTGATTAGATTAGTGTAAAGGAATTACACGATCACCTTCTTCACTGCGCTTAGGCATTTTTTCAAGGAGTTTCTTCTTTCTGTCTGCTCTTTTATTGTTTCTTAAGCAGAGGCTACCTCTCCCAGCATCTGCACTGGAACAAATCATGAGTGATTTTAACACGTTTTGCTCTAAAGCATCTTTGGCATGTTTGAGCAGTTTACTTGAATTGGGGTAAAGGAGTTCTTAACACATCTGTTAACAGAGTCCGGATGCAATAAGTAAACAACAAGAAATAAATCTCCAGTTGAAGTACAGAAATAAACACTTCAGCAAGAGTGGCAAGTTCTCTAGCAGCTCCAGCTAGAGATGCACAGGCACTTCTGATTTTGTGCATGCAAAACTTGAAACTTTAGAATAAATTCATCCAGTTTGCTCTGCGGCTGTGCCTTCATGGCACGCTCAACAGCACGGGCAGGAACGCAGCAGCACAAACGAGCAATGAAATGCGCATTATCATGGCTACTGGTTCTGAGAGTGCACATTAAGAATGACCTCTGGTGGAACAAATTACTTAAACCTAAAAGTGTCCAAACAGCAACTGAAATAGAGTAGCTTGGAGCAGCCCGTGTTCCATTAATTTGTATTACTGCTAATTGCTCCTAAGACACAGTTCAGGCAGAAGTTTGTTTTATCTTCTCCTTAGCAGCAATGAAGAAAAAAGTAGGCAAGTGCAGAAAATGAGTAATCCTTTATTTTTGCACTTTTCCTCCCAATCTGTAACATATGAATGTCCTAAGCCCAGACTAAAAATAGACCTCTAATCCATTAATTACTCTAGATCAGCTCTTTGACTGATTTATACTCTATAACAACCATGACAAGTTTAACGAGCTGTTACAAAGTATGTCTTCCTCATTATTCTAAACCACTTCCTGGTAGTTTTTTTTTTTTTTTTTTTTTTTTTGACATTCTCACCTTCATTCTGCCAATGAGGTATACTCATCCTACCTCTGTTCCTTTCTCAACTGAAACACTTTCAGGAGCTGAGTATTTCTGCTGTTTTACATTATTCCACTTAATGTCATAGTTCTGGTTGTCCCCTGCCCTTCTCATGTTCAAAGTTTCCTTTTTGAGGCAGCGTGACTATGGCTTCTCACAGCGAGAAATCACATTCATAGGGATATTAAAAGATAATAAAATCGTAAGTGGGATAAAATCAACGAATAAGGGACAATTACTCATGGCTTCTCAAAATGCAAAAATTAGACATCAAGTATGATTACGAAATGACAAGTTCAAAGAAGGTAATTTGTTCATAAAGGTTAATGAAGTAACAGAACATTTTGGCATAGAACATTCATCTGCCAGAAATATAACCAGATAAAAGAAGTGCCAGAGAAGTTTGCTGAAGAACATCCTAGCATGAACGCAAAGAGTCTCTCCCTGACTCTGGATGCCCATAAGCTGTAAAGAAACAAAAGCCAGGAGAGCACACCAGGAACCATCATTCTGAACTTGCCCTGCTCTTACCCCGAGAGGTTTGGAGCCATCCAGCACTGATCCTGCCAAGAGCAGCATTCTCAGCTATCCTGGAGCTCATCTATCTCACACTCCTATTCCTACCTTCTGAGAGGTACCCACACTCATGAAAATGATAAAAGACTATGAGTTTGTTAAAGAGCATGCTACCAGCATCTATTTTATTCTGCACCTCTCCCCCCAGATCTCAGCATTTTAGTTCGATTTTTCAGTTGCCTCTAAGCTGCTGTCTTTGCTGGACTGCCTGCAGTGGTGGGGGGACGGTCACACAAAGTGAGCAAACCTGGATTAAAAAAAAGTAACTTTAAAAGCAAACAAACAACAACAACAAATAAAACCCTGTTATTTGTTTTCTTAAAGAACTGTCCACATAACCTTGTGTACCAGTATGTGGTTAACAACCCACTGCTAGATAAAAAAAGAGCTCCTTTCCTATTTAGGTACATTTTGACAAAAACATAATAAAAAAACACTTTTACTACTTTTTTTGGGGTAAGCATTAAATAGCATGCACGCCTCATGCTATGAAAGAATTAGTTTTAAATACGGAAAACATTTTGGAGCTGCTAACATGGGCATCCCCATGTTTGATGAATTTAGTATTGGCGCTGCTGTGCGGCAGATCGTGCCAGGATTTTACCCCTAAAGCCTCCTGTGGCGGTGAGGCCCGTTCGTAAGGAGGCAGCGAGGCGCTACCACCCCTAACACCCTCCCCTTCCCCCGTCCAGCTCCTGCAGGAGCCCTTTACCACAACCCCCGCCACCCCCTCCCTCAGGGCCGAGCTCCCCGGCCCGGCCCGCGGCGCCACTCGAGCCCCAGGCGCGGCCAGGCCCGGCCAGGCCCCGCAGGCCGCCTCCCCGCCGCACCTGCCCCGCCGTCTCGGTGGCATCGGCCAGGATGCCGTAGTTGCGGTAGAGCTCCTCGACGGTGGGCATGGCGCGGCGGGCACGGGGAAAACAGCGGGCACAGCCGACACCGAGGCGGACACCGAGGCCGCCGCCGCCGCCGCCGTCAGCACCAGCGAGGAGGGAGGCGCAGAGCGGCCGCGGTGGGAGGGGGGCCGCGCGGCGCCCTCTGCAGGGCCGGCGTAATAGCATGAAATAAAATAATAAAATAAAACCAAACCGGCTGGGGGGAGCTCGGCTTGAACCAGGATGTTTTGTATACAGTCACAAAATATACACACATATATTCATAAAATCGGTGGTGCCCAACATATCACACCGACTCCAGAAAGGGGGCGTCGAGAGTGCTCGATTAGACCCCAAAGGGGCACGATTAAGAAACTGGTCTGAGGGAGAGGGCGACTGCCAAGGGTCTGGAGGCGACACAAAGAAGACTTGGTGCTCCAAGCTGCGCCAGGGGGGCTGTGGCACCCTGCGAAGGTGGTGGGTGTTGTGGGTGTGCAGCCTCGTGGGGCTCCAGCACAGCTTCAGCCTGCCTGAGGAGGAAGGAAAGCAAACGACAGGGAGACCTGTGGCATGGGAGGCTTCTCTGAGAGAGAAATCCATCCTGGGTAGAAATCAGGCCCTTTTGTATCATGCAGATGTAAGAGGGTGTATGGCACCACCACTCTGGTAGCCCGTAGGTGCTGTTAATTTTGGTCTTCAGCTGAGAGAGCCAACAGATGATGACGTTTCTTGGTTTCCTTTATTTATTTATTTATTTTGTAAAGAAAAAAAAAAAAAAAAAGATATCTCACATCAGTTCCCACTTTTGCAGCCACTCCCCTCTTTCCCAGACCATTTTTCACTTTCTCCGGTGATAAGCTGCCCCTCAGTTTCCTGTTTTCTCTTTCTGGAAGCTTCCTTCAGGCTGTCCCCAGCCCTCAGGTGCCCAGCTGCAGCCCCAGAGATGCCCGGTGTCCCCAGCCAGCCCCTCCAGGCCATGGGGGACAATCCCCTCACCTGCTGCCAGCTGGGCAGCCATTTTCCCCCTCAGTGTTTTGCCGCCATTTTGTGAGGTCTGCCTGGCCCTGCTCTTAGCAGCCAGGGCACCCTGCTCCTTTTCCAGGTGTGCGTGCTTGCTCAGGAACCTGTTGTTTACCTTTTGCAGCCTTTTAAGTATTATGTCACTTTTCTGCTCACTCCTCTTTTTTTTTTTTTTTTCTTTCTTTCTTATTTCTCTTTTCCCATAGTTACCCTTCGAATCACAGAATCATTAAGGTTGTAAAAGACCTCCAAGATCATCTGGTCCAACCATCACCCTACGACCAATGTCACCCATTCAACTGTGTCCCTAAGCACCAAGTTCAACTTTTCCTTAAACAACCCCAGTGACTCCACCACCTCCCTGGGCAACCCATCCCAATGACTAACTACTCTTTCCGAAAAGAAGTGTCTCCTAATTTCCAAACTAAACCTCCCCTGGTGCAACTTGAGGCCATTCCCTCTAGGCCTATTACTAGTTATCTGTGAGAAGAGGCCAACCCCCAGCTCTGCACAACTTCCTTGTTAGTTGTAGAGAGTTGTAGAGGCAGTTGTAGAGAGCAATAAGGTCTCTCCTGAGCCTCCTCCAGACTATACCATCCCAGTTCCCTCAGCCGCTCCTCACAGGACCTGTGCTCCTGGCCCTTCACCAGCTTCGTAACCCTGCTCTGGAAACACTCCGGGGCCTTGATGTCCTTGTACTGAGGGGCCCAAAGCTGAACACAGGACTCGAGGTGCGGCCTCACCAGAGCTGAGCACAGGGGGACAATCACCGCCCTGCTCCCGCTGGCTGCACTATTCCTGGTACAAGCCAGGATGCTGTTGGCCTTGTTGGCCACCTGGGCACACTGCCAGCTCATGTCCAGGTGAGCACTGACCAACACCCCCAGATCCTTTTCCTCTGCACAGCTTTCCAGCCACTCTGACCCAGGCCTGTAGCGCTGCATGGGGTTGTGTTGGGAATTGGCATACAGGACGTGGACATGTACTCGTGGAACAATTGTTCCATTTGAGCTTGCTTTAAGCAACCAGGGGTAGGCCTTAGAAATCTCAGGGCCTGCTGTAGCTGAGCAAACCAAGCTGCCAGAGTAACTGTGAGAAGCTCCCACGGCAATGACTCCCACATCGCCCAATTAAGGAACTCAGAAAATACTGTTACCAGCAGCTGGCCTCAAGGACTAGGTCTACGTGACCGCTAATCACAAAGGGGATTGTTTTCCTGACTGCTAATCAAAAGGGGGGTTCTTTTCTTGCAGGTGGGGTTGTTTTCTTATAGTTGTTTGTCTGAGTGCTTTTGACCAATAATCTTGTGTGAAACACTGTCCACCCCTGTAAAGTTCACTATAAAAGTTAGGCTATTCGGGCAATAAAATGGAGCAGCATGATCTGACTCAACTGGTGTCTGTCATGCTTTCGGCCGTGCTTCGCAACAGGGTTGTTGTGGCCAAAGTGCAGGAACCAGCACTTAGCCATGTTGAACCCAGCACATAGAAACCAAAGTACCTGCAACAACTGTCCCTGTAGGCAATGGAGGGAGGACACACATGGTGAGCTCTAATGACCTAAAAATGTGATAAAAAGTAAAACCACTGCAGCAGCAACTTCCCCTTGTCACTGGGTGCATTAGCATCCTGGTGGTTTCACCAGCACTTGACGTGACCAAGAACTCCATGAGACCATGATGCTGTCAGACCCAGGCCTGGCCCTGGTGTGTTTGTAAATATATTGTTCATCCAAAGCTGTCTTCCTAATATTTTGGTTAATCTTAGCAGACAGAAGAAAATGTAATATTGGAGAAAGAGACATTTTTCAGCATCAAGAGAGCTGCATGCATGCACAGCTTACCCGAACCTTTCATTTTCTGTGGTAAGAGAGCTTGTTCAGGCAGCTGGACAGATATTGGGAGATGTCCATCTCTTGCCCTCAAACACCTTGCAGTCAGCATCTCTGCTGAATGCAGAGTTCAAGACTTTTTATAGTCTACTTTATTGGCACTACCATGGCAAGCTTTACACCTTGGTCCAAAAGGTGGAAAGATGAACCTCACATTTAGTTGCTTTTTAACCCCCCTGAAATATTTATGTAGACGGAGGTGCCTCATTATCTCTTTTTCTTCCTTGCTTCCTCAACACATGCTGTTAGATGGTAATTACATTCTACAGTAACCATCAATAATCAGACCAATATGTAGCATTTGTACATTATTGTGTGAGAGCTGTGGGGGAAAAATAGAGAAGTAGGCATGCATGCCTGTGGGTAAGAGAGGGGCTGTGTACATGCTAGGAAAGATGGGCACCTTGTGGCACAGCAGAGCAGGTGCTGGAGAGGGGTGGGAAGGAGTGGTGGGTTGAACTATTCATCCTCGGCTGCACTAGAGGGAGATTAATGAGTAGGGTGGGATGTTAAGCAATTTCAAAATACTATAATACCATTATATAATGTGCTATATACACATACATACAGTATTTTAACCACAATTATACATATTGCATTGTAATAGGTATTATATGCCTTGGAATTATATTATATTACCTTCTCTGGCAACAGTCCATTCAGCTGGGGTCAGTGACTCTAAAAGAGAACATGAAAAAGGAAAAGGGACATTCAGAGCCACATTAAGAACACATTTTCTGCAGTGTTTATTCTATTTCTGTCCTTGTTCTTCTTCCACACATCACCTTCTTTTTCTCACCTACTTTCTTGTTGATTCACATCATTCTTCTCTTAATTTTTCTCTCCTTACAGAAATTTCCATCTTCTAGTCTCCATCTTACTCATACATGATTTTTTTTTTTATTATTATTATAATGAAGCCTTAAAATTAGTTACCATTAGTCTTCAGCATTAATATGGAAGGAATAGGAATGAAGAGTATTACAAGTCTAGGACACGTTGTTTGAAATTATTTTTAAAAGTTAGTCAGGTATCTCTTGGTCTGTTATAGTTGGGATATTTTTGGAAATGCATCTGTAGAAACTCAAAAGCTTCAAATGCGTATCTGTGAATGGCAACATAGCTTGCAACAGACTGTGCGGTGCGAGTGTCCTGGTTTCACAGAATATGATTAATGTGGCCATCACTTCGGATTTTCATCTCCTCTGTCTTCTCAATCTCATGCCAATTCATGTGGTGATAACCCTATGGAAGTTACTGAGTCATTCACTAATGGACTGCTACCATTGTACGTTTGATTTCCATCCCTGCATACTGGCCACTAATCCCCATACATTGGCATCATTGCTGATCTCCACATAATTTTCAGTAGGTTCTCCAGAGGAAGAAACTTGTGAAATTTACTTGTGAAATCATTGAAATTTGCTTCTTTTTTCGGATGAATAAAAACTACCGTTCATGTCTCAGAACTGTCTTGCTCATTGGTGACGGATAGACCATATGCAGCTGTGTACAGTGGCAGTAATAGGCTTGCTTTTTGACCACATGGGGACAGAAAGAGGAGATATGCTTAACAAAAACATCTCACAGGCACAGTGGTTCAATCACGTGGATCCTCAGGTACCAGGGCTGAAAGGTTTCTGTGGGACAGATACCCAGTGGATAATAAAGTGTCTGAAATTGAGTCCATTAGCCAGATTGTGCCAGATGAGCAATAAATCCTGAATTCTTGTAATTTTCTGTTTCCCATTCTGTAGAATCAGACTTGAATCACTAAGCCTAGTTTTACAAATGAAGGGATATAGCAATTATCCCCATTCCATCCTAAAAATTACATGGCATTAATCAGAAAAAGGTATTTGGATATCACGGGGGAACACAATGAATGCATAAAATTGTTTAGAGATGTAATGCCTTTTGTTGGCACACATTCGAGGTACCTTGCATGGTTATAAGCATCATGTTATCACATGTCTTCAGCCTTGGCTCTATCTAGCCATTAAATATTTTTTATTTTATTTTATTTTATTTTATTTTATTTTATTTTATTTTATTTTATTTTATTTTATTTTATTTTATTTTATTTTATTTTATTTTATTTTATTTTATTTTATTTTATTTTATTTATTTTACCATTTTGTTTTAATATATATATATTATATTTTCATCACTTTAGTATTTATTTTGTCCTTCTCAGCATGCTCTGACCGAGCTGCAGGTGCTCTCCATGGTGCGGCTGTGTCACACGAAGGCATTTTCCTCTTCGCCTCGCTTTCCCTGGGTCGGCAGGCGGCACTCGGCGACCACGGATGGAGCCGGGCGTCCCCGCCTCTGCTCCTGTCGGGACTGAAACACCGACAGAAGCCCGGCTTTGCAGGCTGGGCAGAGAGGTTGTGCCATCACCCAGCATCTGCGTCCCCAAACAGAGCAGGACCGAGCCTCTATTGAAGGAGTGCTGTGCAGGATTGAGAGTCAGGCTGCGTTTCTGTCTGAAAAAGCGGTACAATGGGCTGTTCCGAGTGACATTGCCAAACTCAGCAGAAGAACAAGATAAGAGAACTAAAGGTTTTTATTGTTGTTGTTTTTTTCCTATTTTTTCATGTTGCTGACTTTGTACGTGTGATAGCAGTCTGATGGTATCGGTCCTGCTGTTTACCCAGTTGCAGAGTATCCTTTCGAATGATTTGTGAGCCAGGCAGTAAGCCTCATTCTCTTCTATAACTCAGAAGGCTCAAAGGCCTGACAAAGCATTTGTGCCTTGCATGTTAACTATAGTTAACTGGCACTATTATTTGGAGCCCACAATGTGTGCCTTTCCACACTGGAAAGGTTGTTTAAAGATTGAAAACTCCAGACTTGCCAGAGTCAATTTGATTCTCTTGCTAGTGTGGACTATTCATACAGCAATAATAGAGGGGAAACATCTCAAAGTGCAGAAAAAAGTGACTGTGAAATACAATGTGTGGCAAGACAAAAATGGAGACAGCAGCTATGGATTGTTCAACTCAAAGGGCATCTATGGAAGGGAGGCAGATGACTGGTTTATTCTGGGTTTATTCTACCTACATTGAAAAGATCCGTGTTTATACAATGCTGCTTAGGGCACATTAATGGGGCAGATAATGAGTCCTCCATCCTCCTTTTGAAAAGATATAAAATGGTAATTTGCTGCGGGCTAAGGCCTGGATTAAACATTAGTGTAGTTGAAAAGTTGTAGTAATATTTTGAGGAAAATTTCAAAAAGAAAGTGCCATAAGATGTTTTCCAAACATCGGAATGTGGCTAGTCATGAAACTTCTCATGCAATCTCATATGAATATTCAGGTTTTATTTCATGAAATATTCCCTGCCATTCTGATGAAGTATTTCTGCAACTTGAGTAAGACATAACCCTGAAATCACACAAACCAGACCATACAAAATACTCATCTAGTATTTTGTGAAATATTTCATGAAACTACATAAAATATTTGTGCTACCATCCATGAAGTATTCTCTCTTGACACCTTGTTAAATTCTGCAACATCAATGGAATGTTACACAAAGCAATAAGAAAGCAATGCAGCCACAAGTTTAATGAAACATATGGGTAAAATTAACTTGTGTCCTCAAAGAAGGCATCCTTGAGTACGTGTCCCAAGCAGCTGTAAGTTTGGAGAAGGAATTACACTGCTACCTTCCAGTGCTCAGGGAGCATTTCCACCTTGTTCTCACCACGTTGGGCAAAACTCAGTGCTTCTGCCACCAGCAGGTAGTTCTTTACAGCCTTGCCATTTAGTGAGAGGCAGTAATGTTTCTCCTTCTGGCACTTGAATACTTCCTAACATTATCTGTATCTACAAATGATTAAGCAACTCCCTTCTAGCATGTTATTAAGTAAAAGATTTAATCACACATGAAGGATGAGCAGGTCTCTGGAATTATAGGGAGAATGCAAACACCATTAGTCTGTTATGTTGATAGGAACAAATCACCAGTTTTGTTGAATATGAGTTTGCAAGCTCCTGGCAATATCTGAATCACGAACGTTTCGAGACCATCTGCATTCACAGTAGTAAGTCTGCCATTGTGCTCATCCAGGTATGGCAGCCCAGTGCAATGGTACCCATTTCTGCTAACAGGCTCTGACACCTTGTGCAGCAAAAAGAGTGAACAGACATCCAACACATCTTATTTCAGACTGAACCATGTGTGCACAAAGCCTTCAATAAACTCTGAACAGCGGCAAACCTCGTAACATCGGCTGACACTGCCTTTCCTCACTGCCCACCTCCAGCAGAGAAGTTCAATCTGTCTGCACCAAACTGAGCCGAGGAAAACAGGGGCAGCATGCTTACCTGCAGGAACTCCAGTCCTCAGGTAGGCGTCAGGGTCTTTGAGCCAAATGCTCTACACAGACATCCAAAAATTTGGCCTGTCTTACCCAGAAACCCAGCAGATGCTGATGATCGTCCCAGGACCCTCCTCACCACTTGCATCCTGTCTGATAAATTCAGATGCAGCATTTCAGCCATGGATGCTGACTAACCCACCTTGCTGAGCTGCCTGCCCTCCCAGGCCTTCCAGTGCTCCTGAGGCTGGTGAGACAGCTGTTGTAACCACTTCCAAAACTGTGAGAGCTGTTCCACAGCGGGATGGCAGGTTGGCAGAGCAAAGGCCACATGGCAGCAAGCTGTGAGGACATCTCCACAACTTCTGTGTATTTGCAGTGGCATTTGCAATGGTGCAGAGCACTGTTTTCATCTGTGCTGGGTGGTGAGAGTGTGAAAATGGTGCAGGCTGCTCAGGAGGACAGAAAAGAGAGCAGAATCAGGAGTATTTGAGGTTCATTTTTAGCTGGCTTTGGCAATGTTCTCCACAGGTACTTCAGCAAAATTTCAGGATATGGGATTGAATACCTGCAATACTTGGAATACCTTTTCAAAACAGCAGTCAATATTGCCAGTCCCAGACAAAAGTTTGGATCTTGACTAGATTTGAGATAAATAATATCGCTCTAAGACTCTGAGCCACTCTAGTGAGAAAAATCATCCTAAAGAGATTCAGGCCTTTATTACATTGGAAAAAGTTTGATGGTAATTTGTATTTCCAATTACTCTAAAAAAAGGAAAATGTTATTTTCCTTTCTCTCATTTCTTGAACTAGAGAAATTAGACTGCCAAGGAAATTTTTCTGGCATAGCTCTAAGACTTTTATTGTCATGGGGATGTCAATTAATGCGCTAGATTGCTATGTTCTTAACTTAGCTGTGCCAGCAAAACTTCTGCATGTAGAACAGGTTTTATACTAATCTGAAAACTCAGAAAAACAACAACAACCAGGAACAGGACTTTGTTTAATAAATTGTTTTTGAAGTCTCCACTGCACTCCTTAATGTTTTTATCCTTGTAACCATTCTGTATTAAGTAAATGAATGTACAGGCATGTATTGCATGTGTAGAGTTTTTAAGATGTAATACTATACCACATAGGTTCTGTTATTGCATTTAGAATCATAGAATCATAGAATATCCCAAGCTGGAAAGGACCCACAAAGATCATCAAGTTCAACTCCTGGCTCTGCACAGGGCCGCCCAAAAATCAGACCATATGGCTGGGAGTATTGTTCAAGCACTTCTTAGGATCATAGAATCATTAAGGTTGGAAAAGGTCTCCAAGATCGTTTTGTCCAACCATCCCCCTACTACCAATATCACCCACTAAACCATGTTGCAAAGCATCACTTCCAACCTTTCCTTAAACACCCTTATTCTTGAACTCCAGCAGGTTTGGTGCTGTGATCACTGCCCTGGGGGGACCGTCCCAGTGCTCGACCACCTTCTCCATGAAGAACCTTTCCCTAACCCCCAGCCTGACCCTCCCCTGTCCCAGCTCCATGCCGTTCCCTCGGGTCCTGTCGCTGTCCCCAGAGAACAGAGCTCAGCGCCTGCCCCTCCGCTCCCCTCGTGAGGGAGCTGCAGGCCGCCATGAGGCCTCCCCTCGGCCTGCTCTGCTCGGGGCTGAGCAAACCCAGGGACCTCAGCCACACCTCATACGTCTTACCCTCCAGACCCTTCACCATCCTTTTAGCCCCAACTTTGGACACTCTCTATAGTTTTAGGTCCCTCTTCTTCTGTTGAGCCCTAAACTGCACGCAGTACTTGAGGTGAGGCTGCGCCTGCACAAGGCAGCAGAGGCCAGTCACTTCGCTTGACCAGCTAGCTGTGCTGTGCCTGATGCGCCCCAGGATATGGTTGGCCATTTTGGCTGCCAGGGCACGCTGTTGATTCATATTTAATTTGCCGTCGACCAAAACTCCCAGACTGCTTTCTGAGGGGCTGTTCTCCATCCTCTCATTCCCTAGACTGTACGTATAACTAGGGTTGCCCTATCCCAGGTGCAGAATCTGACACTTGCTCTTGTTAAATTTCATATTGTTGGTGATTGATGAGCTCTTTAATTTGTCAAGACCTCTCTGCAAGACCTTTGTATCCTTGAGGGAGTCAGTATTATCCACAAACTAACTTATTTATGAAAGATCAGATCATTTATGAAAACATTGAAGAGAACTGGCCCTAAAGTGGAACCCCAGGGAACCCCACTAGTGACCGGGTGGTAGCCTGATGTAACCCCGTTTACCATAACCCTTTGAGCCCAATCTATTTGTATCTATAACTAATTAAAATTTATTGGGGTGGCTGGTGGTGAGTAGATCCTGCAAATACATGTTGTAAGCTGCAAGCTGTTCCTTATGAAAAGTATTATTTCATATTTTGTTGGCTAAATACAAAATGTTATATACTTTGTAAACTCATCTGTCATACTCTACAAAAGCATATATAGCCCCATGAAAAGATTTTAGCCTATGCAATATAACGTGTACATGTGACTTATAGACTGTAAAGCATCCTCGTGAACAAATCGAATAATACTGAATTGGTAATTCTACCTTCTCCATTAGAAATATTTTAGTATACTTAGTAGAGTTCTCTCTTGCTTACCAGGGAATTTAGGATTGCTCAAGGACTTCAGAAAACCCCGGAGAGGAACAGACTTTATAGCATTTTGCTAGATGCTTTGCACTGGAGCTCTGCAGCTGTGTCCTCTGCCCCAAGAATCTGTGCTCCTTGGAGCACATGAATATTCTGTGCTGAGTCAAAACCCTTGCTGTCTGCCAGCAAAATGTTGACAGTGCCCTTTGTTGGCTTCCCTTGGGACTTCATGCAAAGCACTTCAGAAATACAACAAACCATAGGATCCCTAAATGCTTCTAAACAAGACCAAATTAGAAAAAGGCTTCACATTGAAAACATAATTTTCAATTAGTGTCTATTCAGTGGGAATGGGAATGGGGCGGGGGAGAACTGGCATGTGAGATAAGCTGGATTTGTGAACATGCTTTGAAAATGTTTGTTGGCTAGCAGGCCTTTTTCCCCTTGTAAATGCTCACCTTGCTGTAATTTGGTGACATTTCCACGGTTGCAATATGCTCTGCTCTTGTACTTCAGGCAGAAGGGAACTCTGCCCAGCAGGAGGTAGACTTGTGACAGCCATCAGCAGACTGTGTATGTGTGTTGTATGCACAGGTGAGAGTTGCTGCACAGGATGAAAGCTAGGAAAGAAACAAGTCATTTCTCTCCTCAGTCCATCCCTATTAGTATCAACCAGTGCATTTATGAGAGCACTGAGCAGGGAAGCTGATGACTGAATGGGCCAGAGACCAAAGTGACATCTCATTCCATCCAGAACAGCACAGCATGACTTTGGTGTAACTGATGTAGGGAGTAGTTTTTCCATGGACAGATGACGCCAGTCAGCAGGAAAAGCACTGAGGACCCTTCACTGCCTGAGTGCATTTTGTCAGTGTTCTCTCTTGGCAGAGGAAGAGGAGAAGTTAGTTGCTGGTGCAGCTGTAATTAGTGGAGGAAGAGGCATGAAGTACATCACTTCAAAACCAACTACTGTTTCTTTTACCCCTTATTCTTTCATTCTGTCTACTCCCCAGCTTGTGGCAGCATTGAGTGTTTGTCCTAGTTTTATGAATATGTGTGAATGTACCTAGTTTTATGAATATGTGTGAATGTACCTGAATATGTGTGAATAGTTCTTTTCTCCCTCCTTTGCTTTTCTTGTTTACATTACTTTGTCTTGGACCTCCTTTAGAAGACCTCATTTTCTGTTTTGCCCCTCACTTTGCTTTGTTTCCTGTTGTTGCTGTTAGAAATCATCCCTTGCCTTTAATCTCAGGAAATAGCAGCCATCAAAATATATCAGCCTTGCCATCTTTTCCCTGGGCTGTGCCGTGATACTTTGCCCAGTGTAGGGAGTCCTATCCCTACTCATACATGCTGTGTAGTTTATATGCCCTCTCTCGGACCTTTCAAGGCACTTTGCTGGAGATGCTCCTTCACATCTGTCTGTGCATGCCTGGGACCTCGGGAACTCATCAGATTAGTAGTGTCTTTCAGCTCATCATCTGGCCAGCCTGCTCAGTCCCCGCTCAGCTCACCACAGCCTGCCACAGAGATGAGGAGCGCTGCCTCTGGTCTGCATCGTGCGCTTCCTTGTCTTCAGTTTCTGTTCTGACATGAGGGAGTGAGATGTTGATGGCATTTCTAATGACCAGGAGAACCATCACAGAACTTCTTAAAATAATAATCTGAAAATTCCTTTATTGAAGCTAAGGCCAACTAACATCTGGACAGTTGTTGCTTGGGTATTTGTGTGGAAACATGGAAGCTCCAGGATGCTCACTTTCTAGTTACACTCACTGTGGCGAAAGTGTGAAGATTTTGTGATACTGTTGTGAATACAGTTGAGTTTCTTTGCTTTCTCAAATGGAAAGAAGTAATTAGAACATGAACATAAGCAAGTGACAGGGAAAAGTGGGGAAGATACATCAAATATTAATGAGTGAAAGGACTTCTATGTGCTGACAAATACACTTTGGTGAAGAGGATGCCTTAACTTTTAATGATGGAAACAAGAATGAAAGAACCTTACAATGAAAAGTTTTAAGAAAGTACTTCCAGCTTTTGGAAACTTTAAAAAACTTTTGAAGAAGGACATGAAGTTGTACTTTAAGAATTTCTTAAAGAAATGTAACTATTTAGAAGTCTTCCTGTCTGATGAAGCCTCTCCAATTTGCCATGTGTATTTGCACTCAGGTATTCTTTCTGCAGTAAGATTGACAAAACCATGCTATTTTTCTTTAGAAATATTTGCCCGCCTGCTTTTCACCTCTGAATTTCTTGATCTCCCTTAAAAGAGCACGCTCTCTGTGCATGACCAGTTTGGGTCTATTCTGTGGGGGCCATGGAGAGAGGCAAGGGAATTGTTACCTCTCTTTCCAGTTTATTCCTATGAGAAAATACACTAAAATATAACTTTCAAAAGTAGTCAGGAATGCAGCAGAAAGGTTAGTCTCCTGAGTATAAATACCAACAAATTACGGTGATACAGATAGACAGAAATACCAACATTCTATATTTTGAGTAAGGTAAGTATAAGAGAACTTTCCTGGTAAGCCAAGCCATTACTGGAACACTCCAAATAAATTTAGCACTAAGCTTAATTTTCCCTACTTCTTTTATTCAATTCCATCATTTTCCTTGGCATATATACCCTGTAAAAGCTGCTGAAACCAGACTAGAAGTGGTTCACTTATCATTTTCTGCCAATGCTTTAACTCTTAATTTACTTCTCACGTATTTTCTTTGTTTCTCTCATCTATTTTCCAAGGCTCAGAGGCCAGAGAAGCTCATTATGTACACCCTCTTGTTATCTTTAACATCCCTGGCAGAATGGTACCTCAACTCTATAAATCGGCCATTTTTCTCTTTCCCTCAACATTTCATCTGCAACATATTCCAAACAAGCACCAGCTCCTTGATATAGTGCCACTTTTCTCTCTGTGCCCTTTAGAGAATCTCAAGCAACTGGTTTTGTAGTTTAAGTTATATCCTTTCATAATGGAAATCTGCAATCACGATATATCTTACAAATGAAAGAGAAAACTGAGTATAATGCATAGAAAAAGTGCAATATTCACTTCAGAATGTTACAGCTATCATGTTATCTCACAACAGTTTGGAAGGGCTCAATTGGAAGGGATTAACCTCAGTTCCCTCTTTGTCCTTTTAAAAAGGTGTGAACCAGTGACTAGTGAAGGTATCTGAGCATAAGCATTCACTAGCAAAGTTTGTGGACTGGCTAAACTTTTCCCCTTACCTTCTCACTTTTCTTTCTGCACTGAATTTACAACAGGGTGCCATTGAATTCTCAGCCCTTACCTGGTACTGACCAAAACAGCTACTTAGCTCAGGCTGAACAAGCCTGATGAGGAGATGCTCCACAGATGTGCAGCCCTTTCCTTCTTCCTTGGCTGTTTGATGCAGCACTGAGAACTGCCTCCTGGAGGGAACGAGCAGGCAGCAGCTCTCTTTAGCTCAGGGAACAATCTGAGCTTCTGCTTCTGGCAGACTGGGTTCAAATGTCTTGATTATTTACTGCTCATGGTTTGGCTAATAATACATGCTGGAGCATGAGGAGCTCTGAAAGAGAGACCTATGCTTCCCTTTATGCAGACATAAATATTGGCCACTGGCAAGGAAACAGCAAAAGGTTAAACTGCTTAATGTGCACTTGACAGAAGTGAACAATGCAGACTGTTTCCTCATTAGTTTTATCGGTCCCAGCAAGCCGTTCCAACTAATCCCTTTCTCTTGCCATTGAATTTGGCCCTTCTGGAAGCTAAATCAACGGGTACTGGGTTATTTATATGTAGCTTGCAAAAGAGCAAGACAAAATTAAATGTCTGAATCACAAACCGAATAGAAACTTGGGGAAGACCTGTGTTTTTCTCAGAACTCTACGTGCCATGGATGAATGTCTCTGATATCCTGTGTAAAACAGGGATTAAGGACCTGGCATATTCTCCCTTCTGGATTTGGTTAGCCTTTCCTGGAGCCAACAGACAAACTAGTCAAATGTCATGTTCATTATGCCGCAAGTGGTATGTACAGTGGAATATTCAACCAGTGTTGATTATTCACGATCCATGGACAATCTTTGACCACAATGCTGCTCAAACCAACTCCCACTTCTCATAGACCCCCCTTATATGTGCAAGAGGAATATGAATGTCTTGCATCAGATATTCACATGCGACACTTTCGCACCTGACAGAAAAGTTTGGTGTCAGAGAGAAACTAAACCAACCTTTTTTGGTTCATCCCTATTAAAACCCTGTATGACTTCAATTAAATATTTTATTGTAAACAGACTGTGGGTTTTTCTATGCTCTACTGAACAGCTGCAGCGTTCTCCCCTGTGTTCGCTGCATTTCATTGGCAAGTCAAAGGATTTATGAGAAGGATTATATGACATGGTTGCCTGTGATAGCAGGGGACTGGACTCAATGACCTAGGCACTCCCTGCCAATCCTATGTCCCTATCTATTTTCCTGTGATTCCTGTAGAGTATGTCAATTATATTAGGATTGCTGGCATGAAAACCACAAGGCTAATCTGTTTTATTATTGCCTTATCCATTTTGAGCTGGCATATCCATATCACAGCATTTGATTTTCTGTTGTCTTGCCGCTTATGCTGTCATTTAAACTTACCCATAAAGGGTGTTGAAACTCAACTGAATCAGAATGGAAAAGCTTGAAGCTCATTTTGCACAGATGTAAAATGATTGCTCAGGCAGGGGGATATCAGCCCCCCGCGTATGTGTTGATACACCGAAGCTCCAAAGCCATTTTTAGCCTGTTGGTCTGTGAAGTGTCCTCTTTCAACAGCTTAACACTACAAAGTGTAGACACCCCTATGGAAACAGAGGACCAGGGTGTTCCAAGCAGCAGATTATGAATGCAGGAGAACTTTCTTGCAGTGAAGGGTTTCTTTGCAGGAGAATTACCATAGTAAATAAACATGTAGTTATGAGAGCAAAGGAACTAATGAAGTCTGATTTCTGATGGTTTTGTGTACTGTTGTTTTTTCTACTACTCAGTAGGGCACAAGCTGCAGGTGAGGATTTTCAGACAGTTTTCTTAATGTAGGCTATCTAATGTAGAGTGAGGGTGATCATATCTCAAAAATCCTTGTTTTCTCAGATAAGAAAAATACCAGTTAAGAATGATATTTGCTTTCCAGTGTTGTTGCTGGGCCGGCTAACCTCGTGAAAGAAGCAGTAGTCTTTCCTATGACCTGTCCATGAAGATGGCCTGGTACAGTGCACTGTCACACTGTTCAGGAGCAAAAGTGCTGCCATGTAGCCCATATACACGCACCATGGTCAGTTCTGCAGCTGTTTAGCTGGGAGGAACTATCAATTTAGAGACAGGACTGCACGTACTTCCTATGAGATGTTGGCTGCTTTTACAAGTGCTGTTATAAAGCTGCTTGCTTTTAGTCACTGTGGAACTCCTCATCAAAGAATAAGCATTCTTTTTTTTTTTTATTATTTTTTTTTTTGTTACGATGAGGGTATAATAAAGCATCCATGACCCACTCAAACATGTGAATCTTCAGCGTGTCTCTGAGTAACTCTTCAGCTCTTTGATTATATTAAGGCTCCAAAGTGAGCATTTTGTTGGCCTCTGTGGAGTAGAGAAAATTAGATTGCTTTATACTGCTTGGTTATTTTATTATAATAAATGAATTGGAGATTGAGCTCTTTAATTAATATCTGTAAAAGAAAGGGTATGATCCACTATCGAAGCTGCTGGGCAGCTTCAAGGAGAGGGTGAGAGTTAGAAGGAGCCAGAGAAAAGGAAATAAAACGCCTTCCTGAAGGACATACTCATCTTATGTGCAAGCACCATGGGGAGCAGGATGCCTTTTCAGTGGAGGTCACATCTCAGGACCATCACAGAGAGAAAATGATGGTGTCATTTGGGTCAGCATCATCTTTTGTCTGAGTCAATTTCTCTGAGGGTTCCCAAAGCAACTGAACAGTGTCAGTTTAGCCTTCTTGCCCTTTGGGGATCTGTGTGTAAGTATTGCGGTCTTTTTCTATGTGGCAAAGTGAAGCAGCACAAGCTGACAGAGCAAGGTGGCAGCAAAGGGGTCAACAGATTCTGAAAACAATGTTCCTGTACCCTCTCTGCTTCTGCACATGGTGTAAATGCAGTTTGCCAGTTTTTTGTATTTGTAGATTTGTAAAAAAAATTACCCTGTTTTTTGCTGGAGGACCAGAAAAGTAGACTGGCAGCTTTCACAGTTCCGTGTAAAGGCTGGGAGGTGTTACACTTCTAACACACAACCTTTCTTCCAGCCTGGGTGGCCAGTACCAGTGTAGGCCTCTTACAGTTGTAACACAAAACTGGCTCAAACACACAGAAAACTATGAAGATTAAATACCTCCAAGCTGAAACCTCAACAATCAATACTTCCCTTGTAAACATTGAAAATGAATATAAACTAGAAGCTTAAAGGAAGAAAGGACGCAGCTATTCTTTGGTAAAATGCAACAAATCAGAACAAGAACATTTGAATGATAAATACATCTCAAAATCTTCAGTCTCTTTGGCAGCTCATTCATCTTCCTAACATGCCAGCATGAATGCTCAACATTCAAAAGAATCTTTTATGTCATTTTCGCCCTTTCTGCTGCTGTCTCCACTTACAGCTTGATTTCAGACATTAGCAAGGTTCAGGGATGCACCTGGGTCAGTTCAACTTGAGCTCAGATGAAAAATGGTGCCTGACTTTCATGAGTAGATGTTTTGGTGTCTTTTGGTGTCACTAGCATCTAGCCAACTTTTGCACATCCTAAGACAGCAGGTTTAAACCTGTGTTGCTAGTACTGCTGCCTCAGCCTTAATGAATTCAGCTATTATTGATTCACTGGGCTGGAAGAATCCACCTCCATGCCACTGGCTCTAGAAGTGTTCCCACAGCAGCTCAAGAGATGTTTCTCTGAAAGAGCCCAAATGTAGCTTGGCTGCATTAAAGGTAGAATCAAGCAAAAATGTTCAGGCTGCCAGGCTGGGTGAAGGTTAAAAGGGCTATGATCCAGACCCACAAAACTACTTCAGATGAGCTGTTCCAAGGACTCATTCACCCCTGGGAAAGTAGGCTTGCCCCTCTGTCATGGACAGTGCAGAAAAATGACACAACAGCTGCCACGTGTCTTTTTTCCAAACCTGTTCCAGACAGGGTTGAGGAGGGGCGGGAAACTCTGGGCTGACTTGAAGCAGAATCCTTTGGTAATTAAGATCTGACTGGCTGGATGACTCTGACAAACTTCTGAAGCATTGAACTGGAGGACCAGGAGCAGATTCTTTTTTGGCATGCTAATACAAGCCTGTGCTGCAAGCGGCTCCAAAGAACCATGTAAATGCAAATGAAGCCAGAAGATGAGTTTGTGGAACAAATACCAAGTTTGTCTCTGATTCTCTTTGCTTTGATGTCTGCTACCAATTAAAAGATAAAAAACTTTTACAGTACATATAAGTCCAATTAGATCTTGTAATGAAATCCTCAAGTGCTACTGAGGTGGAACTTGCAATAATTAGTTTTGATACATAAATAAAATTTCCAGATGGAATTTGTTCTTTTAAGCTCATGTTCTTCTTTTAGTTCATAGTGTTTTATTATTTCACTGATGTGTGAGAAGTGGCTTTCAATGTTTCTGTTCCCTTGGTTCTTACAGACTCTATGCTAATGCGTTAAAAAGAACTAGAATTAATGACAAATTTAATAAGCAATTGTTTTAGAGGCAATGCAATGAACTGGCTTTCTAACTTTAAGAACAGGTGGAAAACATCCATAACTCCTTAGTTCCACCCCTTCATCTATCCAGGGAAGGGCAAAGAAACTACTGATCATCAAGGCACTGAGCGCACGACAGATTTTGCAAGTGAACAGTTGGAAGCCGTAGCTGGCTAAGATGTTGCTCTTGGAGTTATGATGGGTGTTGTAAGCAGCTAATTTCAAACACTGCAGAGAGGAATCTCTGTTTTGTGTCTATTTGTACAAAAACCCACATATATGTCCCCCTTTATTTATTTATTTATTTATTTTTTATTTAATGTATTTATGCAGGTAGACGTTAAACCTGACAAATTAAACAGGACTTTCCTCACCTGCTACTTGTGATGCTCCTTTAAGACTCATTTCCACTTAAACAGTTTACATTGGAGCCACGCACAATACCACAGAGAAAGGATGGTCTTTTGGCTAAGGTATGGCACAAGAAGTTAAGATTGTGCAAGCTCCCTTTTCCATGTTGCATGTTACTTAGCTGACATGGACCATCATTTAGGGTGAGATTTTGGGGCATGAACATCCCCCTTCTGCTCTGGCAACTTAGGCCGTTCAGGTGCTTAAGTCCCTGATTTGAAAGAGCAGTAAGAGTTGTAGACATCTCCGTGATCTAAACTGCAGGCATAAAATTGTGTCTACTGAACGGCTCCTTATTCACGATGGGGGAATAATAATATTTACGTAACTTATAGCTGTGCTGTGAGACCAAACACATGAATATTTATAAGAAACATACAGAAATCCAGCTAAGTGTTGGCTTAGCCTTTGTTAAACAGGAATGTTTTAGAGTGTATGTACCATGGTACTGGGAAGTCATTGACAGTATACAAAAGATAGGGAGGTGCTTATTACTACTGCACGTCTGGCTTACCTTCAGCGTTCATAAAAGTCAAAGGGCAGGGGCTCTCAGGCTTTTGCAGGATTCAATGCTTAGTATTGCAGTAGTTACCAGGTCTGGCTGCTCTAAAAAGTTCTGTGCCCAGGCTGCTGCTTTTCCACCTCAAAAGTCACTTCTCTGGACCCGAGCCTTGGCTGCCTTATTGGTGTACTTCTCATGCTGTCTTCTTGCTTTCTCCTGACTGACATCCTGGGCAAGTAATTTTAGCTCTGTCAAAATAATTTAATGCTACATCCTTGCTGCATGTCTCAGGTTTTATCATTGCTGCCATAAAGGGAAACTCAAGAAAGGTTTGGGCATGTACGCTTCAGATCTAAGCCAGTGCAGACAGCAGAAGAGGGAAAGGCCAGGCTTATCAGCCCACAACACAGCCTGTGGCCACAGGAAACCTTTCTGAGAAGCAATCCATCACCTGCAAGGGGCTGGGAGTTGGTGGAGATGATACAACCGTGTGCCTTATACTTCTTGATAGCCTCTGGTGGTTATAACACCTTCCTGCCCCAAATACTGTGGAAGTCCCTATGAAGGACTGCTCACTGGACTGGTTCTCTAAATATATTTAAAGTTAATACAGGATGGTTAAGCCACTTCTGGTCCAGTGTTAATGGTTATTCCAACGGGAATATTTTCAGCTTCCCAAATTGTGGATCTAGGCCGTTTGCCCACCTTCACAATCTCACTACAAAATTGCTAATTTAATATCTTTGACCACATCCACACCAACTTCCACAGCTCTTGGTGGAGAAGAGGGATGTGCAAAACTGGCTTCATTCCATCTCACCCGAGGTGTGTAAGTCAGGTACCTTCGCTGGTGATGGAGATATACCCAGATATCCATAATCAAGGGAAAGAAAGAGGCACCTCCAGAGGATAACGCAGATTTAGCTAGTGAAAGGCAGTTTTGTAGGAACATCCCTTAAATTAACAGGACATGACAGCTAACTGAAGTAACACCTGTAGTCCAGAAGCCATACAGATGCATTAACATGGCTCTGTATCCCCCATTTCCAACAAAAGCAGCTCTCTGAAATGTGCTGGGTTTGAATGATACACACTGTTTATGCACTTCTTCCAAAGCACAGCTGGAACCAAGCCAATTTACAATGTTGTTTCAGTATCTGGCAAATAACTGTCAGTGAATTCCCAGCTCAGAATACAGCTGATAGCAACGTGGATACAAAAGTCTGCTTTTCTCCCAGCCAGCAGACAACAGGCATTTTTCATTCCAGGACTGTTTAGGCAGTGAAAATATCAGCCATTTGATGAGATGCTCCTTAGAGCAATTTGAAATAAATTAGTGAAAACAAAAGACAAAACTTGCTTACGATCACTCTCGGCAATCCTGACCACAATAAAAGGCCATTTATAAAACAAATCAATCAAAATTTCATTTCTTAGAGGGCAAAAGAAATATCCACGTACAAAAGATACTGAATCTCATAAAAAACATGGGCTAAGGATATGTTACAACCTACCATTTACAGGATAAGCAAGTTCAGTTGCCTTAAGAATTGCAGGGTGCCTGAATATTCACTGCATGTCATCCTCAAGGAGGATGCATTTTCATTCAGCAAAAACAGGTGAAACGTCCTCTCCAAAACCACTGTCAGAGGTCAGGCTTGCTTGAGCAAGGCAGCAATCCAGGCCGCCTGCTCTCGGTGCTAATTAGGAAGTGTAAAAGCAGCCCAGCAGTGGTGGCTGGGCCTGTGCCCTCAGCTCCAGTGGCCAGCAGGGACTTGGGGTGGATTGTGCCTGTGGACCCACCAACCCAAGGCAGGTGTTCCTCAGCTGGGAACAGGAGGTAAAGCAGCAGTGCGCATTGCCAGGGTTTGCAAGGAGAAAGAAGGACCTGGATGGTCATTTCCTACAGCAGACAGACTCTTTTTTTTTTTTTTTTTTTTTTTTTTTTTTTACAGCTGGTTTGCACCTGTCACAACACCCTTTATCCCTCCCTAACGAGGTCCTTAGAGAATGATAAGATGGGTGACAGAAGGCACCAGGAGCAACAGCACGGTCAGCCCTCGGGTGACACTCCTGCTGCAGCTACAGCAAAGCTCCCAGCTCACGCCTGACTTCCCTGTGTCCTGGGCAGGGTGGTGCAGACCCTGTGAAGGAGAGGAGCTGGGCATCACGCTTCCAGCCCACAACGGTGTGCTGTGGTGCCCCATCCCCTTGGTCAAATAATGACAGATCTAAAGGAGCGGAGCGGAGGTGTTAGTGCACACAAAAAATAAGACTTTCTTCTTTGCACACACGGAGCTCTTCCTTCTCCCTCATCACAGAGATTTGCTCAAACCTGCAAACACAGTTTTAATTGAAGTCTAAATCATCAATCATGAAAAAGAGCTTGCCACATTCTGTGCTGCCTACCACCTGCTTACAAGGAAAAAATAGAAAGTACCAAACGAGCATATGAATTGAATTGTACTGAAAATTTACTCAGTCAATCTTTCGGGACCAATTCTTGTCTCTCAGAACTGATTTCACTGCACTATTTGTCTTGGTAATATAACCAGAAGTGCTTTCTTCCTTCTGGGAATTGAAATGCCTGTTGCTTTAACCTCTCCTGCACAGCAGCTGAAAACACAGGGGCTGCGTTACCTACTGGGCAAATTCTTAGCCATTAAAACCTCTCTTCTCCATTGTGGCCCACTTTAAGGTACCCTCTGTTCTTTACAGAAAAGACAGCCATCAGGCCCATTAAACCTTTCCTTCGGAGATGCTCAGTCTGGCATGTGCCAGCTCTAACTGGGGCTGCTGGCCAGCAGTGGGCAGTGACACGATTCCTGAAGGTCATGAAAGCATCCTCTGCATGGAGTTAGATCAACGCAGCCAATTAAGTGCTGCAGATGTTTTCCTTTGTTCCTGAAGGAAAAAATGATTTATTTGTAGCCAAAGCCTCTAGTAAGAAATACAGTACCCAAACGCCGGAGTTTTGGTTGCTGTTAGAGAAGAGCCAGGCACAATGGGAACTGCTGGCTTGCTGTCAAATGTCAGCATGGTGCCTCAGCCAGACTGAACCCAGCTCCGTGGACTCGGAGAGCAGTAACCTGGAGATTGCATTCCTATATCTAAGCAGAATGGGCCTCTTGGATCTCAGGGCCACTCTCATGGGCTGTTGTAAATTGCATTTGTAGCAACTGCTCTGCTGGTTTATGAGAGCGGAAGGGAGGCTGGAGCAGCTCATAGCACCGAGGAACTGTCCTGCACGAGAAGAATCACGTTGTACTGATGAATATAGCCTTGGTGTGGCAAAGAGAGAGTCAGCAGACAGAGGAGGAAGGGGCAAGGGTGAGTTGGTCAGAACATAGGAGCAATATTGAGACGTGCCTTGTGTGGCCCAGAGGATGCAGTTGTTTGAGATACTAGTGAGAAAGTCATTAATACGCAGAGGTCCTGGTGTGCAGCCACGTGGCATTTTTCAGTTAGCCCTCAGCTACCAATAATTTTGCAAAGACATATCTTCTAGCGTATTTCTATTGATCTTTGCAGTACAAGAAAATCCTTATGCCAAGAACCAGGCTTTCCTCCTGTCTTCATATTTCCCTCAGAGAGTCTGCTTCCAGATACCCTTGGTATCATCTCTTGCCTTTTCCTGACACTTCTTCTGAGTCTCATTCTCCAAGATTGATCTGTCTGTAGTGTGCATGGGAAATCCTCACATGTCCACTCTACACCAGCCTCTAGTCCAAGCAATTTCTCACCTGCCGCTGCTGTGATCTATGGGAACAATATATATTGATTAGTGGCTGGACATGAAACTGTGCAAGGCTGAAGGACGCTTCTTTTATTGAGAACCAATTCCCTGCTTGCTCCATTTTCCTGTTATGAGCTCCAGAAGCAAAGATTAATGGCAGCCGTTCCACTTGTTTAAACAGCTGATGTCTCAGGCCCAGGTCCCACCTGGGGCTCCCTTCTGGGCAATAACAACAGACCATTACTGAGCTAAGCAAAAAGCCACCATAAAAATAGCAAAGTTTTAGCTTCCAAGTAAGCAAAGAAAATAATTTCTTCAGGAGCACAAAACCCATTGAAGGACAGCAAACAAGATCCACTACAGACGGCAACAGAATTTTTACTATTGTCCATTGCTATTGTGTTTTCGTAGATGCAGATTGCAAAATGCAGACATTGCTGGGATGAGATGCAGCTGGTGAGTATGAAGAGACACAATTGCCGTAAGTGCATGATGGATGTGCTCACAGTATGAATGAAATGTAGGAATGTAGAAAATGGCAGGGTCAATGATAATAGATGCATAGATACAGGGGAAGAAGCTGGAAGAATGTAGCAGCAAGAAGAGCAGGAAAAAAACCTCTGTGGAGCTGTTTTGGTCACCTATAGCAAGTGCTTTCGGCACGGAGAATAAACACGGTGTAGATAACAGGCCATCAGAACTGGATCATGGGTTAACACGCTGCATTTAAGAGAGGCACCTTAAAGAGAAGGAGCAAACCTGGCCACTTCACACCCAAAGACCTGGCTGAAGATATATATATGGCCCAGGACCAAGGATACAGGTTGTTTTACTGCTTCTTGGCACTGAAGGAAAGAAGAAGACAATAATAATGAAAGATGGAGAGATCGTGTTGCTGCTGCATGTGCTTTATTTATTCTCTGGTTAGAGGACTTTAGGGTTCCAAGATCCTTGCTCTGTTATTTTTCACCAGTACAAAATTAATTTACTGGAAAGTGGTCAAGAATATAAGTTAATTAAGAGAACTACTGGTAATACTTCTACAGGTGAGTACTAGGCGTGCATTGCTTTCTGTTTCTTTAAAAGCTCCACAATCAGGTACATTGCACCCTTTCTATAACATATTTTGGTATGCAAAATTTCACACTTAGCTCTCAGGTACAATCAGAGTAATGAGAAATTGGGCTCAGGCAGCCACCAAGCCTTCCCATTATATTTTCTTGCCTCATTCCACATGAAAAATATCAGCTGAGCCTTGAGTTGCACTGCAAACCATTGAGCTAATGAATATTACATCTCGTAGCTGCCATTAACTTGCAGAGAAGGGGGAGTTTGGAGGGTGTTACTTGGCTGCCATTTGTTTGACTAAGGAGCAAAAGAGGAAAGGAAATACTGCACCCTCCACCCCTGCCATCACCACTCTGTCTGTCTCCATCTGTCATGCACGTTGGCTCTGAGTGATGAAATTCATAAGCACTTCCAGGCACATTGAGGGAGTACTGCTGAATCAGGAGAATCGCAGTCTGCTTTTAGCATGTGTTTCTTTTAAGCATCGGGTTAATCTTTTAAGCCTCACGTTAGCTAGAAAGACTTTTATGGGTCCTTGGTAAAACCCAGCTGTTGCTTTCAGAGAACCTATAAGCACCAGAGCAGGGGACCTAGGCCTTAGATCCCAGCTCCTGCACTATGGGACTTAGGGAGGAGGGATGAAGCAAGTGTGATTTCTCAGCAGTGACTTGTCCACTGCCTTTTCCTTGTCTTGGGCTAAAGGAAAGCTGCTGAATCTCTGCAAGGAGGTGAGACGACTGTGCTGGCTTTGTGTGGCCCGTCTGAAGTGTTCAAAATGACGAACAGAAAGTCTGGAGGGTCCTTATTCTGCATGGTGCTCTACAGGGCAGTGTGTTATCACTGATGTTGGTGACTGCCACTGTCCAGACTCCCTGGGAGACAAGTAAAGATGGGACTGTCTCCCTGGAAATGTGGTGTTTATTTATATCTCAAAGAAAACCCCGGGTTTTATGCTTACTTAACACTGTTGCTATGGGCCTCTGTAACCATCAGGCTTCCGTGTGCACCTTGCTGCATCAAAAAGGTCGCCTCGTGAAAAAAAAATACCCTCAAAGGCTGAAATTTTGAGACACCAGTTAAAGGGTTTTAAGGAGAGAAAATGGTGGCAAGTTGCATAAGATCCACATGTATTCTGCCGAGAATGAGCTTGAGAGCGATTGCAGGTAAAGCAATCTCGCTTCTCAAGTTGGGACTATATGAAATAAAGCTCTGTTGATCCCTCCTGAATCATCTCGCTAAATCTAGTCTGACTCTTCAAATAGCACTCTTCAAATAGCTCCTGATAAAAGGGAGACTAAGCATCCAATGCCAGTCTTTTACCCACCCCTTTCCTTCTGCAAACAACACATAAATGTCAGAGTGGTTTTACTGACCTCAATAAATGCTAGCGGGCAGGCAAAGATGATCCCAGATACTGCCAATAGGGTGCCATTAAGATTCACGTTATGCTTCCACAGCCCCTGTCAGCTGGGAGGGCCTCTCAGATTTTACAGCCTACAGGCAAGGTCCAGTGTTCAGGCAAGTGCCTGGGGCTGGGGAGAGCATTGAGGGGAAGGACAGGGGGTGCCTGCCTGCCTTCCCTGTCTGGGAAGGGGTGAGCAGCACTCAGCGGGCAGCTCCCATGCAGCCAGGTGGGATGGTGACTGGAAAAAAGCCAGGTGAGAGGGCGAAGGTGCAGAGCTATTTTTCTGCTTCCTACTCTGTACCAGCTAGCAGATCCTGCTGGTTGCAGGGGTGAGAGCAGTGTGCTCTGCCCCAGGAAGGGGTTTAGGAGCAGGCATGTTTCCTTGCACCATGCCAGAATGCTTTGACTGTTTCCTTTTGAGTCCTGAGGGGCAAATTTATCTCTAGCATGAGTCAATGGATTTCCACTACAGCTGAATAAGCTCCACTCTCTTTTGTAAGAAGAATAGAAATGTTTTCAGCAGCGAAGTTAAAAAAAAAAAAAGGAGAGCTTACACTATCTCTGAAATCAAGCAAACACCTGGTAAATTGCTTCAGAGTGGCACATGCAAGCTTCTTTCCCCTGCTCCCTCCAACAGTTAGTTTCCTACCCAGAGGATGTTCCAGGTATAGAGCTCCCATATGTTACAAAAACCCTCTTGTGGTAGACAACGAGGCAGCAGAGCAGCACGAACGTGCTGCAGGGACGAGGGCTGTGCTCTGGGATGTGTGGCTGGGGAGCACTGTGGCTGTGACTGCGATTGCAAGTGCTCTGGGGCAATGAGGAGCGGATCAGGTGCTGGCATACAGCATCCAGTGCCACCTGGCCGTGTTCCCTCCCTTCCTGCAGGCGGAACCTCAGGGCATTTGTTCCCTGCCCTGTAGCATTCCTTACTTGCCCAGTTCCCTGGTGCTCACTTGCAAAGTCTCCTCAGGAGGACTTCCCTCTGTTAATCTGTTTCTAGCAGCGCTCTCTTATTTTGGATTTCCTACTGTACGTCACGTAGATGAGCAGAAGGAAGGATGAGCAGAAGATGAGGAAACAGATTGCTGGCTCTCATTTCTTTGTCAAAGAGAAGGTCTGACCTCAGCTGGAGGGCAGCGACTCGTGTAGAGGGACAGTGTATGAACACTGATGCTTCAGAAACCTCAGATTATTTTTGTTTTCTGTTCTGAGAACAGAAATCACAGTGGAAGCTCTCTCCAAAGACACTGGATGTGCCCAGAATTGGCATATGCGTTTACAATGGAAGACGTTTTGACCAGCACTAAATGAAGCTGGGTTCTGCACTCAGTTACAGCAGCAAAAACTGGCATCCTCATTCAGATGCCAATGACATAACTTTTTTTTTTTTTTTTTTTTTTTTTTTCCTTAGCACTGAGCGAGTCCCTGGCCCTCCATCCTCCCTCCTTTACATTCCTGGGAACCTGCTACTGAGCGTGTACATTCGTTTGTATCTCTCCTTTCATCTTCCTTTCAGCATGTAAAGTGCTAGCCTAGAAGTAAAAACTTAGATGTAGTAATCAGGAAGCAGATGGATCCAAAGGAGGTACAGAACTCAAAGGCTGATTTTCTCTGTACAGATCTCAGCATACAAATGCTACCAAACTTGGTGAATGTTCTTTCCAAGTTTATTTCAAAGGCTTCCAGTACTCTCTGGAAAGCGGGCTTTGGCCATCTCTTCCTCCTTACACTTCCTCTGCTGTCCTTTGAAATCCCTCACTTTTTCACAGGAGCTTTTCTAGTTTAAGACGCTACCTTTGCATAGCGTGGACAAAGCAGAAACAACTGCCCCTTCTTTCAGTAGCAGAGTGCAGCTTACTCTCTAAGCAGCTGCACTTTGCTAGCCAGGCTGTGTGCTTGGCAGTCCTGAGGAGTGGAGTTTCCTGGGGAGCAGAGCTCTGTGTTACAAAGCAATGACTCTTCAGAAACCTGTAAAAAAAAAAGCATTTCCAGAGAGGCTTTCTCTCACTGCATCTCATCTTTCAGGGAACTCCAGGTATTTTATGTTTTAGCCTTTCTCATTTTTTTTCCTTATTTCTCCTTTTTTATTTTATTTTATTTTTTGGTTCCACAGGGAAACTGCTTTGGAGGAGGCATCTGCTTTTTTATGTTTAAACGTAATTAAAGTTAACCCCCTGATCCCAATACACAGAGGATGTCATGTTTGATGTATGTTCAGGTTGTTTACAAATATGGTATTTTTAGAAACATTTGTTGTAGCCACATCTTTTGCCCTATTCTTTTCCTTTATACGTTTTCCTTTGTTTCTTTACAATTCTTAAATCCCCTTTTTCATTGTCCCTTTCTGTAATACTGCCCCCATGACCACTGTTGTCAAATCCCATAATCATCTTTTTTTTTTTTTTTTTTTAATTTCTTTGTAGGTTTTGTACCTCAGCCTCTCCAGCTCTGGCTAAATGACTTTAATAAAGTCATTCATGTATGGAAATGTGCTAACAGATTTACCTCAGTAGTGTTATGCAGCTGCAGCCTTTCCTCCCTTCTCCCAGAGAGAGTCCCCAGCCAACAATCCCAGGAGGGCTACGGGCAGCAGAAAAAATAACCTAGTTCCTCAGGAATGTGAAAAGATGGAATTTTATGAGCATGTTCCTCATGGGGAATGTTGTTGGGACTTTGGGATCTATCTATATATTAATTAATTTGGTTGTCCTACATTCTCTTCTGGGAAGAAGGGCAAAAGAAAGGAATTTTAATGAGATCCCATAGGTTTTTTGCCAGGTAAGTGATAATATCCAAAGACAAAATTCAATGAATTAGGTTAAGGGCATCATAAGAAAATGTCTGGATAATGGGTAATGTTTTGTATAACAGGGAGTACAGTCGTAGCTGATACGTTTGGAGAAACTGAGGTAGAACTTTAAAGCTGGAAAGATTGCTTTTTACCAGGCCTGAAAGGTACTGTAGCTGTAGTGAGAAAAAGAGACATCAAAATGAGAGTAGGAGGTGCAAATGAAAGGAAAAATAAGAGAGTTTTCAGTGATGAGACCGAGAAGATTGGAAGTCATGAAAAGGGAATGGTCATGAACTGAATGAACTTGTAATAAGCTCTGGAGATAAGAAAAGCAGGAGTGAAATTGATGTAAAGAAGAAGAATTAAGACTGATGAAAAGCACCATCTGGTTTTTGTATTTCAGTTTACTTGAAACACATATATTCACAGAATTTTCAGTTTATGTTTACCTCTTATTTTGTAAGGTAAAATATTTTTCAACAGAAATTGGAACAGAATGTTTTTCTTTAAAAAATAGGCTCCTTTTAGCTGAAAAAAGAACTTATATGTAAACATTGCCAGTGCAAACAATATGGACATAATTTTCCAACCTGTTTGAGTAGACAGGAAGGAAATTAAGGATTTTAAGTCCAGAAATAATTAAAATAAACCTTCCAAAAGAGTGAAGAACAGTGCCTTTTGTATATAAAGGAAGAGAAATCCCTGTGGCAAAGTAATAACCCATTCAAATGAGTAAGTTCTACCAAGGTGAAGGATCAAGAGGATCAGATTCATGCAATAACTTTTTGGGTTTTCTTTAAAAAAAAACATCCTATTTTAGTCCTTAAGGTTCTGTATAAAATACGTGATAGATTTTGAAGTCAACTTTGCTTTACACTTTATTTCTGTTTACTAAAACAAAGTCCCAAATGTCAATGAATGGTTTTAATTTAGAAAGAATCTCAGCTGATTTAGTCTGAAAGAAACAGCTTAAGCACAGGAATGAGACTGGCAAAGTTGTGACTGGAAAATAAGGTGTTAATATTTTCACCTGCTGACGAGCTCTTCAATGGGAGGAAAATATTTGGTGTGTCTCTGTTCACTTTAAAAATGGAAAGGCAATGGCTGCAGAATGCAAGATGTTGAGAGCCTTGGAAGTGAAGGGAAGTGAAGACTTACCCTTTACCTCCTTTCCAAATGTTTAAACAAAACTCCACAGTACAAAAATTAAATTGTAAGGCACATTTTTTTTCTGAGGCAAACTGGTTGTCTGGTAGATTTGCAGTGCCACCATTTCAAACCCACAACACATGATTGATTTTCTTTCTTATGGAGCTTTTTTCCACAAATGACGTAAGATAATAGAAAGGTCAAATTTTTCAGAATTTAAATGTTGTTGCTCATTCCTTGCTTCACTTCTGGATAGACTGATTTTTTATTTCCCCTTTCTGACCTTCTTTCCTCCATCTCCTTCTATAATTTCTACAGCTGTTGTGATTTGTTTTATAAACCATCTCTGTATGGTCTGCTTCTGTCCTGAGTGCATTTTGTTTCGGGCTGATGTGTTGCCTAAATTGTTCCCTGTTCTTTGATGATATTAACAAATTGAGTTGCCTCTCTGGATTGACTTTTCCCCTCATTTATTTCAGAGAGCCTTTTGGACTGAAATCTCCAAACCCATCACAACTGCCATTATAAATCAAGCTGACAGTCAATTACAAGATGGACTATGAATTTGAACAAGACCAGCTCTGAGAGCCCAGCCGTCTCTAATATACTTATGGACCTGCAAATGCTCTTCATTTGCAGGACAGAGGGGTGACCACTGCATCTGAACAGCTGGTGCCGGGGTGTGGTATAAGTAAGAACTGTAAAAGGACTCGGAGGCTTTTAGTTGAAATGATAAGAAAAGTGTTATCTGCCTCCCAAGGAATAAGCCTCAGTTGGTGGGGGTGCTATTTTTGATAAAGCTTTATTGTATCTGAGGCATTAACACTTTCACTACTGACAGACACTAGCCAGATTCTGACACACCAAACACATTTCAAAACCAGCAGGGCACATATTACAAAAACGAAGGCATTTGAGTGCATACGAATCTTGTAATCCATGAAGAAATGCACAATAATGCCTCTTGCACCACTTTCAGGTTTAGTGGAAAAATATTGCAGCAAGGCAATTTGTGATATGGGCGTATGTGTCTGTGAGTAAACTCCAGATAGCACTTGGCACAGTTCAATTCCTCTCCATTTGGCAAAGCATCTGGTATTCTCCCTTCTGTTCCATATCCCAGAATAAAATAGAAGAAGCTGATTCAAAGTGTACAAAAAAAAAAAAAAAAAAAAAAAAGTGAGCTTAGGCTGCAAAACTACCATATTTCTAATGCATCAGAAACTAAGGTAATTCTGCTTGATTTACCATGCTGTTAGTGTCATCAAAAATCTACAGAGGTATGGAAACAGCACCAGCTGGGTAATTGCTGCAGAAAGCATGCCATGGTATTCAGGATGGGCTTTCCTCATGAGAACTTCTCTAATGCGGTAGTGTGTACAACTTTGTATAACCTTGCACTGAAAAAGGTCTGACAAAAGCAAGAAATCTAGCTCTTAGTTTAGGAAGAATGCAGTCAGTCCAGCCCAAGCGTGGTGGAACATATGAAATGCACACTCTGTGCAAGTCTCTCTGTCAATCTTTCATTTTATGATGCCAGTGAGTCTGTTGCCTTGGTATGAACAGTAATGAGAATGTTTTAAAAATCTAAAGAGAGACTGAAGAAGTGAGCTGATGGAAGAAATAGAAGATGCAGTTTTCAAAAGCGTGACTTTTGAAGCATTGAGGAATATGTTCTTGCTTTGAGAATTAACACATATTCTATGATTCAGGGAGCTGGACTAGAAATAAAAACAAAAGTCACAACTCACATGCTGTGCTAGTGTTACAAGCAATCGTCTCTCCCTTGCCTGCAGGAATTTTAACAGCAAAAGGCAAAGCACGGGAGATGATGTGGCGCACGAGTGTATCAGGACTGGGGAGGAACAGGCCTGTCCCCATCTACTTCTTTGCCCCCTGCAGGTTTGCAGGAACATCTTGTCCCTGCCTTGGCTTTGGCTGGGGCGGAACAAAAAAGAAATACACAATGATGAAACTTGATTTACTGCCGTAGCTGCAGACAGAGGAATGGCCAAGGTGCTTCTGTTGACTCTTCATTAGCATTGCAGCATTATGTTCAATTGATCGGCTTGAGCATGCCATGTTAAACGGCAGCGGACTTCAGAGAGCTCTGTTGCACTTTTTTGTTCTACTCATTCTATCCTGATTTTCCCTTCATGCTCTGTCTTGCTCCTAACCCATTGTTTTCCTGCTATTCTTTTGTTAAGTTATTGTGACCTCCTTCGTGGGCCAGAATAATGTGACATTTAGCAGGATACATAGTGCTTCTCCTGTGTGAATCCTGTTTCACGTGGCAGCCAAACCCACTTCAGCTGCGTTTAAAAAAGAAATGTAGAAATGTCTTTTATTGCTCAGAAGAATGGCAAAATCAGCCACTGTAAACTGTACAGTACCAAAGAGTGAATTCATTCTTTTGCACAGAGCCACTGGAAGGTTTACGTACCGCTCGAGTCCCATGTGACATGGCTGAGGAATTAGCCGAGACTTAAGCAGACAGAAAAGTGAAATTCATCTATAGTTTTTTCTTTCTTTCCTTCCTTCCTTCCTTTCTTTCTTTCTTTCTTTCTTTCTTTCTTTCTTTCTTTCTTTCTTTCTTTCCTTCTTTCCTTCTTTCCTTCTTTCCTTCTTTCCTTCTTTCCTTCTTTCCTTCTTTCTTTCTTTCTTTCTTTCTTTCTTTCTTTCTTTCTTTCTTTCTTTCTTTCTTTCTTTCTTTCTTTCTTTCTTTCTTTCTTTCTTTCTTTCTTTCTTTCTTTCTTTCTTTCTTTCTTTTTTCATGTCAGATTTCAGCATGCAGGAGTGAGAGCTACACAGCAGCCATACATAAGCATGACCAGGAATTCAGGAAAATAGGAACCTTCACATTTAGCTAGCAACACTCCTGGTGCTGTGGCACGGCTGTAACATGACTGCTGCAAACTGCATTGCCAGGTGGGATACAAGGATGGTTGATCAGTCCTTTATGCCAGCTTCTGAGCTTCCTGAGCCCTCCTTTCAATCTACCTTGGCAGTGCTCCCTTAAGTCAAACTGCATGGCTGGTTTACGCTTAATATCATGCTGGAGAGGTGTACTCAGTGAAAACAGTGGTAATTTTGCAAATTTAATCTAAGGTTTCAGTCAGTTTGTAATTTGGACTATCTGACATGCCTGCTAGGGGATTATGTCAAGTGCTTTTGATTTATAGACCTCTCTGGTTTCTAAATGTTGCAGGAGTTAAGCTCCTTTAAACACAAGAGGACATTTACAGATAATCTAGTGTTTAAAATGAGCCAGTGTAAAACAGCACCATATAATAGCATTTTATTTCTTAGAAACCAAATTATCTACACCTCTAGAGTTTTAAAAAGAGTTTTAAAAGATCTTTCTAAAAAGGGATAGTGAGGTTACAGGCCCTCTACTTCTACTACTTCTACTTTCCCCCTTCTGGGTCATTTTTTCCACTTCCCACTATCTTTTCCACATTACTAACAATAATGAAGAAAAAAAAAAACAAACCACTATCATTTCATAAATTGTGTAATTTCTGAGTAACCTTCATGGAATGGTGACCTCAAATTCTTGGTAACTTCCATTGCCTCCCTTCTATTTCTGTGCAGCACCTTGTTTTGCAAGTGTGTGTGTCTGGTGGGTAAAGCACGGCTGCTGCCCACGGTGCTGGGGTGCGGGACCAGCTGGTAGAGGCGGTGGTGAGAAGACGAGTTCAGAGAAGGAAGAAACAAAACAAAACAAAACAGAACAACAACAACAACAAAAGACAAAAAGAAAAGAAAAGAAAAACTGAAGACTGATATTCTAAACGCTTGGAAAAAATGGTGGAAGATTTCTTAATGAAGTTGTTCTCTTTCTCTTTAATTATTTCATTTCAGAGGTATGGGAAGATCAAAAATGTCTGTTGTAGTCTTCAGCTATCATGCTTAATGGAAGTAAGGCCTGTTTTTCTTTTTTACTTTTTACAGAGCTATTTTGGCTGAAAGAAGTGAGATATGCTTTGCTTTGATATTAAGTATCCCTTGAAGGACTTCGCTGCTCTAAAGATCAGGAAGTTAATGATTTTTTGTCTCGCAGCAGGGTGACTTTTTAATGTATACTTTAGATAATACAGCAGTTCAATGATAATATTGTAGATTATTGCACATTTCCTTCCTGAGGGTTTATATTAAATGGCTAAATATTTCTGGGCAAGCAAAGCTTTCTCCAGTTTCAAAGATTTTTTCTCCTTTTCCTTTATGCCAATGCATTTCTATTAGAGGGGCTTTTGTGATTTTTTTTTCTTTTTTTTTCCTGGCTTATGTTGAAGATGATTCCTCCCTGTGGAGACAGCTAGCATAAAACCTCTGTGCCCCACCTTGGAAAATAAAGTAAGATGTAGGCCTTGAGCTCTGCATATGGAGCTATAAGAGAATTAACTTAATCTTCCACTTCCCAGAACAGCAACGTCTCAACTTTAGCAACTGAGTCAAACAGCCTTATAAGCCTGAACACACTAGCTGCTTGCGCAGAGTAGTTTTGTATCAGTGTGCACCTATTATTTAATAGGCAGTTTCTTCCCTATGAACTTGGAAGGTCATGTCCAAAAGGATGGACAGACAGACGATATATGGTAGAATTCCTGTTCTGAATCCCGTTCATCCTTTCTACAACACCACTTCTAAGATTCAGCCACTTCCAGTGACAAGCAGCTAGGGCGGTAGCTGTACTGTCTATGAACCAGGAAAGCTTGAATGTGAAGTGACTGATGAGCCTCATCAGGAGAGGCAAAAGAGATGCACTAAATACAGTCTATGCTGCCAGACTTCACTTTGGACAAAAACTGACTCACTTGACATGATTACAAATGCTTTTCACTGAGAACATAAGCAACATAAGTCTCATCTGCACCGTCTTGGAGCATGAGCTGAGGTCTCTGCGTAACCACTGAGCAGGCTGGTACGTATATGTAGGGCAAGAGCCCTGTCTGAAGATACTGGCTTTTTTCCTGACAGCAGCATGCCCAGCTTAGCAAGAAGCTCGGGGTGAGTTGTAGCTAATTCTCTCTGGAACTGTGCTCTCCCACCTGGGGAGCGCTGTTCATGTGTGTGCTCTAATGTGTGGTGCAATGCAGTTACGATGACAAGAAACCGTATAAACAACTAAAACCCTTCAAACTATGCTTAGGGATAAATTGATCTATTACAGAGATGGTCTGTTTGTCAAATTCCTGATCATTCTTCCCAAACTTCTGAAGAGTCTAATTCATGGATATGGCAGAGAACCACCTAGCAGGTGGTTTAGGTACCACCTAGCATATAGAGACCAAGGCTCCTGATGAGCAGGAGACTTTAGAGGTGAGGATTTTGCACTGTCATCGTGGGTCCTGAACCCGCAGCCTGGTATACTCCCAACCCTCGTGCAGGTAGGGTGCTGAGGAGAAACAAGGGTACTGTCACTGTATCACATACCTGGCATGCTTCCTTGTAAAAGACCAGAGAAATTATCCTGTGCTTTGAAAGGATACATGCTGACAGTCTGCACTAAAGAAATGATTTACCTATCTGAGCAGATAACAGTAAATGCCTGGCACAGAGCCAGCCACCTCCAGGTCTAAAGATTCAGAAGCTGTAATAGAGGGATGAAAATGCATGAGGTATGTTAATTGAGCAATAACTGAAATATATGATTAAATGAAGAGGTAACCTTTGTAAGGTAGTTCCTCCTAACACATATTACTTTGCATTATGCCATTGGGTTTTTCTAGGCTAGAAAAAATGAGCATAAATAAGGTTATGTTGGGTTCAGTTAAGTCTGACCTAAAGATGACCGCTTTGCTAGTGTAGTTGTGCTGCGATGTTTTTTACCTCAATTGAGCAGGTCAAGAGGTAGCCTTGATTCCCCGCAGACACAGAGTGTTGTTCATAGCAGTGCTGTTTTCTACCACCTGCATAGCAGTGCTGTTTTCTCCTGCTTTACCCACTGCTCGTACTGCCACTGCCCGCCCAATTGCAACAGGCATCAGGCACTTGGGGGAAGCATGTGAGCACGAGCAAAAAGAGCGGGTGGTCAATTCACACTACGTGTCTCCCACAGGAACTGGGGCATGGCTAGGAATCTACATGGCAATCCCAAGACTTGTACTCCCTGCTGAAGCTCAGAAAAAGTTTATGAAATTTGGCAGCTGTAAAGCTACATGCGTGCCCAGAACACAACGCAGGAGGTTGACTAAGTGTTCTTGAGGATGGCCTGATGTTACAGGAATCACGAGGGTGTGTTTTTGTGGCAGACAGTTGTCACAAGGTTTTCCGAGTCCACCTTATATTGCTGTATAGAGACACTTTTGTCATTCGGTGTTGAGGCTTAATTTGGATAATTTGCAATGCCCTTACATGGACCACTGATAGCATGCGCTTTTCTCCTTAGTTCATGAGGGATTTGTCTTCTCTCTGCTGGTTCTTTCTAAATGTCTGTGCTGACACGCTACAAAGGTGCTCCCTGGGAAGACTGAGGAGGATTCAGGTAATTTGTTCCGAAAATCCAGTTGTGATGCCGAGGAGGTGCCTAGACAGGTAAGCACAGCAGCGTCTTCATTGCTCTGTGCACGAGGCATGCACCCTTTGTGGCTCATTTTCAAAGATATTGATTGCACTTAGTTGGTGGGGCCACTGCTTCACGCTGATAAACACTCCAGTCTTGCACCTGCATGAGGACTGGTGTATGATCTCTCTGCATCATGAATCACCATTGCATTCACCCTGCCTTGCCTTTGCAGTGTTACATACCCAGGCATGCTCTTTTGCTTTGCCAGGTGTGGACCCACTTGGTAGCAGTAGGTAGCAAAGGGGTGCTCAGAGCACCATGAGTGTGATGGATTCTGCTATGGCCAGTCGTGTGGACCTCACTGACTTTTACTGCCTGCTGTGCCTCTGATTTGTGCTGCACCAAGGTGAGTCTGGATAGCTCAGGTGGATAGTGAGGGAGGGCAGACTGAAGGCAGTAAGAACTGAGAGGTGTCCTTTGAGTGTATACATATGAGGAATTTAATTTACAGCCAGTAAGTGGAGCTAAAGTTCCACGAGAGGTCGTTTCTTTAGAAAACATATGGTTAAAAATTGCTGATGGAACTTTTTTCTTCCCATTTCCTTGTATTTATTTAGTCCTTTTGTTGCACATAAACAGTCACGCTGCTGGGAGCTCATGGTGTGAGCTCTTAACTTTTCTATTTCATTCCTTGAGTCACAGACAGAACACAGGATCTTTGCCGCATTGACTGTGCAGTTAGCACTTGCCCATGCTATTTGTTTATTTTGCAATAGTTCTTCTCTTTGCTAATTTCATGCACAAATCTCTCCTTTCTCCTAAACACAAAATAATTACATGTGTGTATTGTGAGGGTTATGTTTCCAAAGGGGACCTTCATATTCCTATTAATCTACTTCTATTAATATCCTCAGTGGCAGTATTGTGGCCAAGCATTTGGGGAAAACTGTCCTTCTGTTGTGTTTTTCTTAATACTGTACTTTATGTATGACATCCAATATGTACATCTAGAGCTTCGTCTTGCTTCATCTTTGGTGTCTCTCTACTTTCTCCCTCAATTGGAAGCACTTTGCAATTACATTTGATGGTCTCCATTTCTGTTTGGCATGGATCATTTTCTGCTTTTATTCAGCTTGTCTTCTCTTTATAAGTGTTAGCTCTTCATTTGGAAGATTTAGGCAGGAAAGTACTTATACGTGCATCTACCTTAAAGCATTTGATCGGTGCAATTGATTCCAATGGGACTAGTTATAGCATCAAAGTTAGGGATGTGATTGCTTGCTTGGACCCAGACCACTAATAGCTCACCTTGACTTACATGGCTAAGAACACAGCTCAAGAGTGGATAACTGGAGAGACTTGGGCAATTCTCAGAATTTATTCTTTCCCCCCCCCCCCCAGAAAAATGGCAATAATACAACCTGGCAGTAATATAATATGGCAACATTGCCAATATAAATGGCAATAATACAACCACAAGTCCTTTGTTGAATAAAAACAAACATTTTTTTTCTGAACTGGCTATCCCTTGGAACAATAGAACCTATACGATTGAGCTTGGCTCCCAAAGAGTTGGACGTTCCTGATTGATTTTGACAACCTCTCATTTTATTACCACCATGGCTAGCTATTTAACTCAAGTTCTTGGCCTGTAGCCTGGGAAAAAGAAGATCACGGAATAGCTCAGATCTAGTATGTGCTTTTAGAGCAATTCGTGTCTGTTGTTAGCAGATCCATAGCACATTGAATCTGGCCTTTAATTTATTAAATCTGTAAAATGAGCAGCTGCTATTATGCAAAGGTTCAGTACAATCCATTAAGCACATTTTGCTGACATGGGTTGGGAAGGAGAGGGCTGTGGAGTGTTAAAGAAGAGGATTTCTGGCAGGTACTTTTTTTCTTTCAAGGTGACTAATTCATCAGTTATAGAAGATGTTCCGCATCCTCCCCTTCCCGGTGCCTTTCCATCGACAAGAGGGGAAATATTCCAAGAATTGTTACACACACATGCACACAAACATGCACACTTGCTTCTCTAAAATCTCTATGACATGAGTGAGTATTTTGGCATCACAGGAACACTGGAGAGAGCACCACAGCTGTTAGAGAAGTGGGGGATGGAAGGGAGGATCGACACTGCAGGGTGAGATTCTGCCAGAGACATTTTTATACTGAGATATTTTTCTGCCTAGCAAAATTCAGCATTAAATCAAATCAGAACATGCCCATCCCTGCTGTATACTCCATCCACAGCTGTGTCTATAGCAGCATAGCTCTTCCCTCAGACAGATGAAGGATACTAGTGGGCATCTGTTCCTTTGCCATATGCTGGAGAGGGCTCCACAGTGACAACTGGAGGAGCTCAGTGGAGATGGCAGCAGTTCCAGGAACTCCTTGCCAGAATCAACAGGAGCACTAAAATAGTTTTGCAAGACCCTGTTTTGATGCAACTCTGTAGGGTCTATGTGGCAAGGGTTTGGTAGCAGGGATGCTGCAGGATGGCCTCTGTGAGCAGAGTGCATCAGAGGGAAGGTGTTTTTGGGTTGCTTTTAGTTTCTCCTTCCTCTAGTCTGCTAGTGATAGGCAATAAATTATATTAATCTCCCTACACTGAGTCTGTTTTGCCTGTGATGACAATTGGTGAGCAAACTCCCTGTCCTTACTTCAACCCTTGTGCCCTTTTCCATTATATTTTCTCCCCATCTTGCTTTGAGGAGGGGGAGTGAGAGAGTGATGTGGTGGAGTTCAGCTGCTGAGCAGTGTGAAACCACCACAGACTCTCAGAAAGTGATCTTTCTGGGTAATCGGGTCAAACGCTGAGTACTTCTAGAAAAATAAATAATAGCAATAGTATTTGGGACATTATGATCTGAAATTTTCATAGGCTGATCAGAAAATACCATTTTATTTTGAGATTTTTTTTTTTCCTCTCAGTTCTGCCAGTTCTGCAGGCTGGCATAGCCAAAATGATGTAGGGCTTGTACTTCATGGAAGCATGGAATTATACCAGGTATAAAGCTTTTTAAATACTTGTTTTATTCTCCAAATAGAGGTTTAAACTCATGTGTGTTTTCAGTGCCTTCCAGATATATTGCATTTTCCCCTAGAAATTTCTAATAAAAGCAAAGGTTATGAATGATTATTTTTTTTAAAATAAATTTTGGCTTGTTCAGTACCCCCATTAGCCCTCAAACAAAATCTTTTTGTTCTAGGATAGTTTTTTCTCCTAGAGAATGACTGTGCATTTAAACGTTTTCCAACAAGAAAAGATGATCACAGCATCATCTGATTGTCATTTCCATCATGCAGTCGTATGCACTCAGAGCACTCAAAACATTCTGCCAGCTCTGGATTGGTATTTCTTTTGCTTCTAATAGCTGTTTGGGCAGACATCAAACCCATTTCTTAAGCTGCTGCTCCCACACCATGAACCTTTGTCCATTTTCAGACCATTTCACTGAAATCCAAGCAAAGGACCGATTACTACAAAGCAGGAGACAAGTGCAACATGTACTTGTAACAAGTGAGCATCTGTACGAAGTGGCAGGCAAAATGTCACTAGCCTCCAATGACTGGTGTTTACTCTGCCAAGACATGCCACATACAGCCAAAGTTATTTGCTGCCTTACAAGCAAAGGTTATGCTTTTGCAAGCGCTAGGCATACGCTGGAACATTTGTTCTCAGCCTGACGTTGGATGTTAGTTGTCTAGGGCTGGGGAATCACAGCACCGTTGCACTCATCCAGTGAGGAAGCAACATGCAGCAGCAGAGTCAGGAAGGTGTTAGGATCTGGCAGAGTGTGATCAAAGCAGCTGGCCACAACGTGGAAGGTTCTGGGAAGACTGCTGAACCTCACCAGCAGCAGGCTGAAAGGCAGTTCAACAGCAGGGCTTGTGACACTGGATGGAAAGATGAGGCTAATGGTATACCCTGATTTTGTATGAACAGCCTCTCTCCTAAGTATTTCTAACCTATGGATAAAATCCTCTGGACTCAGTTGTCCCAGTGGATGCCGAGGCATAATTATTACCTCCTATTTCTGTGATAGGAATTTGGAGACCCCCGAGCCCCTAGGCCACTTTCTGTTCTCTCCTCTATGAATGCACTGACCTCAGAGAAGGTACAAAGGAAAACACAGATGATGGGGGACAAGAGGAACAGAAACTTTTGATTCTAGCCACCAGCAGCAGGCAGAGTTTTAAATATTAAATGTTAAAGTTTTAAAATTAATTTAAACCATTCAAACAGGGGTTTGTTTGCTCTTTATCCTGTATACAGTGATGCTTGAAGAGGTATCTTCAGGATGCTTCAGTATCTGTAGGATGTCTCTTCAAGGAGGAGAAAAATATAATGATTTTATGGATTGGGCCAAGGTCCTTAGAAGCAGGTTGGCAGGCTTGGTGGGTCGTCGTTCTCATGAAGACCTTGCCTCCACAGAAGAACTTGCTTGTCATCTGACACTCTTGGGTAACAGTTTTTTGGAGGAAAGCTTGAGACTTTACACAAAACATGAAGAACAGCCTGTCAATTCAACTAGCCAAAAAACCAGGAAATGCTGTATTGAGAAAGGTTATGCTTTTATATTAGATCAGGGGCCTAGGTGACACTCAAGTCCAAACAAGCTGATTTCTGTGTTGTATTGTGTTCATTCACCTTTTCATTCTTGATCATTAAACCAGCTGGCAATATAAGTAGGACAGCTTGGATAATGGGGCTTAGCCCCAGCAAGAAAAATAGATGTAACCAAACTTGCCCTTGAAAGCTTGTCTGGCCTCTTATGTTTTAGGACGTACTCTTTGATGACTCAGTGGCAAACCTTTTCTCATGGAATCTCATTCACAGCACAGCATGGGCCCTGCTTGCAGGCTGAGTCAGGCTTACACAGAGCACAAAATCATTTTGTGTAAGGTGCCTCTGTTATATGTCAGAGATGTTAACCAAGGTGCAGGCAATAAGACAAGGAGTGCCAGGAAGAAAAGAAAATTCTTACGAATTGGCAGCTGACTGACATAGAAGTAGATTCTGTACTTGTTCCTCCATTTCTTCATCTATTGTGAAAAATTCTTCACAGGATATTTCTATTATGAAGTTGGCAAATCATTTAAACGATTTTTTTTTTTCAAACACAGCATGTGTATTTCTCATTTTCTGGATGCCTAGCTTCTAGCTTATTTTGGCCTCAAGCCATTGAACATGTTGAGGATAGAGACTGAGAATAAGAACTTAATTCCATGTCCTCTGGGATGCTAGAATACACAGCTGAAGTCTGGTAGGTGTATTTGCCATAACCCCTGTAGCTGAGGTAATGTACTGTGGCTTTCTTTACTAGCTGGATTTTCCTTAGAAGCACTGTGAGAGTTTGGCATCTGAAACTGAGGAACTCTTTTTCTATGCACAGCTTTGACCAAATGGGCTTTTATATCAGTAGCCTAAGGTGCTTGCACCATAACAGCGTAATCCATACACAGTGCCGTCTGTCTGTTGGCCTAACTTGCTTGAATTCAACTTCAACCACCTGTTTTCATCCATAAGCCTTGGTTGCACACAGGAAGGAGAATCAGAGCTGGTCCTCTGATTATTGCTGACGGTGACAGATCTTTTTGTGTTGTCTATACTCTCCTTGAAGCACTTGAGCAAATGAATAAACATGCTGGATACTTCCCAAAAGGTACTTCAGTGCTCCTTAGTGCCGTACCCAGCTTTTTGTACCTTTGGGGAGAAGATGAAAGAAACTGATAGTTCATTTTAGCGGGTGGAGGGAGGAGGAACTAATTATTCTGATTGAAGCGATGGAGGTGGTTTCTCTTTGAGACTGAAGAGAAGGTTGCAGCCTGAATGTGCAATGTGTTTGGAGTTATTCTGTCTTTACTTGAGGACTCAAAGACACAAAATAGTTGGACCCCAATCTGAGCTCACTTTCCCCAGACTGAGTCTGATTTTACTTCTAATTTTGCAACCCAGTGTTATATTCACAAGACATATACTCAACACAGTAGCTTGCAGTTAATGCTAAGTAAACACCTATAAATATTAATTCGGTACTTCAACACTGTACAGTAATTTCTAATTTAAGTGAAATTAAATGTGAACTAAAGCATGGATATCTATGGATGGTATGAAATATTTTCTACAGGCATGTTTAAATTGCTCTGGCCAGCTTTCCAGCCACCCAGTCAAATACATTTCTTTAGCAATAGGGCAAGTACTGTCAGTTATTATTCCTGTGGTTAATTCCTCTCCATCCCCAGGACCAAACAGCTTTGGGTAGCACAGTGAATGTTCCTTCTGTAATCTTTGATACTGCCAGTGATAAGCTGGGTTTTGTTTGCATGGTCTTTCACTTGAGATTCTGCTCACAACCAGCAGCTGGGTGCTTTTCTGTGTTTCATATGATTGCTCCAGGCTGTTCAGAGGCCAATATTTCAACACCATGAATGCTGATCCCCTACTAGTCTTTCCCTTATGAGCAGCTGAAGCATCTCATTTGCTGTTAGTGAAACATAATCTGAGCTATTGGTTTTGATCATCACATTAGCAGAGGCAGCTGGTATGCAGAGAGGTCCCATGTTAACTAACCAGGAAGTTCAAGTCAACACCAAGTTTGCTTAAATTGGGAAGAGGACTGGAGTTGAGGTGCAGAATTGCTTTTGATGGATTTTTGCCTTTGAATTACTGTCAAACATAGTGAAAAAAAAAGCAATGAGGGAAAAGGTTTTTTTTTTTTTATTTTTTTTTTTAAGCAGGAGCTTGATCCTGACTCTATCGCAGTAAGAGCTTCCAGACGAGCTGAATGGTGCTGTTGTTGAAACAACTTTTTCTTAACTTTTTCTTGGCTGTAACACAGAGGTGAGTCTGCAGCTAGTCTTTGATGTTTGATGTTTTGCATTTGGCCTCATATTTCTCTGATGCCCCAAAGGATGGCACATTGTCTGTGTGAGCAAGAGCACATTGTCTCTTGACAAGATCCCTGGGCTGGGAGTGTGTATGGATGTAACGCTACAGACACACAAGTGCAGTCTGAGATTTTGGTCCTGCCCCAGGGCCGAGAGTGCATCTTGGGAGCAGAACTGGATGCTGTGACTTCCCATCACTGGCTCACTGTCAGGAAAAGGGTCATTTGGTGACAAAGGCCTACCATCACAGGAATGAGAGATATTAATTACCTTTTATGTAGGGTGTGGGGGACAACTCAATAAAAGTTATCAATGTCCTTCGAGATTTTCTGAGGAAGGATGCAGTGAATGCAGTGAATGGATGCATTATCCATCTGTGAGCTGGTTGGCCGGTGCAGCATCATGCAGGCACTCTTGGTTCTGGCTCATCTGTCTATCCTTGCTCTTATGAATCACCTTGTAGGTGCAAAGACATGAGGTGAAGTTACTAGTGAGCCACTTTCTGCAGTTCTGCCAAATATATAGGAGCTTGAAGGTTCATCACAGTGGGGAAGTAAAAGGGCACTAAATATTTAATACCAAAAAGTTAAATATTATCATAAAAGTAATTTAATATAAATGGCTTTCAGCAAATCCTTATCCATATTTCATGACTGAAATGGGTGGCTGGTTTCTAATGTTTGCATGCAATTAATTTTAATGGGTGCAGCACATTACTTCCAATCCTTTGTCCCACAGAGACCCTGGCCCCATCAAGAAAAGCAAATAGCAGGACATCAAATGTCAGTGACACAGAGGGTGATGCAGCGCCCTGTGTATAGATCTGGAAATGACAAGTTAATAGGCTATTGATAGTTCCTGAAGTGTATCGAGAATAATTATTCTATGTATCTGGGGGTAAATGAGGAATGACAGGAACTCCACAAGTTAAAGATAACTGAAAATATGAATATATATTAGGGACATATAAAACTTCCATTTTGCATGCCTTTGTAAGGTGTGATCTGAAGTCCATTTAAATAGTTGACAGTCTTCCCATTGATTTTACACAGTTTAGAAGAGCTCATCAGAGAACACTGTATATATATTTATGGATACCATATGCAGATTTGTTTGGATGAAGCCAAAGAAAATTTCTCTGATCCTCCAAATTCATTCATTCCCACTAAGATCTCTTGTTAAGGAGGAAGCTCTGAGAGGAAACAAAATATGGGGTTTGGGGAAGCTTTAAGATGTGGAGTTTGCTGGTTGTTCACAAGTGTCACTCCAAATTCCATTAACTAACAGATGTGTAAGGTGTCTGATGATCTTTGAAATAGTAACTGAGATTTTAAACTTTAACCAAATATATCTCAGACCATTAACTTGGACAGAGGAGTCTGGCACAATTGATTCCAGAAGAAATTTCTGAAATAGTAAAAGCAAAAAGAAACTGCCAGTGCAATACACATTCTAATACTAAAACTGACTTCATTGTGGGTTTCTGGGGTTGAAAGTCTCCAGCTTTAATTAGCATCAAACCTAACTCTCTTCTGTTTCAACCCTGAATATTAATTAGTGATGCCCTTGGGGTAATCAACCCTTGTGGATATCTGAGAAAAATGAACTGCTTAGTAGATTGACCTTGACAGTTCCCAGGAAAGAAGCTGCAAATACAGGCTGTTCGACTATGCTGCACTGTAAGCTTAACTTTGAGTACTCTGGTGTACTGGGAAGCCCAAAGGAAGAATGAGGAAAACTTAATGAGGAGGATAGTTGCTGTTCATTTCTCCAATTGAAAATGCAAGTCTTTTTTGCATTCAAGCCCTGAATGGAAGTTAAAGGACTAGAAGTGAAGTTTTTCTGTGCTTACATATCCATTTTATTTAACCAACACTCATCATCTATTATCTGAGCTCTGGCAACTTGAACTTAGAATATCTGTAAATATTTTCAGAAGATTCCCACACTAATTGTATGTAGTCCATGAGATATTCCGCTAAATCTCACTTCAATCTTTTCAAGTTTACTCGTTTCTAATCAACAAGCGGTCAATGTTTTCAGGAAACAGAAGAGATTTTGGAATAAATGGAAAGAGACTCAGTGTATGACACTCCATTTGGAGTCAAGGAATTTTGCACCTAGCTCCCTTGCAGATTTCCCTTTGCTGGGTTCCTCTTCTACCTTTGCCAATGGTTGTGCAGTGCTGGACAAATAAAATACATGTATATCTGCTTGCCTTTCTGGAGTATGAATGCGGAATAATAATCTCCATTGTCTAAGAGATCTACCTTGTGATTTATTGCTCTGAGATGCTCAGAATGAAAAGGATAAGGACTTTAAAAATTTCCTATCCCTTCACAACCTTTTGTATTAAACTTTGTTGCTTCTCTTTCCTACAGCCTCTTTCTTATCAGATGACTTACCCTTGGATAAGTATGTTATGCCATTTCCTACTATCTTTTTTTCCAAGGGCATCATGCAACATGGAGCAGCTCCTCTGTCTTTCCTGAGCCTTTCAAACCTCCTGAAGCCCCAGTTAAGAATTAAGCTGCATGGCACAAGACTCAAAGTTGTCATTCAAATATATCAATTCTTTTCAGGTTTAATTTCCCAAAAGTGATCAGAAGATGTGAAAGAGTTATTATGAAAGCATAGGGTTGTATTTCAAAGCACATTTGAAGATAAGCTGCAAAAATACTTCAGGCAATGAAAGAATCTCAGTCTTACACTGAAAAATAGAGGAGATAAGTAATGATGTGCTCTTGGCATGCAGCTAGGTGGTCTGGATTTTAGTTTTATTGTTATTGTGGGCTAAAAATCAGATAGTATCATACGTGCATTGCCTAGTAGAGATTGCTAAAATAGGACACACAGAGATGCTGACGGGTAGATAACAGAATTCTAAACTCTGCAGAGCTCATTGATGTCATCTTACCCCTAAGAACAAGCCAAACAAAGGCATCTACTACACTGTACTTTGACAAAATTTGATGCTAATTGAAGGTGCTATTTTTTTTGAAATCCATGGAGACTCACATTTGCAGTTTATCAGGGCATAGGTACAGCAGCCTGCCAGGGTGCCCAGAAGAGCATCTGCTAAAGGAGAACGGTTGTTCATGCTGCGTGGCACTCAGAAGTAGAAAGCTCCAATGTAACTGCCAGCAAGGGAATTGGTTAGTGTCAGCTTCTTTTAATGAATCAGTGCAAACAGCATATGTATGTTCAGCAAGGCTTGTTGGCAGTAACAACAGAAATGTCTCCTGCTGAATGTGCCAGAGGCCCAAGTCAGACCTAGGGTCAGACTACACCCTGGTCAGGCTGTAGCATTGCACAAGGAACATGAAACATCTTAAAGAGGTGCAGGAGGTAGATCAGGAACCAGAAGACAGACAGCAGTACAGTCTGCAAATTGCTGGGACTGGCAAATAGCCATGTCCCATTATTGATCCGGGAGGTGGCTCCTCCATTTGCGGGTCACTTCCCACCAGCAACCTTTTCCTCTGTTTCTTTAGAAGCAAAACCCTGCCTAGTGAGGGCTCTCCAACAGACATTTTTATCTAGCCCAACGTCCTCATTCCTGTAAAGTTTGCTGCATCAGAAAGAGAATTTCTATTGGAGCAAGAATTGCCTGGGTAAAGTGTAAACTAGCTGAAATGGAGACCAGTGTTGCCATAGCTGGGCTATTTGTGGTACCTAAGGTAGATGGTTTTAAAGCCAGCTCAGGTTCCTCTATGCTACACTGAATTCTGCAGAAAACAAACATCCCTGCCATGTCATTAGAACTAGATTCAGACTATCAGAATGTATTGAATGTTCTGGGGGGTTGGTTTTAGTCCTCTCTACCACTGACTATCTGCCAAATTCAGACTTAATGTTAGTCCATCCCATTGCGTAAGGTTAGTAAGTTAGAAATAAACTAAATAGGCTGCTTGAAAGAACGTAATTAACATTTTAAATTGCATTTTAAATTCTCTTTTCTTCTCAATGTTATACGTCTTCCTGTTTGTGTTTTTGGAGAGAAGCTGTGTTTTTGTGTGTGACATAAGTGCAGGGAATCCAAAACCACTGGGATCCCTCATGGAAGTGCTGAAGGACTTTTGGCATATAAACAAATATAACACTTTCAGACAGAGCCATCCAGACTGCTACAACTGACAGCACTCTGGGAGGGATGTGGGGCCTGGGGCACCTGTAAAGAGATTAGTAGAGCAGTAAGGGTGGCTCATGACCGAAAAGCTAAGCTGCGGAGGAGCACAGTTCCGTTCATTGTTTGGCTTGGGTGTGCCTGAGTAAAATTTAAGAAAGAAATGCTTACAGAATGAAGGAAAATGAGAAAGTATCTAATTCTAGCCAGTATTATTGTATTTCCTTACTTCAACCAGCATTTTATGGTTTATTCATTCGGAAATAAATGTGCATTTTGCTAAAAATCTGAAGGAAATAAAGTGCAAGCCCCAGTGATTTTCTCTTAAAGCACTATTTCCTTTAATTTCTTGGTGGCAAAGGTCCAGATTACTACATATTATGGCAATTGATACTGTGAAATTTGCTTGTGCTTAGCTGTAGTTAAAGTAAACCCATCTGTTACAAGAATGCTGACAAGCATTTACATTTACAATGCATTTATAAAGTTTGGACTTGGGTCTAAGAAGCAACTGAAATCAGAAGGCCTGGAAGACTCCCTTGGCCTGAACGGGGCTGCAGCAGGTCTGCAGGAGCAGGCTGGGCTCATGGCAGCGGGTGCTCAGCACTGTCCTGAGGTTCTTCTGTTACCAGGAGAGTCAGACACTGCAGGCTGTTTCATGGATTTCATTGGTCATGCACCTAGGGCAGGATTTTGATTTCATACCAGCTGGTGTCATAGTCTGGATCTGGCTTTCATTCTGTTCCTAAAAGCCATCATTGCTTTTAGGATACAGGTTTTCTCTGAACCTTCACCTGGATCAGTCTTTCTAAAATTTCCCATTCCTCTAAAGCTTCAACCCTTGGGATCTCACTTTCTCCCTCTCTCCCCTCTCTCCCTCTTTTCCTTTCTTTCTCGTTTCCTTTCTCTATTTCTTCTAATCTTTCCAATTGTTATGTTGGAAATTTTTCAAGGCAATGCTTCTTCTGATGCACGGGGATGCTGTAAAGAATTGGATGGCTACTCCATTAAAGATAGCTATATTAGGAAAAATGCCAAGCCATCAGTTTCAAACCATGTAGCAAAGGAGTCCTCATACGCCGTAAAAGTCCCCAGCTCTGAAGCAGCATTTGGGACAACACGAGCAGGCAGGCTGGCTGCTTCTGCACTGTCTCCTTGCAGGTTAACAATTAGTTAATTGGAGCTGCTCATTACAGTGTTCATTAAGCAATCCCAGGTGGCAGGTTTACCCTCCCTATCCATATCATTGAAACCTTCTGAATAGGATTTCATGCACAAGCAGAGGCAATGGCACTTTCTGTTTCTCTCGCATGCAAACATACTGCATAAGTGATATTCAGCCTCCCATGTTAAGTACTACAGCTACATCTGGGATTACTTCCTGGCCTCATTTCAAAGAGAAGAAGAACTGCGTTTTTCTGCTATAGAAACGCTACCCTATTTTCCTTATTAATTTCTGCATACTTTGCCCAGGAGAATAAAGACATTTAGTTTCTTAGGGAAGATAACATTAATAATGCATTGAACTTACAAAGAAAGAGTGATTTACATCGTCCACATACAGTTAAGTCATAAGATTTTGTATCAACATAATCTCAGAAATAAAGTCCAGGAAGGATGTATGGAATCCGTGGAATCAGTCCTTTCCATGTTGCTTTGCAGGTGGCTGTAACTACTAGTTCAAACCAAATTACCTGAGTAGCTAAAGGTTGTTTCACAGATACCCCACTGACTCCCATTCCTCAAGACACCAATTAACTTTTCTGGACTTCAGGGTTTTTTGTACATGGCTGTCTCATCTTCTCCCCAAGTAAGCCAAATACAATAGGCCTTTTCTCCAAGATTTGGCTTTGTGTCTCTCTGCCTAGTTGATTCTGTATCTTTGTTCACATTTCAGTAGAAAACCCTCTGCTTTTTTTCTATGCTTTTATCTCTTCAGCTCTATTTTTCTCCTCACTTCTGCTTTTACTTCAAGGTGACATAATACATTGTTTAGAAGCACTGGCTGTATCTGTGGATTGTGTTGCTGACTGAGTTATTTTGGAGTGAAAGGAACAAGGCATCCTTGCCTTAGTTTCCCAGTCCATAAAAAGGGGCAATTGTCACTTAAAAGGCACCTTGTACATACAGAGTAGCATTATCCACTTGTACAGCTCTTCTGTAGATCTCTATAAATATTCTGTTACTTTTGGCATGATTTGTTTAATTCTCTGGATGTTCTTCAGTCTGTAAAACTATTTTTTTTTTTGGTAAGTGATGCTACATGATGCTACAAGTGTTCTATGGTTCTATGAATTTTATGATGATGATTTCAACAAAAATGTGACAATGCACTACGTGGACTGGCCTGTGGGACACAGGCACTACTTTTCCTTTCATGTATGTAGATGCCTTTATTTTACAAAGGAAAAGGCCACGTGTTTTCCAAGCACTCTGTGCACTATTCACTCTCCCTGAAGCCTGGGTTGCGTATCTCAATGAAATATTCATGTCATAAAGGTGAACATTGTAGAGCTAAAGTTCATTTCGAACAAATTGTAAAAAGAACTTTTAACAAAGCCTCTCAGATGACGCCTAAAAGAAATTGTGCAAACATTTATTACATTGAGAAGGTGGTGTACAAATTCATAGCTGATCTCTGCCAAGTATATCATATGAATGCTTGTATATAGATAATTCTGGAAGGGCAACCGAAATGTAACCCAGCTAAAAGTAGGCGGTTTATCAAAACTCTGAAGCCTCCTTTCTCTTTGATTCTTTACAGCACACTCCCACAGTGTTTTAGCTCTTTTTCAGACTCTTCTGGAAGCTGGTGAAAAAAGCTCTTGAAGAAGACTCACCAGGAAAGGATGACTCTCCTGCCAACTAATTTTAATATGTTCTTTATAAGACATTGACTAGAACAGTTATTCTAGTGTCTCAGTGCACTTCTGGACAGTCACAGAGAACTATAGGCAGAGGCAGCTGGAATCAATTGCTGTGTGGTACAAGTGTATGGTATTAGTGTATGGTTTAATTGTAAAGTGCTGAAGCGTATCACTTTGAGTTCAGGAGGTCTTGCTTTGGGCTGGGCTCTGAACCACAAGAGGCACCAAACGTTCTCAGCACGTTGACCTCCAGAGGAGATTCTCCGGGTTTGGCCAGGACATCTTGTCTCGATGAAAGAAGTCTTTTTTTCCTGGAGTTTCAAAGTATTTGTCCCCTCCCCCACCCCAGCCATTTTCCTTTTAATTGGCTTTTTTTTCTTAGTGTTTCAGATGAACTTTCATTTCTCTTTTAGCAGGTTTTTAATTATCCTGGTGCCATACTGAGTTGCGGCTGAGATGGAGACTCCAGCCGTGTTTGAGTCACATCTGCAGATCACGTAGGTATAATCTCTATGGTAACTGACCCATGTTGGTTGGAAGGAAAAGAAGCTCAGAACTAAAGGTTAATTGCTGTTTCATTTATACATGTTTTGTGCAATTCCAGTGTTGCAAATTGAGTATCTAATTAGAACGAGATTATTAACAGATTGAGCATCTTTTTTGTTACTTGGATGTCTGAAGAACTACTTGAAATGTTTTAGAAATAGTGACTCCTTTTTCGCATGTTCTCATGCATGGGAAATCCTGGTCAACCTCCCCCTCCCTCTCCCCCCCCCTTTTTTTTTTATTGGGGTGGAGGAAGGTACTTGCTACTGCAGAGGGAAACCACTTCTGTATGATAGAAAAGACCTATCTGTCATTCTTTCCCTATCCAGAACAAGAATATCTTTGTGTGATCATTGTCCTAGGAGGCCATATAGGTTGATTTTGCAGTGTCAAATGTTTAACTCTTTAACACATGGAAAAAGCAGCTAACTGAACAAATCAATACACAAAGATTGTCCAAAATTTCCCCAACAAATCAGAATACCTGACATTCTGTACAAGGGTTTGGAAATTCTTTTGGTGCCCAACCTGTACCACACCTACTGGAGATCTGATTATTTGCAATACACCGTTCTGCAAATGACAGAAATATTAATAAAATAGCTAAGGTCATAAAAAAAAAACAACAAAGTTTCTAATTTTTCCATTGGGAAATTCCCCAGATTCATCTAAGAGGGAAAGCCAAGAGAATTTCAACAAAAATAAAATGAATATGTGTTGACTAGTTTTCTCTCCTTACAATCTTCTTTGGCTCTGGAAAAAATCCTTAAAATACACTGGAGAATAACTATCTAACTGAAATATGTATATATATCTACTTTCTTTTTAGTTTTTGTAGTCAATTGTTATGGACTTCACTGTTAGAGACATATATATTTGTGATGAAATATTTGTTATAATTCATTGAAATACTGAGACAGCTGGTAATTATGGATTACAGTCATCCTAGAGGTGGGACAGCCTAATCTGGATTATAACTTTAATTTATCAAGCATGCACATTTGGGTTTACTGCTCATGAAAATACTTTCTTTCTCTCCAGTAATGCCATCTTATTTATTAAGATAATTGAGACTGATCTTTTTGGTTTTCCATGCACCCAACAACCCACTTAGCAAAATAAATAAATAAATAATTAAATTGCATTTATACCGAGCAAAGTGACTCTCTTTTCACTGAAATTTGATATCCTTCAACATGAGCATGAAAATTCCCAGTAATTTTTCTTTGTTTTATTTATTCTATTGGAAGAAGCATCACCACATGATCTTTTGCAATTAAAATTCGTCCAACAGTTCTTATAGAACTCCAGGGATCTCTCTTTTCTCTTGGATCTCAGCAGAGTGAACTAATCTACATTCAAACAAAATTAGAGATGTAATTACTTGATAACCTTTAAAAGGATGATTATATTCCTAACACAATCATCCATGTTTTGGGGATCCTATTGTGAAGACTTCTGGTTTCTCTTACAGACTTTCTCCTTTTCCTCATACTCACTAATTTTGTGACCTGAACAGAAAAGATAGGCTTTCGGGTGCATTGGGTGAAAACTGATGACGTGTGGGCTCAGAGTGTAACATTTGGTATTTCTTGCTCTGCTTTGCTTATCATTTGGGAATTGAAACTTAGAACCTGTGGGAAGCATTCTGAATGTAGGAACTCTGCTTAAATTGGATGAAAAAGATGTCACTGGGGATGCTTATGATGTTTAATACTTTTCTAAACTGTAAAATATCTGCCATTTGTCTGTAACTCAATAAAAGCTGAAATATTATGATGCACTCAGGTAGTTCAAAAATATTCCCTTTCTGCATACATTCATGAAAAATGTCATAAAATGTCACCTTGGAGTTGTGTATTTATTGCCTTTCTGTATTTCCAAATTAAATCTGCTCATCTGACAAATGCAAAAAATGCTCTACTTTAAATCTAAATCTTAGATCTGATAGTCTGGTGCTTGTCTGCATGCTACTAACCAGAAGAACTCTACTTTTTTGTGCAGCAATATTATTGATGAGCTATGTGCTAGCTTCCTCACAAACTGTTTTACTCCTTCAAGATTACCAGGAATAAAATATAACTAACAGTTTCAGTTTGCAAAATCAGCAAAATGATGCATATCTGTGTTAGAAGTGCAGAAATGTAGAACTGAAATGCAAATGATGTCCTAATTTGTATGCCAATGAATAATCATTATACTATTTACATAATGCCAGTAAATGTTCTGATTATCAGAATTTAGGTTTAACAAATTCAGTGTGGAATACATTTTAGGAATACTGTTAAATCCTTCCTACCTGATTTTGGTATCTCTGTGTATTAGTATGCAAATATTTACATGTCTTTAAATGACTAAAGATATACAGGAAGGTTATCTGGGATTTTAAAGAAACATCACAATATTATCTATATTATACTACGTATGTAGACAATACAACACATACATACAATGAGAAGATATTATATAAGTAATATGCTTGATTACTAGGAAAAGTCACTACGTCTCAAACAGTAATATAGAGCTTGGTCACATAGGTATCAAATGGATAAATAATATGCTATAAGCCACCCAGCTGACTCATCTTACAGGTGCTGAGATGTCCATTAGCTATCAGATGGACACTCTGAGCTATCTGATCCACCAAGCTGGAGAGAGTCATTGAGGTTCCTGAACTGAGATCCAGACAGAAACTGGGTTCTCCTGCAAGACGAGCCCATGTTCATAAATACTGAACATGAAGCCTTTTTTGTCTGATCAGGTGTTTGACTGGGTTAAAGAAATCTACATCAGTAAAAAGACTTAAATCCATGTTTATTATCCATCTAGGACCTATTTCAAATTTGTTAAAGTCAGAGGAAGGAGTTTGAGAGATTATTTTTCTTATAATGCAACTGTCAAAAGTTACTTTTGAAGACTGTGGAAAAAGAATGCCTCAACTTCTGAAGAAAAATCAAACTGCCTAATCAAACTCTGGTAGTAATTACCACTTTCTGCCTTGAGCAGTCACATTATTGGTACATATTTAATGGTTGCAGAACCTCATACCAAGAAAAGGTGAAGGTATTTGTGCAGATGGATGTGCGTTTGAAGATCTTTTGGGATGAAAGACATCATAAAAGCTAAAGCATGGATATTTCAATATATCCAGCAGGACCACTGAAAATAAAGAAATTAAACATTTTCTCAGTGGTAGACTGTAATGAGTAAATGAGTAGGTGACTTCTCCTCTGCACTTTATCACTAGTTGACTCTTCTAAATACTCACTGCTGCTGAGGTGTTTTCACATATCAGGTTGGTACCTGACTACTTGCCTAATGCTCTAAACACAGAAAATGAGAAATAAAGGCCTTGGTTATGCATACCCCATCTATTTCTCTCTCTGGTGGAAAAGCTCCCTAGTGTATGTGGCATGTTACAAATATGCCAGTTGCCTCCCAGTTGTCTATTCCTAATCTTCATAAGCATCCACTGAAAAATGTTAAAGAAATTAGGGGAAAGCCATATGGCCCTTTTCTTACTTTATTAAGAGCTGCAGGAGAGAGAGCTTTAAAATTATTATAAAGATGGAAGAGTAAGGTGTTAGGTATCCTGGTCACATATTCCCTGAGCTGATGGTTTGTGTTATTGAATCATTTTGTAGAGAAACATATATTCTCAGTCATTTAATAAAGAAAATGATTTTGTTGCCAGTGCATGTCCTACAAAGTGGAGTCAAATACATGCCTGCTAAGTATGTGACTTGCAAATGAAGATAGGCCAGGCTACTTAGGTAGATGACTGTCTGTTTTCCTCTCTGCTTTCTTTCAGCTTTTTCCTGGTATTGTGGCTGTATTTTCATTTCATAATGAAATCAGTCTTTGCTGGTTATTATTAGTATTGTATATCTATGGTGCTTTTATTTAAGGGTACAAACACACAAAATATTTATTATGGCTTAAAACGTTAAGTAATCAAGTGTTAGGCTGATGATACATTGGAAGAAAGAGAGGCTCAGGAAGATTGAGGTGCCATGCAGTGATAGTTCTTGGCCTTGAGGTTGCTAATTCCTTTAATTTTCCAGTTCTGAAGAACAGTCGTGTTCTGAGGGTGTTCATTCCTGCACCTGTTATGATTACTGTACCACCTTGTGACAGGATTCAGGATGAGAAGAAGAATATTCTACCTCTACTGATTGATACTCTGAACTTATTTGACTATGGATCTTTGCCATGTGCTCTCAATACGCAGCCTTGCACTAATAACAGAACTGTATAGCAATATATGATGTGGGAAAATTTCTTGAGCATTCAGTTTACTTTACAGTAGGCTCTTCAGTTTCACTTTTGTCCATGTGGGATAAGAATCCAAATGTAAAATATTTAGTCACATCTTAATTAGTATGCTGCTTCCTCTGCTGTATCCATGCTTTCAGAATGATTTACTTATGAGATTAATTGCAGACATAGTTTATCCTTGTTCCAAAATAACCCAACTAAGGAATGTTTAAGTATTTCTTAGGAGAGCAAAAACCAACCAACCAACCAAAACCAACCAACAAACAAAAAAACCCTGGGAATCTAGGCATATGCAGTCTCATGGAAAAATTGCTGAAAAGTGAAAGGATATCTCCAATTTTGAATTTTTAGATTTTCAGTCCCCGGGAAAATCATGCAATAAGTCTCTCTTGAAACACATTTCTGGGCTCGTGAAGGAGATGAAGGTGCCTGGAATCAGTTGACATCGATTTACCAAGGGCAAATCATGCCAGAAGAACCTGATTGCCTTTTATCATCAAATAACTAGATTTATGGACAAAGGGGGAGCTGTAGATGTCATTTACTTGAGCTTTTGCAAGGCTTTCAATATAGTCTTGCACAATGTGCTTGTATCCAGTTAACTTAACTGTTACCACAAAGAAATTGAACATATGGAGTTTCATTGATGGATTCCTAGCCTCATCTGCTATAGGTCCAGTCTCTATTTGATGGATAATCATCAGCAATGATATTCCCACCAAGAGGTATGGGAAACACAGCCCTAAGAAGACTAATGGGAACCGTCTCCCTTTTTCGCAGTGAAGTCTTAGATCCCTGGGAAAGATTCATGCTTGGGCCTAGACTACAACTGATGGCATGACATGAAGGACCTCTGGAAAAAGGCTTTGTTTTCATAGTTTTCTCATATAATACAACTTTGTTTAATTGTGGTGCTGGGCAACCCCAAACACTGAGTTTGACAGGGGTTGACACCATGACTGGTGCCCTAGATATCTTTTCTTATCTCAAAGTAAAAGTAGAAAGGAGTGCGATAGACATGGGTGATTTACTTCTCAGAGGGTGCCATGGTCTCCTCACATAAATAGAACCACAGAAGCATTTATCTGGCAATAAAACACTTTATGCTGCTAGTGTGCAGGTTGGAAGCAACAGCTCTGGGTAGTTCATATGTTGTGTAATTTATTAAGGGTTGCAGCTAGAGTGGACATTTTAAAATACTGGTCTGTTCATCACTGTGAAGGATTTATAGTGAGATTTTTACGTGGAAATGATCCTGGATCCATTCACCAATATTTAGAGTCCCCCTGGCTGTTAGGTCAAATACAAAAATATTGTTTCTCCAGAGAACCAAGTGTGGAAGGCAGACATCTACTTACATCTCACTCCTGCAGAGCTGGGCACAGCCACAAGCTAAAGAGATTATCGCTACGGGCTTTGCTTGACTGGGTAAAGCTAGGATACTGGGGCTCTATGGCTGCAGCTCCTAAAGGCTATGGCAATAGAAAGAAACAGTAGCTTGTTGAATAATAATGATATTGCTGTTAATAGGGATGATAATGATGATGATAATAATAATGATGATGACGATAGTAATAATAATAATGCTGGTTTATCTGCATGTATTGCATAAGTGCAGCCCACAGCTGCAAGTCTCAAGAAGCACGGCAGCAAGACTGGATGGAGTCCATTAGCTGCATTTTGAATAGGGTTTGACTGGCAAAGTGTACAAGTCAGGGTGGATCAGCCTGCCTAGGAAAGAAGTGGAAAAGTGGGATGCTGGTTTTGTTCTTTCTTCTCTTCTTGTTTTAAAAACTGCAGATAGCCAGATGCTTTTTCTTTACTGATTGGCCTTTTTTTTTTTTTTTTTTTTTTTTTTTTCCAGATGTTCTTTCTGAGGAGTACTTGTCTTAATGGATATAATTCAGTTGGTGATCTGCTTAGGTTGTTCATTACAATTATTCCTTACAGCAATCACTGCAGAGAGTTCACAATTTTCACTGTCTGTCTAGTTGCCTGAGTTGTAAGATATGGTTTCTATTTTCTGTGGGTCATCCAGAACAATATAATTTTATACATCTTCAGCTCTTCAAAAATTGTCATTCATGCAAATTTGCCTATATTTGCAAAAATACAGGCTCTTAACAAAGCGAATGGAATTCAGCTGTTCAAGTCTTCACAGAAGTGAAGCTGAAAACAAGATCAGAGCAACACACGCTCCCCCGCAGCTCACTGTGCATTTACAGAACTGAATATGTGGTGAGAGAACTGGCAAAAAAATGGGGAGCAAGGTCATGGACAGATGCCTTGTAAGATCTGTAGTGGGGCCACAGGAGATATAGACGTACCAGGAGGTGTTACAATACCTGACGTGATAGGAAGATTTTACCTCTACTGTGATGCTGTCTGCAGCACAGCCCTGATCTGGTCCTTAGAAGAGATGCAGGTACACCCCAGCACGCTGAGGGCTCTTGTTTCTTTGCAGGAAAACTCACACACAAAGGCTGGGAAGGCTCTTCAGTGTACGTCACTTGGAGCACATAGCAACCTATTCTGCAATGCCAGTGCAACCATTAGGATGAAGATACAACAGAGAAGAGCATTGGCAGAAGCTGCTGAAATCTAAAGATATTACAGGCTGTTTGCCCAAATACTAAGAAATGTCTAAAGTGCTGTAACACAACAACATGAAGAGTCAGATGAGGTATACTATCATGCTGGACATACCCATAACAGGTAGAGATAGCTTCAATGCTGGAAGTATGAACAACATCAAAATTGTAAGTATGTGGGAAACAACTCAACAAAAAGCAGATGAGTTTTGACAGCGGTAAATAGTTAAATATCCAATGTGGACAATAGAAGCTTCAGTGCACCTTTGCAGTAAATATGCAGTGCTTGGCACTTTCTGGACATAAAGTTAATTCTGTGTTTATTGAAACAGATGGGTATATGAGCTTCCAGCTGCAGAGAACTCATCTAGGGGAAAAGATGAAAAGGACTCAAATTCATATAGAGATCAAATAAGACTACAGAAGATTTCTAATCATAGAATTCTTTGGGTTGCAAGGTAGATCTCTTGGGTCTGTTTCCACATACAAGAACTATTGATCTGAAGCTTTAATTTTATTTCTGTATATACATATTTTCCTGGAGAAACTTAATTAAGATTTTCACAATAAGGGCAAATATTGGTGCAAACTAGTTTTTCAAGAGATCCTGCATTAAAGAGGAAGAAGGAGGACAGACTTAATCTTGTCCTTTCATTCTTCTGTCCATCATGTTTTCCTCCTTGCACTCACAGCTCTAATTTGTGTAGGGGACTACAGAGCTCTGATAGCATCATGCAACATGTGAGCATCTGCTGTACTGCCGATTTCAGATGGAACAGTAACCTCTGCATAGTCTATCCGTTCTGGTATATCCAGCACTGGATGCTTCAAAGGAAAGGGATAAATGTTCATTTACAAAGCCATGAACAATGTGTCTTTGGATTTCTGTCCTGACCCTTTTATCTCACTAGGCTCACTGTTGTGGTAATGCTTTGTAAGCCTCCCTGTGCAGACACATAACGCATGCAATAGAATCCACATTTTATGATGAGTTTATTTGTAATAGTGTGACATCTAGATACAAAGACATAACATTGGTTTGTTACCCTGACATAAATGTCTCAGAATGAAGGTGGCCTTTTGTCTCAAGACAGGCAAAAACAGGTTAACAATGAGGTCTTCATTCCCTGCCTTATTCTGTCCTTCAGCTCCTTTATTGATCTCCCAATAAAATAGTGTTGCATTTGTTCATGAGAGTTATGCGTATAAGGAGGCACCTGCTGTCCTCTCTCGCCATTTGAAAGCAGCTCCTTAATGCAGTACCACTCTATCTCCCTAACAAATTTATAGAGAAACCTGGTTGTCTTAGGGAGAGCCTTGTTCCATTATGAGGCTGACAGAGAATCTGTTAATAGGACAAATTCAAAACTAAACAAACTGATCAATGAGAGAGAGTTTTAATGCTTTCACAGTGAAGTGCAGGTTAGCTCTGTCAGAGTGATGTACATGTAAAACTGGGATGTACTGACTTAGTGGATTGGTGCATATGTGGTCACATCAACACTTAGTAGAAATCCCTTGGGGTTAGATTTTTTTTTTCTTCTTAAAAACAATGAGAACTGTGGTGAGTACAAATGATCATATTTGGAAGATGGAGTTGCACTAAACAGTTGTGTTTGTATGATTACAGCTGCTAAAAATAAATTTGTTACAAGGGTGATGTTTTAGAGATGATGAGGGATATTTTAGAACATATCTGACCAGCCCAGACAATGTGTTGCAAAGTCTAGCACTATGATATAAGTATTATATCTATATGTACAAGCCTATGCAGCCACTAGGACTAGACGATTATAGGAGAGTATCAGAGTCCTCCACTCCCACGCTTACAATCCCACCAGGAAAATTCAATCTGTCTGAGCCAGAAAACAGTTCTAGTAGTCTGAAGTTTGCTGGGTTTCCTTTCCATTTGGCACCATCTTCAGAGCGATTCTGTAGCTTTCTCCCCTTGGCCCAAGCTGGCATTTAAAAATAAAAAGAAATGTGCCTTATGTCTTAAAAAACATGTGGTTTCTTTATTGTAACAGTGCTAGGCAGCATGTGAGGTTTGAAAGGAACAGGCCATTCCTCCTTCTTGGCTCTCATTTCAGGTCATTTCTGGTAAGAATGGGTTGGACTAAAGAGTGTGATGCCTGAGATCGCAGCACCAATAAATTGCTTGCATGCAATGTATTAACAGGTTTAGAAAGTTAAATCTGCATATGCCCAGCACTTTTCACTTTGTTCAGATTTAAGTGTGTATGAAAACGTGAAACAGCTCACTAATTTTAAATCATTCTGCATGGTCAAGGCCTTAAATACCAGTTGGTTCAAAACAGAAAGCCCTGCACAATGATTTATGATACATAGGGGGATAACATTTTCTTTCTTTCTTATGCTTCAATTTTTACAGGGAATAAAACTGCATGATTGAGTCTGGATGGCTTAAACTCAGTGTAATACAACAGAGCCTTCCTTCTCATTACTGCTGGTTCAGCTTCATCCAAGGCTAACAGTAATTAGGTGTGTTATTGTATTATGGCTGTTTGGTACCATCTGAAATGATTTTTATGGGAGCTCCCATCTCATAAAATAAATCAAAACTGTACCTTACTTACCAGGTTCTGCTCTCAAGTCAACAACTCAATCTACACAGAGACTGAATTTCCTTCTCATGTTTAAAGTAAGACCTATCATGCACTGGAGGTGCTATTATATGAAAAAATCTTGTTTCACTGTTGACACAACTAAGAGGGTTTCTACTTGCATAAAACATTTTTGTTTTTTATGGGACCCAATACCAGAAGACTTTTTGTTGGGTTGTACGGTACTTATATTTCTGTAATGATGACAGTAAATGGCTCATGAAATAAAAAGGACTGTAACACACCTGCAGGTGGTGGAGTTAGGAAGGCTTTTGGGCTCCCCTTGTAGCTGAACAGGTTGTTTCATCTTAGTGCAGGCCATGATTACGACCTATAGACACACTTGTTCTTGAGACTTTCCCTCTCATTGTTTTCTCTCACATTTTGTCTCATTTACAGGGAAATGTTCTGACTTGTTTGAAAATCAGATGAACATGGCATAGAACATGAATCTGTTTCCCTATCTGAATGTTCCTGACTTGAATACTTCTAAAATTGTACCGAGACGAGTGCAGCCAGAGTGTGCTGTGTAAAACTGTATGAACAATGCTTCCATCAGCCCCTTGAAGCAGATAAGGCCATGAATAATTCAGCACAGGAGAGTGCCTGGCTCTTTCCTGGTAGCTTCACAGTAGGTCACAAGTGACTAAGCTCAGAAGAGGATGTGTCCTCAGTATAATTAGTCTTCCTTTAACACTACTGAATTAGCACTTCTGTATTATTGTATCCTAAAGCTAAAATGGTTATTAGGTTATAGAACAAGCAAATAATTGCAAAATGCCTTGGGCAGATTACTCAATAGCTTCTGAATATCACTTTATTAACCAAATTTTTCGTCATCAGAAAAGCTTAAGCTGTGGTAATTACTAAAAGTGCTACCTTAAAAATACAAAAGATGGCTGAAGAGGTAAGAGAGAGAAACAGTGCTTGTGTTAAGGAGTGGACTAAGTTTCGAGTTTGGGGTCTACAGATGTGTGTATGGACAGGTCTTTAAAAGACGTTTAGATGTTGAACTTAGTGATATGGTTTAGTGGAGGACTTGTTAGTGTTAGGTCACAGGTTGGACTCGATGATCTTGAGGTCTCCTCCAACCTAGACAATTCTGTGATTCTGTGATTCTGTGAGTCTATGATATGTACATTATGTGGCATGAGCATAACTCATTAGCCATTGTCCTATGTCATAACTGTTCCAACTGTCTATTTAAAATAGCATTTTCATTACAAGATGATCAAAAAAAGATAAAATTTAACATTTAACATTGAATATAATTTGAATACTGTGTATAATTTTTAACTTTTAACTTGAGTATAATTTGAAAAATTGCAACAAAATACCTATTCTGAGGCTCTGTGTTGCTCCCCAAAAGTCCTATATATTGCACAAAGCTTATTTGGTACAGACAACCAAGGGACTATTTTCCTGGAGCAATTTCATAGCTAAATTACTCTCTCTAACCTTGCTTAGACGTTTGGGAAGGAGCTTTTGTTGCTTGACCAGTTCTTCCTGATGCTGCCTTCCAGGTTCAGCCCCTGAACAGAGGTGCCTCAGCTGCAATCACTACACATAGGTCTTTAGGATCCTTCTAGTATCTGGTGTGGAGAGTTATGATATGGTCTCAGGTATGCATTTTACAGGTGTTTTTTTCTGATCTGGTGCAGGCACTCCAAAAAGCTGTGCCAAGATGACTATGAATTCCCCAAGGGGATGTTGGGATGGAGAATGAGCAGCAGTTCTTCAAAGTGAAATTGCAGACAAGCTATAGCATTGGGAAATTAGTGTAAGTCACCCTGGCACATAGCCCGCCTGCCCTAACACTCTCCTGGGTCCTTAAACCTGCTCTCAAGCTCCTCTGAGCCACTGCTACCTCCCATTCCCTCTGCCATCTCCTTCCTACTCCACCAGCTGGAAGGGGGTGAACAGGGTCCTGATATGGAGGATGAAGATGGTACAGGCTGGATCAAGTGCAGAAGTGGAGGGGCAGTGCCTGAGGACAGCCCAACAACAGCCTGTCCCAGATGAATGGGCCCGCAGTCTGATCTGTTTGGATGGCTGCAGGAGCTGCGATGGCAGCTGAGCTGTGGGGTTTGTTTGCCTATCTGATGCTTTGGTAGCCCTGTGCATATAAGAACTAGATTTTGTAATTTTTCCTACTTCCCCACCAGACAGAATTGGGAATTATTAAGAACTGAAGGACATGGATAAAATGTTCAGTTCATTTTTAGAATCATCAACAGATGGCAACCCCAATTCTGGGTCTTTATTAGGCTCTGAATTTTACTGAAGTTTGTACCACACTCCTGTGAAGGTACATGAATGTATATAACGTGCACATTTTTATATAAACTGTGCACGCAAATATAAATCACATAAAAAGACATGGATGCGTATCTTAAATCATTAGACAAGGATTCTGTTAAAAGACAGTGACTCCTATGTGCTATTTTATGTTGGAAATAAGTAATCTTTAAGCTGTTAGTGATACCTCAATAACTTCCCAATACTTCAGGGTTCAGAAGAAGGATAAGGCCAAAAATGCAGGCTTGATTCTTTCCCAACACTTTTGTGAAGAATTTCAGGACCAAGATTTCTAATAGCTGAATTGCACGCTTTATGACATGCAACAGTCAGTTACCACTAACAGGTAGTCCTCTAGTGACATTTTAGAGCTCTCTAGATAGACAGAGTTTTACCAAAAGTACCACGAACATCAGGATAAATTCAGGGAGTTTAGACAACATTTGGGGTGCTTTTTCATTTGTTCTTTTTTATTTTTTTTTCATTTTCTTTTATTTTTTTTTCTAGCAAACATCAACACTCAACCAAAGGGCCGGAGAAATGCTTTGCACTTTCAGCTGCTGCTGAAATCAATGAGCTCCTGGTAATGAATGAGTAGCATAAAGCAGAACCACTCGCATGCTGGTAGGGAAACAAGAAGGCAGAGCTTTATACCAATGTAAAAGACAAATTCTCCGTGTCTCAGAAAGCTCAGACCTTTTATATTTGATAAACGTATATGCTGCAGTATGTTTAAGCAACACAGTTGTTCCTTTGAAACTGGATATCCCATGGGACCAAGCCCTTAGCTGGGGCTTAACTGGTAAGTCTCTCTAGCCACACCCCACCTCCCCATCACACCACACATTATATCCCAACAATGACAAAAAGGAAGTCTCAATTGATACAAAATTCTGCTAACTGCTCATGGTGTAATTTGCTGAAATATGTCAGATATGACTACAGTACAGTGGTATTCTCTGAGCTGAAATTCATGGTACATACTAGGGAGGCTAAAATGCTACTTATTCCTTGCATTTTAGTTTTTTTTTTTTTTTTTTAAATCATTATTATTATTTTAAGAAAATTTCTCTGTTTGAGACAGAAAGAAATAAAACAATTTTAGATATTTAGTCAAAGGAGCAGTGGCAAAAGGTACTCTGCTAATCATTCTGACAGGCAGAGTTGATGGCGGCATAGCATTTACTCTTGCATAAAGATGGGTAAATTGAATGGGGTTCCTAAGAAACAACCAGAATCCAATATTGGATTAACTTTCATCACAGCAGTGGAGCTGCTGTGAGAAAAAGTGACTGGGTTAGCCCTGTCAGTGGCTTCCATGCTGAGAATCTCCAGCAGATCCCTGGCTTCCTACTAAAGGGCTGCTGGAAGGACATAAGCCTCCCCCCCCCTTATGTTTGCTTGAGATTGAACAAAAGGCATAAAGAAAAAGTAATTGGATGCAACTTGGATTACAGTAGGCAATGCAATTCCCAGTAATAACTGAGTTTCTGTACTGTGCCCAATAAAGTTTCTGCAGAAGCACAGCAAATTTGTGGACACAGCAGATTGTTTATTGGTATAGCACAGACATGTGCCTGTTATCTAATAGAAATGAGGGTGTAGCAGCATCACCTTTATGTCCAGGCTGATCCCTCTAGGGCTACAAAGCATTATGGCTGTGGACAGTAACTAAAGGTGATGACAAATAAACCAGGAATAGATTTGGATGTAGCAAATGATAACAAATTAGACAGAATCCATGTGCAATAACTTACTGGCCTCTTCAAGCATACTGATAGATGTGCACATAAGATGTGAGGGTAAAACTCAAGCTTTAGTGATGGATATGGCTCAGAAACAAAATCTTTTGGGTGGAAATGCAGAAAAGCAGAATCTTACCCATTAGAAAGTGGGTCTGAACCTGTATTCATCTTGGGACCAATCTGGAGATATCTCTCTTACTATATTTCTTAAACTTTCTGGTTTAAGGACTTTCTGGCACAAGGACATTGCAACCACTGCAAAATGTTAAAAAAGATAAGTTGTACAGTATTAGCTTTAGGTTTCCATGGCGATGACACACTGAAGCTCTGTGATTTACCTGCACTGAGGCTGACAGTAATATCGAGACAAAGAGAAACCTGTCTTTCTCATTTCTAACCTAAGGAAAACAATTTTTAGAAATCTGTGTTAATCACACGCAGTGGGAGGTTGTCTCTACAGGATGCAGTACCATTTCTGAAGAGAGTATACACTTCTGGATACCACCTAAGACATAGGTTTTCATGATTTTCTTAGAATCTTTGGGAAGTATTCACATTAATGGGAACAGCCAAGCCTTTATGAAATATACTATATTTTTAAGCACAAGGCTAGGGCAGAAATTCCAGTTTTCATTTACAATGAGGGCTTTGTGAGGAACACATATATATACGTATAAAAGATAATTGTTTGTTTATTGATTAGAGTTAAGCTGGTTGAATTGGATATTTTACACTGGTTAATGAGGACAGAAAATAGAAGGGAGATTGACTCAGTTATTTCTAGAGGCCTAGGAGGAATTTAATTCAGTTTCAGTGTTTTTTAAAGAGATCTGAAAGCCAGGAAATGTAACTGATGTAAACTAGCAAAATAAATGTCTTTTCACAGTTAGAGAACAAACAGCAGTAAGGTGTAAGAAGATGAATAATTTGTCTTCCAGAATTGTTAATACCTTGACCTTGATAGTGAAGTTAAACCTTCTTATGAGCTATCTTGAAATTCCTAGGTTTGGAAAAAATCACAAAAACATTCTTTCTTGCTGTGATTTCACATCTCTAGTTCTGCTATTTGGCATAATAAATTAATAAATAAAAGCAACTGGACAAAATAGAATGAACATAAAAAAGAATAAAAGTAAGTGATGCTTAACCAGCTTCCGTTAAGAATCATATTTTGGATGAAAATTCTGCTTGGTTGACTGCATTTTAATTTTCCAATGTTACATATTTTCTGATCTCTCCTTACATCACAGCAGTACAATTTGGAATAAATATTGCTATCTTGTATTCAATTTTGCTGACTTTAGGAAAAAGTCTATGTCAGCAGGTACTTTGGGATTCTTATACAAAATGCAAAATAATGGCTATCAAAACATTATTTTTTTGTTGCAATCTGATTTCTACAGATTAAAATACAAATAGGTGTATATTATTATCGTGGTTGTCAATATTATAATGTATTATTGTAATTATCAGTTTTTCTTGGAAGTGATTTTACAGGTCTGGGATAAGCATAGAAACACATATAATTCTCCAAGTGTTTTACACTTGACTGACTTAATGGTGACATTGAGCTCCGTTATGAGAAATTTTTCATATGGGCTAAGACACATCTAATGGGCAAAAGGTCTAATGGGCAAAGGACCAAACTCACTTTTGAGTTCACCAAAATAGCTGCCAAAGCTGCCAATCCAAAGCAAGAAGCAATGGATCACTGGCCGTGAGTGTTGCCAGCATGATATTTCACTCTGAAGTAAAGGCTGTCAGCCTGTTAGTCATGTTGATTACTTGCCTGTAGACTTATTAACGTTTGCTTAATATTGAAATATTGGGTTCCAGTCACTTGACTGATTTCAAGGGCTGTGATAGGAAATATAACATATTTAGTATTACATGGCATTTTGAGCTTCTTTTTTCAGAAGGGGATATAATACGGAGTTTGCAACATAATCTGTAGCAACTAGGCTTTGCGTTATTATGAGAACAAATTATAGTTATGAATGAATGGTTAACCTGAGCTGCAACGAAAATTTAGAATGCCACAGTACCTTTGCATTTCTCTCAGATGACTGAAATTGTATTCATTCCTCATTACGCTGGCCTAGTTTACTAGCAAGAACTAGGGAACTCTGCCGAAACCATTCACATATTTTCTGAAATGCAATCTTATTTATTTCCCGCTCTGGACAGTTTAAGTAGAGTCCTTCCCAAATTGTTCTTTTGTAAACAACATGAACATGAGAATAAAATAGCCAGATTCAGGCTGACATCCACAAAATGTTTTGCCTAGATTTTATGCTTGAAAATTTGTCTGATATTTCTTGTAGAAAATTACACATTTAGAAAATGCAATTTCCTAGGAAGAAAAATATTCTACTCAAAATTCCCCCACCCGTCTTGTGAGTGCTAAGGTGCAGGCAAAATTTTTTTATAGATGGTATTATTAGAAGGTGTTTTAGAAAATGAGCATTTTTTGCACATTAAATGGAACAGATTTTTCACTGATACAATTTTGTGAACAAGGGGTATTTCTGCAATACACGATTTTCCTAGACAGAAAGAAAAATGTCTGCCTGTCTTACTCCATATTGTCTATGTTCTTGACTGACAAATTAAAATGACATCTGGTAAGAATTTCAGAAAACTGAGCTGATCTGATGCCTTGGAAAAGTGTGATTTATGTGGGGAAGCTAAGAGTGAGGGGTCTGTGTGAGGTATGAGCATTCAGATGAAATATGAAACGAAAGACCAGGCTGCTTGCATTCATTAAGGAGCTTATGGGGTTTTTCACAAAACCGAAATTCTTTCTCCAAACTGTAGTGTAAGTTCCTGTCATCGAACACTGTATCTTAATTATCAAATTACTGAAAGATGGTCTAATTACCATCTGCTAATGTGCATGACCTCCTACATTGACATAGTAGGCACCATTTTCTGTTATAGGTTATTGCTAAGTGTTGTTAAACAGTCACCATGTTGCATTCCTATAAATAAATAGTTTCTAAAATGTGTAAATTTTGGAAAGGGAGAAAACTATTAAATAACTCTAACTTACTGTACTCATTCTAGTGGGAATAAAGTAGCAAAATGTTTGTCTGTAGCCCAAGAATTTACAATGATTAAAATACAGGTAATGAGAATTTCTGTTCACTGAATAGAATAAAAATAAAATAGTCTACAGTCCGTACAGTCCAGCATGAGTCAGCCACTAGCTGATGGAATTACGAAGAGAATTTCTTCAGAGGTGCCTTGTTTAAGAAATTTCCCTCAATATTCAAGAACAAGACTCCTGACATTTTCCCTGTCCTATTTTAGCAGGTTTATACTACATTCACTTTCTCAACAATAAAGATTTCTTTGCTTCTTATGCAAATATGAACATATGAATGGCATAGAACTGCTCTGGGAAGGTGCAAAGTGCTATTGACACAAAGGCATCTTACCATTTTAAAGAATGTTATTCTGGTGAGAAGAAAGCAGAAAAACCTTAGTCAGTAGGCCAACAATTTACCATGGTTAAAATATGGGTAATGGGAACAAAGGGCTTATAAGCCATTTGAAAGATTCTTCAAATATCTGAAAACTGAACATGGTGCTTGGCAAAATAATTTTTCACTCTAATCTGCTTTATTATTATCAAGTATTTTGGATTAAAGGACTTTAAAATCCTTAAATGTTCTATCTCTGCATTCGCTAAACTCAATAATAAATTTCCATTAGCTTCAGTTGCATAGAAACAGATTCTGACTGGTTAAATCTCATAACCTCCTTTCAAAATACCAGTACGTCTTTATCAGTCAAGCTCTTCTTCCACTGTAGGACAAGCTTGAACAAGGAAAGGTCAAGCAAGGACACTGGGGACAGTGTTGTGAGCAAAACCATGGACTCTTAGCTCCTTCTCCCAGCTCCTGGCAGTCCATTAGATAATTTTTTTTTTTTTTTTGTAGGCTCCAAGCACTTTGAAGCTGTCTCACACACAGGTGGTGCACAGTGCTGCTTAGGCTGGGATTGCAGTATGTTCCAGTTAACACCTGGTTTCATTGGAGCACATTTATTTTAGTTGTGTGAAAGAGCTAAATTTGTTTACTCAACAAGCAGATTTACTAGAAAATATATTAGACATGGCTTTCACTCCTAATCACTGACATGACAGCTTTTTAAGCAGATTCCTGTTCACCTTTCTGCCTCCATGTTTGAAGGATCTTGCCAATCACTATTAACATTTCTTAATGAGTTTAGCTTGAAAAATCAGCTACAGTGTTGTGGATGCCCATTCATCAATTTGCTTCTGCATTTTCCATCAGGAGCTTTTACTGTATGGTTATTTATCTGTTAGGGCAGTAAAACTGTCCCAACTTCTCATATATTCTGATGGGCTTTTAAGAGAACATCATTTGAATTTATAGAGCTATAAAGCCCTCTTCCTTCATTATTTTGTAAGCAGATCCTAAATTGATGCTATATATTCTTTACTGTTTGTAGATCTCAAACATGTCCTTTCTGTTATACCATTCTATGCAAGTTCCTTTGGCCTAGGTTAATAAAACCTTACAATAAGGACAGTGGGTACTCTTTCAAAGTCCTCATTCAGAGAACTAATTTATTCAGTGACTAAAGACCACGTAAGATTACAAACTATATTTAAGACTGGAATATCTGTGTAGGCAGGAAGTGAAGTGGAGATGTTATGAATGTGAAAAAGTGTGAAAAGTGAAAAATGTGAAAAAGAGTTTCAGCTGGAATGAGCTCTTAAGTAGACACCAAAAAATCCACTGCTCGGTTCTTTGCCTGTGTTTAAGGCATTATAACATCTTTCCTATGTGGATTCCCTGCTGTCCAATGAGGGTTACAGCCTTTCCCTTACAACTGGTACTAACAGAGTTTCTTTAAGCTACGTCTCTAGTTTTGTCCATGTAACCCAGAGAAATATAAATCTTTGATAATTCCACATTTCTGTCAAATTTATTGAAATAGAACAGTGGGGGGAAAAAGTGTAAAATAAAGTTGCACAGTGTCCTTAGAAAGCAGTCCAAAAATAAATTAAAATGATATATGAAGCTTCACTATTTTTATTTACATTCCCTATGTAGGTATGCAGTTTTGTGTCATGTGCAGTTGTGCATCTTTCCTTCAGCTCATGTTTTACTTTCACAAGATGTAGTTCCTTAGTTTGGATGCACAGTGACAGGTCTACAAAAGCCTGAACCATTCACATGATATACTTAACTGAAGTGTACAGAAATGAATTGATTGATTCTACCTTTAAAAATTAGACATAGGGAATGTAATTATGGTGTAGTCGAGATGTGACCCTGGACTGGGATAATTTGTAATCACCTTAAATATTGACTCCGGCTCTCAACATCTTATTTCCAAATGCACATACAAAAGATGGGGAAAAGGGCACACACAAAAAAAAAAAAGATTAAAAATGCAAGAATCTGCCATTGGACCTATTTAACACTTACAGGGAAAAAAAAAATAGGAAAGAAAAGAATCATATAAAATAATGAAATGAAATAGTCACATAATTCTCCCTGCTTTTTTCTCATAAAGAAGAACAAATGGAAACCAGTGAAAATTATAATGCAAATGGAGGGGAAGAAATGCTTTTGAAGATGAAAAATAATTGTTGGCACCATTAGACATGATTGAGATGAAGCTTAAAGGATAATTCAGAAATGGATTAGACATTTATATGAATAATAAGCACACAATCTAAAGTTACAATAGCCCAATATCTTGGACTTATTAGGTTCTTGTAATTCACTGTCATGCATTTAAAATTAAACTTAGACCCGTGTCATACTGTGGCAAAACAACACCGAAACATCACTTGTAGTCTTTCCCTTAATGGATTTTAAAGGCTGAAGAAGAATTATAAATGATAAACCTACAGCAAAAAGTTTCATGGGTAACAAGAAGAGTTGGAACAACCAGCCTGTACTAGTATCAAAGACAAATACAACTTTCTGTAATTACTTCAGGTCGATGAATGCAGTACTGAAGTATCTCTGTCCTGAGTAGATTAAAGGTTGAAGAGACTAAAGAAGGTCACACTACATACAACCACACACCTTTTTTCCTCAGGAGAAAATTAATGGTGGTAATTAACAGTGTATTTTGCTATAAAATGGAAAGTTCATGCTGTAAGGCATTACTTCTCAGGGGCACATTTATCCTGGCTCCCAACTGAAAAGATGGCATTTTATGAAGCAGAGCATCCTAGGCTGACAAATTTTTTCATAGTAAGCCACAGAACCAGTGCAGCACCTACTTACACACCTCTTCAACAAGATATTGAACCTGAAAAACGTATCTTGGCACGTATCTGTGAAGGACAGGGAAAAGAAGAGAGTGCACATGTATGTATCCACTCATGCCCATAGGGTGAGCCTTCTGGAAAAGAAGTAATTGCAGGCCACGTGGTCTGGAAGAAGGGGTACCTTTTTTAATTTTTTAATTTTTCCCTGGAAGAAAGAAATAGAGAGGACAAGACCAAAAAAAAAAAAAAAAAAAAAAAAAAGAGGAATAGACAGCTGCTCCCTGCTTCATTTTTGGATCAGGATAGTTTTGCTTTGTGTTACTATAATTCCCTCTAGATAGAAAGACCTGTCCAGAGGTCTGAGAATTTTTTTTCCTGCTTTAGTGAAATAGTTAGCATTTATAATCAGAGATGACAAGCTAGACTATGTGGACCCAATGACTCATTTGTAATTGCAATTCCTCTGTGCAAAGATTATTTGAGATGCTTCTAATACTGCCAGCTGAATTAATTTTCCCCAAAACCAAAACCATCTGTGGGGAATGAATCCAACTGGCATATCTCTACACACACCTTTACACCTCAACCAGCACCAGGGATGCATTGCATCTCTAACTGCCTTGCAATGGCAATGATGTAATTATTGGCAATTTCACTCTACATGTAAGTACTGTGGATGGGAATCAATTAAAATGCTATACTAGAGACAACAGACTGTTTACTTGGAATAATTTTTCGATTTACTAAATAGTATAACTAATGAAAGAAATTGCCTCTACCAGCTTTCACAATAGTTTAAAACTCATTGAGCACAACCAGACAAGTGTTTAGCTATCTGGAGGGGAAAGCTTGAGCAATGGGCTGGAAAAGCAAGGCCTTTTAAAATATGGCTGCTTTTAAGATTTAGTTTCAGTCTCTTCTTTTCCCCTTCCCGATCAAGTAATTAAAGTTCTTGACTTGTTTGAAAATGGCTCAGATTAAATTTCATTTTGTTAAGCACCTCAATTTTTCAGCAAGGAAAAAAAGACGATTAGGAATTTGCATTATCCCTTTCAACCCCCTTCATGATCTAAAATTTATATGAGAAATGCTAATTGGACGTTCATCATCATAAAGATAATGATTTCTGTAGTCTTTGCAATGATAATTAAGATGAAAGATGAAAATGATGTGGAGTGAACATTGTATTCTTTATTTGCTGTGAATGGAGAATGGAAAATTAATTCTGTCCTTGTCTGCAGGGCAGGGGTGCCAGGAGGGGATAGAGGGGGACATGTAAAAGAAATTGTTTTATCTAAGACATCTGAATTTGCTTAGGGGAGAGATGGTCCTGCTGGTTTTACTCCAATACCCAGATGAAGAAGGCTGATATTGTGTGAAATCTCCCCCTACTACCGGGAACTGTCCTGAAGATAGATGTGGCTAATGAGATTCCTTTTGTCATGCTTCAGCACACTGTGGGTAGGAGCTTCCCCTCTATTGCTTTCTAAACAATGTGTGTTCCTAACTCCCTAGGGGAAAGGGATGACTTCCACGGTGCATGCAGTGACAGAGGCAGACTGTGTACGTTAACTGGTCAGAATAGCCACCATAACTGCTTGTATCTACTTATGAGACTAAAAGCAAAACAACGTCTTTGCGAAATGGAAAGTTTTGCACAAGTATTTTTCTCTTACTTTTTTTCTACTCTTCTGTAATCTCTGGAGAGGTTTGGTGACTCTCCCTTTGGCTTCTCCCTTGCACCACCTCTCAGGTACAAGAATGGTGTATGTGCACTTTCCTTTTTTCAAATATGCATCTGTGAGCTTCACCTGTATAATGAACCTGCTTTTCTCTTATCCTAGATGTCCTGAGGTAGAGAGCTCTATTTCATTACATTCACCAGGCTGTCCCTGGGGCAGTTAACCTCCACCACTGGCCTCGGCTGGCACTGCCTGTTATCAGGTCTTCCTTCCAGATCTTCAATCTCACAACAGATTTATGGAGTTGGACAGAAACAGTGGTGGTGTGGTCACAACTGTGGTGAAAACTGTGATTCTGCAGAGAAATAGGGGATAGGGTTAAGTCCTTTTCTTGGCAGGACTCCCGTCTCTCAGGCCTGCCTTGCCACACGAGCTTTTCCTTTTTAAAATATTGCATTTTCTTGTGAGCACTCCTTGACAGTTTTCAGGTTATGGAAATAAGTTTTAAACCGTTTTGGTTGTGAACCAAAACCACTTCAGCTGCAGCAGACCCCAGGAATGCCCTGGCAGCCTGCATGCCGCACTTCTTGGGGCACACGGCCAGGAGCCAGACACTCTGGACATCTGCCCTTGCTTGCAGAAAGCCCTCTGGGTTACTGGCCACACTGCAGCAGTCCAGGAAGGCTCCAGTTCCTGTCCGCATTGCAGTAGGCTACACAGAGGCACCCAAGAAGACGCAGTCTTTGTTCTGAAAACTTTGCCAGCGAGCATCAGGCAAGATGCAACGAATAAATAACAATTGGTAGAAGGAGTAAGGAGTACAAAGGCAGCAGCAATAAGATCAGACAGTTACAGAGGCCCACAATGTGCAGAATGTAAGTTTTTTTAAGCAAGAATGAAGATAATTCTGCTAAAAATTAAAGTCAATATTTCCAGGACAACTACTTAGAGAACATGCAGACCCATGCATTTGATTGGGTCAGTCTTTCTACGATGAACCTTTAAATCAAAAAATATTAATCTGAAGATGCATAAATCACCCCTGATAATGAAGACATGAGCACAAATACAGGCACAGATTAACAGGGAATGAGGAGTGAGGTTATGAAGGCTTTAATTTCCCTGTGTGTATTAGTACACACAGATGTGGTAAACACTCCTGCACAGTGAGCTGAGGTCACAGCCACATGGCTGCATCTGTCCCTGAGACATTCACAGGCAAAAGGGATTCCTTTTTCTAATATCAGTCTTCAGGCCAATAAGCAAGCTTTATGAGCTCAAAGAGGCAGGAGAATTCTCTTGTTGAGGGCCTCAGTGAAAAAACATTCATTCACTCAGTGAGAGGGTGACCCAATGCTATCCTGAGGCCATACAAGACAAAGAGTTTGGCAAAACTTCTGAAAACTGAGAAGCAAAGAGTTAAGCATTCTTTCTCAATCCATTGAGTATCAGAAATACATCTGTCATGTCTATGTCCAGGCACATTTAACTTGCTTTGTTGGAGCGGGCAGTAACAGCCGGCAGGTATTGTCTCTGTTCAGTACCAGGTGTAGGTGTGCTCCTTGCTGCAGTGAACAGGGGGAGCCTACTGGGCAGGTTATACTTTGCTGTGGACCTCTGTTAGGAGGAAGGGTGAGCTCCTGCTGATAGCCATCTCTGTGATCAAAGGCGGACAAAAAAGGTGTATACTTTGATCTCAGTTCTGTGGGACATAGAGAAGGACTTGCTGCGAGGACTGCTTGCAGAGACGCTGGCATTCAATGGCGAACAAGAGAGAGGGTCATGTTAGCTGGTGTTATATGCATATATGTAAAAGGCTGCAAAAAGAGATGAAAGGGCTGTAGGATTCCACACATGTGATGTCTTTTCTGGGTCTGCATGTAGGGCTGGTGAAGATGATCCCTATTCAGTACATTCAAGGCCAGAGTGCAAGCCCATGCAGTATGCAGGAATCATTGAACTGCAAGAGGAGGCTAAAGGTAAGGGGGTACAGACATTTAAACTTTGCCTTTCCTGTTTCTCAGAAATCTGCACTGCACTAAGCATTCAAGGAGAGTGCAGGATTCTGAAGGGTAACTTCAGTTTTTGCCTGTTGCAGCTCTCTTTCCTCAATCCGATAAGAAATATTGCTTTTAGAAACTCATTACTGTTCACTTTCTGTTTGTAGGTGGTATAATGCAAGGACCCATCAGATGCCCTCACAAATCAGTCAGTGCTGTTGTCTCTGAGGACTCACAACCAGCTCTGGGAAGAGCTGGAGTAACAATGACCACTGCTGGCTCCAGTGGTGGCTTCCCACTGCAGTAGGATGTTAAAAGCATGTTATGTGTACACTGGCAGGCACAGTTATAAGAAGAAGACTGTATCCTTTACCTTTCTGAACAGAGAAATCCCTTACAAGAAGCAATTAAATTAGAGATCCAACTTGTTCTTTTAATAGTTACTGTATTTAAGTCATTTCAGTAGCATCCTACAGTTTTATGAGGCCATAATCTGGTTCCCAAAAGGAAGAACTGTGAGGACAAGTAAAACAGTGAAATGGAAGCACTGTTCCTGGTGTGAAAAACTTCACATGGGGCTGTGCAAGTAATTGACTTCTTGGTTTGCTTGCTGAAAAAAAAAAAGCAGGCCAGCAGCAATGAGAAAAGAAAACCAATTCACTTTTATTTGATCAACATGGAGTGAGGGAACAGGGGAATATAATTTCGTAGGTCAGTGTCCTCAAATAAGGTAGAAAAAAATATCTTTTGGAGATATTCCACACTGCAGAAGATTTAACTAGACAATGAGTCAAAGGGTATGGCACTCCTTTTGTTGGGTGGTTACGACGTTCATCTCAGAGGTGAGCCTCTCAGAGGTGAGCAGAAGTATCTGCCAATGGGGGTTCAATTATATAATGCACAATGCAGCAACTTCAGAAAAACAAATTCTTCTGTCTCAATCCACTGGTCAGACTGAAGACACTACCAGCTTCTGGGTTTTGCAGAGCTGTCATTGAAATATTTTCTGTGTTTGGAGGATGACCTCTGTGTTGGGCTTTATTTAGAGAAGTTGTTTTCTGCTGAAAAAGAATAGTTCCCAGCACATTTCATGTACATAGTAGTACCAGGGTGGAAAAATGCAGGTAATTAATTCTCCTCCTGAATTTGAGGCTTTCCTAGATTATAGTCCTGTATTTAGAGACAACTGGAAATTGAGGTCACAAGAGGGACATTTTTCAGAAAGTCTTTAGGTGCTTTTAATGTTTTATTTCAGAGATCTCATCTGGAAATATACAAACCGACTTGGGCATAATAAGAAGCCTGCCATGAACCTTCAAAATGAGACTGCATCAGACTGAAATTCCATTTTCAGCTTGCTAATGCTCAAATCAGGACTCCATCCTGAAGTACTATGAGTGTAAAAAATGTTCTAAAAATCTTCCTGCTTCCTTTTTTCCTGGTGCAACTCAGCATCTGTTCCTGGCCCCCCCATGCAGAGATTGTCCAGGCAGAAGGAACAAGTCCCAGGCATTTTACAAAACCTTTCTTCCAAAAGGTTTCTTGACCCCTTGTGGCTTAAGTGAATCAAAGTACTGAGTAAAGCCGCAAATAACGGCTCAGAACTAAACCCTGCTTTTCATGGTTCTTGAACCACAAAGTTCGAATAGTTGCTTTTCTGGTTGTTTTACGGCTTACAGAAGACATGGTAATCATCCACAGGATTTATAGATTTTCAGATTAGCCTGCATTTAATATGACATTTTTATTTTATTATTTTATTTTATTTTATATTTTATTTTATTTTATTTTATTTTATTTTATTTTATTTTATTTTATATTTTATTTTATTTTATTTTATTTTATTTTATTTTATTTTATTTTATTTTATTTTATTTTATTTTATTTATTTTTTATTTTGCATAGAGCTATGAAGATTATTCTTTCAGTTTAAAACAAGGTACAAACAGTTTAAAGTCAATAGATAATTGAACGATATATACAATGAATTGCTCAGCAGAAGGAAAAACCTGCCTAATGTGCTTTTTTAAGGGAGGGCTCCTGTCTCTGTCATTCACACACCATGCCTATATATAAAGTTCTAGCACAGTCACACTGCAAGTAAGGAAATATCCAAGTCAGTGCTACACAGAGGGGTTCATGAGTAATGTTTACAGTCTTCCTTGGGAAACTGTTTTTCTCTTCTTCACACTGGTTTTCTCTTTCTTTCCCTTTTCACTCCCTGCCTTCCACATAGTTTCCTAATAGCAAGGCATATGCTGTGTGCAAAGGGGTGAGCCTTTCCACTGGAGTGTAGCTTTTGGGACCCAGACTTTAAAGAAATGGAAATTCCGTTGCCATACATTTGATCTTTTGGTGTAATGAAGATCCAGAAGATAATACGTAGCTTGAAGGCCTCTGACTTTGATTTTCCCATTTCTACCAGATTTACTTCTCTTTGATTTAGCCCGAAATGGAGTGGAAAATTTTGCATTTCACGATTGGACATGTCAGAGAGAGCGTCTTCCTGAACCAATACACATGTATACACAAGCACGCATGTGCGCACACAAAGTAGCTGCAATCTGCATAACTGCAATTTTGGGATTATGCACTGGTCAATTCCTATTGATGAACTAATTTTCTGCTATTATGAGGCTATGTATATTGATCTTGAAATAACCAACAAATCTAAGAGTATTTATTTGAGGCCCAAGAATGCGAGACGTCTGATTTGCGGATAACAACAAGTAATTTATCCTGCTAAGTGTCTTCTTAAAGGTAATCAATAATGTCATTGGGATGAAGAATTACATCATTTTGTAAGGATCCTTCTGAACTGGTATGATTCATTGGTGCTTTTTTTTTTTTTTTTTTTTTGTTTTTGGGTGGTATGGGACAACACTCTTCAAGTTTTAGGCTGGAGCAAAAGGTTTGTTCCTACACTTGGCATGTGCCATGTGGCTTTGTCAAATTCAATACTTTTTTTTTTTTTTTTTTTTTTTTTTTTTTTGGGAGGGGGAAATAAGTAAATAAGTTAGTTAACAAAAGACACTTGATTGACTTATGTGTGTGCAGAGAGATGAGCACAGATCTCTGGTCTCACTGTAGTTATTCTATACAAATGAAAAGTCTTCTCTGTTAAGGTAGTGCCTGGTGACAATCATATCATGGAAAGATGTATACATAGGTTAATTTTCACATGCGTCCTTCGTAGTAGGGGTTGCTGACAACCTTTGAGAGAAAGGCAAGAGAGGAAGGGACTGTACTTTCACTGAGCTGGCTGCAAAATATAGATTGCAAACAGGTAAGTGGGGAATTGTAGAGACTGGATGATACTGTGGAATAAGATACAATATAAAAACCTTAACATATGTCAGGATTTTTTTCACAATAGTTGCTGTAAAGACAGTTTCTCTTTTGGGAAAACTCACAACCTTGGAGGCACTTCTACCAGCATCAAGAACATTTTTTTTCTTCAGCAGTACTGTCTTGCAGCATGCGTTCATCAGATCTTGTAAGATAACCAGGTTCAGGCAGTTAGTATTTGACTGAGGAGACCCACAAAGAACATATACAGATGACTAGATGTTAGAAATCTGTAGGTGATATTTTCCTTCTGACATAGAACCAGCTATGTAGTAGCAAAGATGTTGCTCCTCAGTGAGGTCTACAATGCTAGATTTGTGAGGGGCTACTTGTACCATGTAAAAATTTCACTTCAGGTAATTTGGTTGAGTCTACTTAGCTTTTGTCAGTGTTTGTAGTGTACTTTGCTTCCTTTCCTAGGAGGCTTTCCAGCTTTCCTCTAGTAGTGGCTTGGCCATGGCAAGCAAAATAATCTTAAACTGGTATGTCATTATATATTGTATTAAGTTTGTGAACATAACCTTGGCACCCTGTAGACACTGGAGGTCTGAACCTAGCTCTGAAAGAACTGATGCAATTTAAACAGTGAGTTAAAGGAGAATCTCCAACTAATAAAGGTGACAGAAGTCTTGCATTATTCTGATGTTATTCATTAAAGGTCATTGCTTTCCTGTGGTTACAGTTACACACAAATAATATACACCGGTATATACATGCAAATGCAAATGCCAACACCAGGTGATTACAATATAATTAGAAGAAGCTTTGGGATCCTGTTTGATTTAGGTAGAACTGTTCACACTCTTTGATTCATGAAGGAATATCTGAGCTTTCTCCTGAGGATGAATAACAAAATTCATGTTTCTCGAGCCAGTGCTCCACGGAACTAAGAAATGATACTGAAAGAGGCTGAGTGAAGAGTAGATCACCGGAAAATGGAAATCTAGGTGGCAAAAACTACTGTTTTGTGGAGGCTGGATTCTGCTACCTCTAACTAAAGTTTTGGTATTCAGTCTTTCTGAAAACTAGACTTCTTGCTCATAAAAAGGAAGTCTTTTTCTCATTCCCCTCTCAGTGACACTTCAGTTCAGGACTCCCATCTAATTAGCTAATTGCTTTTTTCATAGTAAAAAAATATGGGTTGTCCAAAGACAGGCTTTACTGGCTTAGGAAAGGCAGGGAGAATGACTTGTTATTAAAACTTCACATGAAAGCATTATAAATAAGGTGTATAGCTTTATAAACTATTAATATGCCTATATCCAAGCTAAAATACTAAAACAAACTTCTCCTTGGATATGAACTGGGAAAAAAATACTGATGCTTTTTCTGTTTGAAAATCTTTATGTTCTCAAGGCAAGTATGTTTTTCTTTTACTTTTTTCTTATCCTGTTATATTCTCAAACTCAGAAGGTTCTTCCTTCACTCCCAAAATAAAAAAGTTTGGGCATTCTTTATAACAAAACAACATCACTCAGTAGGACTTTCACTTCAAATACCATAATTTTGGCCTAGAATTTCTGTTCAGCTCTACTGAACAGCCACCTTGGCTACCCTCTGGCTAAGAAACTGTGCCCTGAGGCAGGGGGCTGGCTTTGATGCCATCCTTTGATCCCCCTGCCATCACCAGGAAGACAAAACCCGATGTAATTAGGCTGCTCCTTGACCCGGGTGGCCTACGAGTGAGGAGTGTGGAAGAACGTCTGCTGTCATCTCTCCATGCCTAAATGGGTGATGTTTGCTGAGGTTCCAGTGAAACAGAATTAGTTCTCAGTACAGGGAGAACCACATTATCAGCTGCAAATGATTCACTAGAAATTCCTGTTCTTTTTAGCATCATTTTCAGTTTCACTGACTATAGAATTCACCGCAGTTCAGAAACCCAAACCATGATCTATGACTCTTGAAGACACAGGAACTAAATGCAAGGTAAGATATTCATCAGACTGAATGTCTGAATCTGGCACTTTGATATAAATGATCATCCTGTGGTTTAAGGTGATATTCAGAATACAGCCCTAAAGTAACAAGACAACTTCCAAACTCAGCTTTGGCAATTCAACTTTCATACTCATATTAGCCACTGTTCCCTTTAGATCTGCAAATTGCTTATGTGGCCTTTACCACTTTGGTATTTCAGCACTATGAGATGTGATAGCATTCAGTATTCATTTTAATGAATATCTTCTCAGCTAGAGATTCATGGAAATTCCAGACAAAGTGAGATTAATAGTTCTTATAGGCTGAATGGCCCAAGTAACTCTAAACAGTATATAGAGCTGGTCGCTGACTCAAATTCAGCCTGGGTGAGTGGTTTCCAAAGGTCTTCTTTTGACAAGTAAGGAAAAGATTAGCTGCTGTGAAAGTGACAGGAAAGAACACTCCAACAGTCGTTGGGAGCTGGCAAGAAGGAGCTGTGTTCTAGCAAAACAGGCTGTTGGGAGCTCTGAAACTCAGAATTAGGGTGCGTATGGCAGAAATGCTGGTGACCTTTTGGGCTGGAGTACCGAGATGTTGTATAAGCCTCCTCCGAGACATGCCAGTATGTCTGTGCATGTGGGAGCCCTGGATGGATGTAAGCAAGGGGCTTTGCAGATCAATTTGAGGTGGATCAGCAGAGTGGTGTGTGGGGACTTCATATAAAACCTTCCCAACATACTGCTGGCTTACTGCCAGAAATATTAAATCCTTGACTTTCTGCTCACGATATACACTCAGGATAAAATTTATGAACACATTGCTGAGAAAAGCATCCCTGATCCCCACACAAGCTGCACATTTCTTTTGGCATCTCAGTTTCTTTCAGTGCTTAATCCCTCCTCACCTCCCCCCACTGTTTGTCTGCAGAGGCTTGTCAGCAGCTGAAAGAGTGTGGTTTATAATAGTTTAAATTAAGTAGAGAATTTACATTTTGGTGGGTTTTTGTTTTGTTTTAAATAAGATGTCATCATCTTTTGAATTTCAGATTATTAAATGAAAGTTGTTTTTTCTGCATATATTAAAAAAGGATGAAATGCTTGTTGACAAAACTCTACTGTGAAATTCAGCATTGTAAGAGGTTTAGTACATTTGAAGTCACATATTTTTCATGGCTAATATTTGTATACTCAGTTCCATGTTTATGTATCTATCTATAGCCTTCATACAGGTCATCATGAATATTGTGACATTGTCAATTAAAAAAAAAAAAGAAAACATATTGTCTGTAAAAGCTTAAAATTGTGAAATTCTGTAGAAACCCATAAATCCACAGATACACAATGAAGACTTTTTTTTTTTTTTTTTTTTTTTTTTTTTTTTCACCTGGACTCTAAAACTACCTCGGAGAGAACTTTTATGGTTCTTGCAAGGAACTTACAAACAATATGTACAAGCTAGCAGCCCTAAATCCTCAAAAATCATTGAGTTCCAAGTGGGACAGTGCTGAGAGCAAGGGATTACTTGCAAGGACTCAGTGCTGGGACACCTCTTGGCTTCCCTCAGGCACTCAGAAGCTGTGGATGGAGACCACCACTTGGCTGGTCACAGGAATTTTTCTTCTGTAAAAGGCAGGAGACCCAGGACTGATGTTCCCACCATCACATCAGCTTTACAACCAGCTATTCCCAGCTTTGACGACATGCAGATGGAATGGAGTGGCTCCAGAAGTATATATATATGCATATTTCATTTCATACTGACAATAACTTAAACTTGTAAAAGGTTGTTTTTGAGTTTGCTGATGACCGTAGCCTTCTAATGAGAATCTGCATTGAAAAATATAAAAAAAGACAACGTTCTATTCAGCTTGTTCACGTTTGCCCAAGGAAACTGCAGACATTTGAATTAGCTTGGTTAACAAGGAAGGCTTGCTCTACTTCCATCCAGCTCAGTTAAGTGATCTGTAGTCTTTGTATTCACCCAGGACTGTTAGCCCTTTCTCTCCATAAATGTTACACTAAACTTAAAAATATTTTTTAGATCATTTATGTTTTTATTTAAACACTTGTACTTTTCTCATCCAGTGAGAATGATCTGCAAATACTAGATCAAAACACGAGAGCATGTTGGAGCTGATGTATGTTTCAGGGAGATGACAAAGTTTTCTGCTTATATAGTTTCTTTTATCATGGAAAATGATGAATGATTTATATGGTGGATATTGATCTATACAAAACGATGGGCTTACTGTGACCATGCAAGAATGAGATGTTTGAGTCATAATGAAAAATTTCAGGAAAATGTTAGCTCGGTGCTGAGTAACAGCCTATAAAACAAACCAGTTGTTAGGGCTGATTAAGAAAGATACAGAGAAGGGAACACAGACCATCATTATGTCACTATAAAAACTGATGTTGTAGCTGCACTGTGTTCAGTGCTATTCCCTTCAACTCAAAAGGTATATAATTGATGGAAAAGATTCAGAAAAACTCTGAAAATATTTTCACATGAATGTGGACATGGCACTAAGGGATATGGTTTATTGACTTGGTGATCTTGAAGGTCTTTTCCAACCTCAATGATTCTATGAGGAGAGACAGTGAGTCCTGGGACTCATCAAGACTGGGAAAGGTATGTCTTGAGGCAGAATGTGGTAGAGGTCTATAAAACTATACAGTACTGCAGAGAGGGTAAATGCAGGCCAGTTTTTCACTGAGTTTTCCAATAAATAATCTAAGGGTTGTCTGAGGGTTTTACCCGGTGGCTGGCTCCAAATTCTCCAATGGAAGTGGTTCTTCACGTGATGTAGATGTACTCTCTGGAACTCCTTCCAGAGTGATACTGGTATTAAAACTTTATGCAGACGTGAGAAACACCATCTTCTTCACTACTTCCACTTTTTATCCCCACTGTGACTTTGGACATTACATAAAAGAACAGGCAGTGAGCAGGTAGCTTCCTGTGAGCCTATTGGAGTGGTTGCTCTGGAGTGGTAATAACTCTCTTTGAAGCATAAAAACTTCAAATATTGCCAGGCAACACTTCCCTTTAAAATGGACTAAATGCAACCAAAGCAATTGGCTGACCAATGCAATTCACATTGGTGCTAAGCTTGAGAATGGTGTTCAGACAGAATTGATCTCACATTTGTGGGTCAAGGAAGAACAGGAATGGGACAAATTCTTTGTAGTCAGTTTGTCAGACACCACTCCTGAAGCAGTGAGAGCTTTATTGATGAGTCTACTGTCAGTAGATCAGATCCTTGGGAAAAAAAAAAAAAAAAAAAAGGCAGTACACAAATGCTTTATTTTGTGAATTATTACTGTTGTGGGGATGAATCTCTGCTGCTGTCTTTAGTAAGCTTGGGCTGACTAATGTCCACAGCCACAAGGAAGGAATGTTTTGTAATCTATAGTCTCTCTCAGAAGATACAATTCCATCCACCATATTAAATCACAGGAAATGTTACTTCTTGTTGAAAGTCTGAGATTAAGGCAATGACAATTTCCCTTTCTTAACCCTACTGCTTGCTCTTTGTTCATCTGTCTTTGAGCAAACAAACAAGCAAAACAATAAAACAACTTTCCAGGACAATCTTCCCCAGACCAATACTGCCATTCACAAGTGCCTTTTTATAGGATATTGAATGCAGTGAAACTTTATACAGAAAAACTTCATGCAAGAAATCTGTCAAATGAAGATGTAACCATTGGTGCTATCAGCCCATCCTAAGGCAAGGCTGCAGAGACTGAAATTTTACTATGCAATAAAGAAAAAAAAAAGGGAAAAAAGGAACTTATTTTTCACAGCTGTGTAAGAGCATTGTTAGTTGTACAAAGCAGCAGAGTGCTGGCCATAGCCAACTCCACCCAGTACAGCATGGCAGCAAGAGGAGCAAGGAGTCCTGCCCTGTCCTTGCTCTTGTCACTTCAGCCTGCTTCAGCTGAAGGTTTCCCACGTGAATTCCTGCCATCCATCTTCAGGCATGAACGGCTGTTTATTGCTTAGCCCTTTGTTGTGCACTTACAATCGGGAGTAAATTAAACTTTCCACAGTTAATAAAATTAAATAGTTTCTCTCTGAAGAGCAAAGCCAATGCATTTTTTTGAGTAATTATTTTTGTTACCACAAAGTTTTTTTGTTGTTGTTTTGTTTTGTTTTTTAATTGTGCATGGCAAACTGCTATGCTGATCTGTAGTAATGCTTGCCCCTGACCACATGGCATCCCTTCCCCTTTAATTTTCCCAGCTCCTGTGATTACTGGTGCAAGCCTTGTTGTGACAAGAACAAGAGAAAAACTAGAGCAGGCTCAATGCCAGCATTTTAACCGTAACGCTTTCTAAACCAGATTTGTCTTACTTACATGAAACTTGTGTTTCATGTGATGTTAGCAATGGCTGAGTTGTACCAGTGACAGTAATGGTGTAACAGGTTAAGGTAATGCATTTAGATACCTTCTCAGAGTACACTGCTGTTCTGCTCCCCTTTAACAGACCTACGTGTTAACCCTGAGAGCAGTCATACCTTATGTACAGTGGAGTTTTTCCACGTGACCTGATCAAGCTCCATTTGTTCCTGAAGGCCTCTGTAGCTCCCATGTTATGAATATTTTTGCACCACTGTTGGACCTGGATGTCCCATTTTGCTGGGTGTTATACAGACCCATATAAAATATATTTATAAAGAGACCTATAAATATAGTGGTTTAAGACAATAAAGAACAGTATACTTAGCAAGACAATGTCTTTTGTTAGAATCTACTCACATAGTTAGAAAAATGAAGAAATTTGGGGAACTCTGAACCCTCTGCTGGTTAGGATGGAAGCAGCAAACTTCAAACTGAGTGCAAGCTGGGATCAGTGCCTCTAGCATAATTTAATTCTGCTAATCAGTTAGAGAGGCAGAGTGAAAAGGTGACTGGTATCTATGGAACAGAAGATGTTAGCAAAGAGAGAAGTGAGAATGTTGCTAGCCTGGTGGGGGAGAAAGAGAGAGAGAGAGAGAAAGGTAATTATCACCTAAGGAGATGGATTATGGGGAAAACTGCAACGTATACTATCAAGCCACATATTTAAAACCAACAGCTACACAAAATATTTATAGCCAAACCTTGTGAAGGGAAACAAAGGTGCAAAGATGGGAAGTAACTGAAACTCATTCTTCTGCTGCTATAACCTTCTCTAACAAGTTGCATCTCTCACGACTTCTGATGCACATTAATTCTTTGACAGAGAAAGTGAGGCCTAATGAGGTGCGGTAGCTTAACACAGGCTGCCTTGTGAATAAATCAGCAACTCAGTTAGGAGCTGTGACCTTTCTAACCCTAGTGAATCTCCCTGACATAACGTCTCACTCTTGCTGGGGGCTGAATCTGGATCTCAGCTGAAGCTTGTTTTCTTCTTCCCTGTTATTATCTGTGTCTGAAAATGACGTTTTATTAGGCAGCTTTGCTTCTAAGAGAGAGAATAAAAAGTTGAAATAAAGGTTGAAGAATAAAATCCACCTCTGAACCTTGGAGCAACATGGAAATGAAAGCTGTCATGAAGAATCTCTGTCTTTTAAATTACTCATCCATCACTCATCTTGGACAATAAGCAAACAGCTGGGTCTGGCGTAGCAGGTTCTCTCTCTGGAGGGAAATGGTTTACGCAAGGTGGGAGTTTATATTTCCCATTTATTGTCTGACTGAATGTGTAATAAAAGACAGTTCGAGTATGAGTCAGGTCATTAGCATCTGTTAATATGGGAGGATTTCACAATTTGATGTATCCTGGCCAGAAGATGGGATGGAAAATCGGAGCTGCTGCCGGAGCACGGGTAAAAAACATAAATTAAAAATGACATCTACCCTAACCTTCATTACATTATTAAAGCTCTTTCCATCTGATCTCAAATGCCATGTGGATGGGTCAATTTGCAGATTGCCGTGGACATCCTAATGTTCATGTAGGCACTTCAAGACAAGCTGTCATAAATAGTTAAGTTGCCCTGGGAGCAGTGCCAAAATGCATTTCAGTTATGGCTGCAGAGATGCCTGCTAAAAAGCAAACAGCACATTAGCAGCCCTCAGAGTTATTGTGCAAATGGAGTGTGAAATTCTGGTCCATTGCTCTGCACTATAACTTTTTGTCTCCCTGATAATGATTAAGAGAAGCTTTGCTTGATTTGATGGTGGGTGGAAAGAAGGGTGTGAAAAATGAAAAAAAAAAAAAAAAGCACACAACTCCTTTGGTTGTTTCACTTGACCTTCAGGAAACTGTAAGGGAGGTCATGTGGTCTGCACACGGAGGAATTAACTTGCTTTGTTTGTTCTAAAACCTGGCACTGAATTTAGGAGCCCAGGGATGCGTGTTGTGGAATTACCATAAAATAAAATGTCCCAAGCAGTTATTAAATATTTAAAAGGCAATCTGAACCTAACTGTTGGCTGGAATGAAAGAAGGGGGAAAGATCCTACCGCAGCCCTGGGGAAGAAATGCTACGTTTAAAACCCACAAGATTGGAACTGATCTGTCATTCTGTGTTAATTTACTGGAAATTATTCTCCTTGCATTTTCATTATTAATAATGATAACACCTTATACTTTCAGAACATTTTACATCTCAAAGTGTTTCAAATAATTAAGCCTGCTAGGCATGGAATGATTCCCGCTGGTGGAACACGAGGCGCCATGCCTTGAGAGGTGGGTCACTATCATCCCCTTTTACCACTGAGCTGGAGATGGATGCAGTGATTTGCCTCCGTGGCAGATGCAGGGTCAGAACATAAATTTTTTGACCTGCAGCTCCGCTTAACTGTGCTGCCTGTCCAGAGCATTCATTTCATCTGTCTCCTGCTCCCAACTGATAGGCACAGAAGTAAAGGCCTGAGCAATTGACCCAAAGATCACTGAAATCAGTGGCAATGCTTTGAAGGAGCTTAGAGCTACCTTAAATTTCACTCTTTATTTCCAGATGCATTTTATTTTCTGCTTGCCAACCACAAGTGTCCTTGATATTTTAGACAGAGCATCCCTCCCAAATTGTAAACAACCTTCAAAAATATAAACTTCAGTGGCACAGCCAAACCAGACAAAGCAAGGGGCTAGTCTACTTAACCACTAGGCTAAACTTCTGGTAAGTGCTTTTAGTTTCATACTCTAGGCAAAAGATACTATAGTGAGCAAAGATGTATGTTGGGCCAATCCAGAGTTCTTCCAAAGAACAGATTCAGGCAAAGTGTTTCTGGATTTGTCACTACCCAATTTTTATGGAAAACAGGATGAAAGCCTTTGATTTGCAATGAAAGGCTTTCATCAGTCACCATTTGTTACTGATCTTCTTTTCCTGAAGAAAAAGAAATAGAAAACAAGGCTCAATCAGTAGCTGAAGACTAGCAGGAAAAAGTTTGCTTGTGGATTTTTATGACATCTACGTAGTTTTTCAATAGTTGCTGCAAGTTTTGCTAGATTTAGAGACTCCACCTCTGGAAAGATACACCAGCTGAACTATTTTAAGTGCCATACGAGAAGTCCATCATAGGATTAGGAAGACCTTGAGAGTATCCTATAATTAATTCACTGGATCAGTCTAATACCCAAATTAAAGAAATTAACCTAGAATCACAGAAGGCAAGGATACTACCCCAAAATCAGAGTCACATCCTACCTACATTTGCAGAAATGAAATAAGAGAAGGAAGAGATTGATTTTATTTGCATTGCTAAAGTTGGAGCAATACATGTTCAGGCTAAAATTGGAACTTCTACTGTACTGGAGAGCTTCATGCCTTAAATAACAAAAATGTTTGTTTACCTACTCCCAGCCCAGCATAAGCAAAATAACAAAAAAGACAGAAACAGCAAGGTTGACTGTGATATACTGTTTTACTTCACTTTGGGGAGGAAATCAGAGCATGCCTGTGGTCTGTTGCTCAGTCTCAGCTGACAGGTGGGAATAGGCTTGCAGATACTTACTTTCCATCATAAGACAGTTGATGGAGTAGTCAGTTTGAAAGAGGGGTGGCTTTCGATGTGCACATAGTCATGTGGGGTATACCAGCACCTATCTGAATATGTATCTGAATATGGAGAGGGACTGCTTGGATCTGGTGACAGGTGTTTGGGTGTCATGAGGAGGCGTAATGAAACAGCCTTAGGCTTGCTGAGACACAGGCTTGAGTTCCTCCTGTTTTTCAGAGAGAATTTCCTTGGTTCAAATCAAACTGCTCTTGCTGTATAAATAAAGGAAACAGACTGCAGAAGTGCCAGTCCTTTACCAGATCCAACTCAATGTACACATGCACAGAAGCTTGGACTAAACTTCTCTGAAATTCATAGCACCTCAGCTCTTCCCAGTACGGATTTTTTTTTTTTTTTTTTAAATGTACTGAGTATATAAAGAATACCAGATGAAACCAAAGGGCATTTTGGGTAGGGAGTAGCTTTGGGCAAACAGTGTAGAGTGAAGAATTTATTTGACAAATTTTGCCATGTTCTGTATTTACAGATTATTCATGAAAAGACTTTGGTTTATATGAATTTTCAGAGCTGGTCAAACATAATTTGCCAAATCCTAGGTTCTCTCAGTAGTCCTTGACCTCATTTGGGGAATATATCTGTGCTTGAAAATATCAAGCTAATATTACAGGTGAATATAGTTTAAAGAAGCATAATGAAATAAGCTGGGTTTCCAGTGAGCTTTCAATTTTGAACCTGATGAGCCAAGTCAAATACTTTTGCTGCTACTCACCTAACTGGATGAACAAAGTGCCTTGAAGGGCCACAGCAGGCAGAGTACTTATCTGAAATAAGTGTTTTGACTTCGCTATCTAGATTATCTCCAAAGCTTTATGAATATGAATAGAAATGAACACAGCTGAATCCAACTAGATTTCTTATTGTTTTGAATATCATTTCAGCTCCGATCTGACTTTGCGGCTTTGTTATGCCTTGAAACAAATTCATGAGACTCAGTCTCATAGGTTGGCTGCTTTTTCCCACAAACCGACAAAGTGTTTTCAAGCCAGTTGCATGAATTCGTTGCATTAAGTATGTGTCCATGTGTATACCATTGATCCTTTCTTTCTATAAATGTTTTTTGTGAGTATAAAGACCCCACATTTTTCATAAATCCAATATAAGTATTTCATAAATACTATGAAATACAATTCATAGATTTTACTCAAACAATGTATTTAAACACTTTTTAACAGTGTCTGCCTAGTTCTGTCGGGGCCTGAATTCAGCGTATTTGTTTGAGATATACACTGCAGATCAAAAAAAAAAAAAAAAAGAGATTTGAACATAATATATGAAGCATTATAAACACGCGTACTTGGGCTTTGTGATTAGTATAAAGAGTACCCAAGATCTACTATATTTTATCAACTGGCCTGCAATGATCAACCCTGGGGATGATACTTTTGCTACAGAAGCACATTCAGACTCCATCCAGGTCAGACCTTTAAACCGTCCTAGGTTCTGTATGTGAAACAAACGCTACACTTTCATCCTATACGCTATGTGCAGTATCAGCAGGGTAAGTCTGGGACAAGTGCTTGAAGAGTGGGTTTCTGGCAGCTGTACATGAAATTTAAAGAGGTACTTTCTGTATCAGAAATTTACTGCATTGCTTACCAGGAAGACATTTCTACTAAAGTGTATTTTATTCCTGAATGTTGTCTGTTTTAAAGAATGGATGACATTTACTAAAATCATTTCACAAGGTCCCTTTAAAGCAATATTGTTGTCCCTCCTACCACTCCCCCTGGATTTAATACAATTGTATGAGAAAAGCTGCTGGAGGCTCAGAATTTCATAACTGATATAAGCAGGAAACATGGAGATGTATCACTCTGGATATTTGTACTAGATGATTTTACATGCGTTTCATTATTAGTACTTTTGCAAGCACTGTTTAATTAGAAAGTAAATCAGATGTGAATTGCAAATGCTGTCTTCAAATACATCCCAGCAATATTTATTTAGGAGTTAATCATTTTCACCAGAAGCCTAAGAAATGTTTTCATTCCAGGTGTTCAAGATAATAATTCCAATTTTTTTTTCTACTTGGTGTTTATATGTATTTGCACTTTTTTTTTTTTTTTTTGGTGGCTTTCTATAGCATTAATTATTGTTCTTTTTTTTTACTGTTCCAAATAAAAAAAGACAGAAGAGTCCCTTTGGAAGGAAATCTTGTCTAATAAACAGAAGCTGGAATTGCCTTGTGTTATAAACTGGATGGGTTATCCACTTTACAGCTAGCCAAATGTTTCATTTTTAAACACACAGTCCTATGGACCATTACATATTCCACAACAGTCGCTAATTTGCTGACTATTATTCTGGTCTGGAAATATTCAAGGAAAATGCCACAGGTAGTGACATGTCTCCTAAGCATAGTTAAAATACAGATTGCCTGAACCACTCAGAGCTTGTATGGGTGGATTGCTACAAGGTGAGAAGAGAACAGGAAGACTAGAAGATGGTCTTATCAGCTGGGTTTTGGGACATAGACAGTCACGTTGAGGAAAATGTTATATCATAGAATCATAGAATCATAGAATATCCTGAGTTGGAAGGGACCCTTAAGGATCATCAAGTCCAACTCTTGACACCGCACAGGTCTACCCAAAAGTTCAGTTCAGACCATGTGACTAAGTGCACAGTCCAATCTCTTCTTAAATTCAGTCAGGCTGAATATGTACAAGATCTCTCTCTCTATCTTTTTTTTTTTTTTTCTTGAGTTTTATCTCAGCACATATTTCATTGAATACAAATCTTTTCAGCCTCCTTTTTTTTTTTTTTTTTTTTTTTTTTTTTTTTTTTTTTTTTTCCCTAAAAGTGCTAGCAAAACAAAAACTATTAGGCAAACATGCCAACAAGTCTGTTAATAAAGAATCTGAAAATAAAACAAACTTGAAATGATTCTGACATTAAACTGAACATCAAGGTGGGCTTTTCCAGTGTCATTAGCCCTTGCTCTTCTGACATGAGACCTCAGGGCTGGACTTCTCACCATCTTGTATTTGCCTGTCAGGCTGGGAGGGCTGCTGAGTGCTTTGTGCTTTGCTCTTTCAGCTTACCAAGATTTGTGTCTGCCAGCAGGGCTCTGGCTCTTTGTGCTAGGGCCACATGGGTGGGGTGACATTGAGGCAGGGCCAGACAGGCCACTTGGGGCTCATCTGTAACATGCCTGGGCTAGGGAGAAGTCTCCTCTGGCCTCTCAGGGCACAGTGCTGGCCTTGATTGTGCCATGAACAGTATGCAAAGGTCAGGGCACAAATCCTCTCCCACTGTTTTGGGACTGTCTGTACAGACCATTCTCCATTCTGTATCTTTTTGGCTCTTGCTGTCTGTGCTAGGAGAGAGGGAAAGAGGAACATACTTGGCAGCATGGCTGCAATAGGGGCAGGAAGCTGAGGTTCTACCTCTGGTGGCTCTGGTACCAACCGAGGATGACAGGTCATGAGCTGCAAACATATTTCAGTCCTGTTCCCACCTCTATAACACTTCAGACTGCCTTACCACGGCTTCTCAAACTGCATCTTCAGGAGACATGTTCAAAGAGTCCTTCTCAGAAGAGTTTTAACTAACAATTTGTTTCTGATGAGAGATTCTGTGTTTACTCTCCCTGTGGTTTTCCGTAAGATATATAGCTGGCTGATGTCAAGAACTATTATAATCACATCTTCTCACAATGGAGTAATGAGATTTTCTTCCTTTAACTGCAGTGTGCCTCCTTAACACTTCCCATAAAGAGGCTGTTTATGATGAATTCGTTCCTCTGATTGCGATGTAATTTACATTTATATGATACGTTCGAATTTTGAAATAATAGATTCAGGCTTTGTTTAAAACTTTGTGACTTAGAAAATCTCATAAATACAGACTGAAGAAACTGAAACAGTCTCTTGTTTGACTAAGTAGGTTTCATCCCTATGCAGGTCAGTCCTTGGGTATTGAAAAAATTCTTCTTTGAATCTAATATTTAGGTCACTTTTTAATACACAACTTGCCTGCATGCTTAAAATGGAGAAAAAAATGTTTAAATAGTTAAGGATATTTGCTTCCTGTGAATCTTATAGAAATAAACAACTACAAGCACCACTCTTCTAAGAACCAAACAGTATATTGGACTTTGTTATTTTCCTTTTTGTTTTCCCAAGTTCATCCATCATACTCCTGTCAGTGGCACATATCTACTTTCCAGTCCATCAAATAAATGTGTAATAGCATTTGGTTTTGACTGGCTTTGAATATCAACTCTGAGAACAAAATGGAGAGTCACTAACCTTGCTTTGTAAATCTGTTTCAAAACAGAGGGTGTTTCCTACCATGACAAAGTTGCTTTCAGTCTTTTCTGACCTTGCCCATTCAGTCTTGCCCCTTGACAGCAATGTGCTGCATTTCCTCCTCCTATTACAACGGTAAAACTTTTATTCGGGGGTATGCCATAAACCTCATCACTAAAATGATCAAGTTAAAAATAAAATTAGACAGAAAAAAAATGTTTTAAAAACCTGGAACATTTTGCCACCAGTGCTAGTGTATTACGGAGCTTTATTCTTAATATCCTGACTTGCAAACCAAGGCATCAGATGATGTCACTGATGACCTGAAATACTATGCCTGTACAAAGGTTAGACACAGCACCCAGCTGGAAGATAAATAGATATGCACAGACCCTTTTTTAATGTCTATTTCCAACAGACACTGATATTCCCACTAAATTAGTAACTTGATGATACTAATTAGGCTGTCAGGAGAAAACGGGTTTCAGGACCAGATAATCATGGTTGGTGCAAGATAAATGTACCTCAAGTCTCTCTTGAGGGTAGGAAAAATGGATGAAAGTTTAGGAGACGTCTGCTAGCTTGGAAAGTGGTGCACACCAGGGGCTCACAACAGCTAAAGCCTGCACTTAGCTGGTAGCTGGCAGTTGTGCTGAGGTCAGTGATAGGTGAACAGAGGCTGCCTTCATGTACAGAAGGCGGCACAAAGTAGTTATTAAACAAAATAAAAATCATGGCTGGGTGCCACAGAACTGAGCGATTCAGTCTGACAACAAAAGTTAGACTTGGTGATACATGGTATTGGCTTAGTGTCCACCTTGATAGTCTACAGGATGAGAGGAACTCACTTCTGACCTCATAACAATTTCCATGTCTTTCCTAAGGCTGACAGAATGGCACTGTAGCTTCAGTGTGGTAGACATTTGTCTCCTGACATAATGCCCCAAGCTGCATCAGTTCCTGCTGCAAAACAATCATTAGACAACTACCAGACAGTAGAAACCTCCATTATATACCAAATAGGTATTATTTGATTTGATCACAGAAACAAGGAATGATCCTTGTCCCATTTCAAATGAGCTACATTATAAAGATGTAAATGAAAGCTCAGTCTGTGATTAGGAAGCAGACCATACCTTTCTCACAGTATTTCAGTCTAACTATAACAACTCTCACTGTATCATAGCTGGAATATCTCAAGACCTGCATATACAATGAATTTTAATTTCTGGGAGTCTGGTGCTGCTTGACATAGCCTGTATAACTAGAATATTTTTCAGTTTGTATTTCCTTTTAGTTTGTCTTTTATTTTCCTTGTAAGTCTTTTTACACAGAGCCAGAGTTGTCCATTGCGTGGCAACAAAGCTGTTTGAAAAAGTGCTTTAATATTTGAAAAACTGTGTGTCAAGTAATGGAGACAGGAGAGCTATATCGAAGGAAGACTGTGTTCAAAGGAACCTGGCTTTTACAACCGACTGGGAAACCATAGATTATTCCTGCAAGATTTTTCTCTCTAGGATCACAGGCAATTTAGCAGCATAGCTGCATTTAGCAGAAGCTATAATGATCTTTCCTTTTAAGCCTTTGACATCGCTGGCCTTGTATACATTTTTATGCATAAAAAACATCCACTTTCAAGTCCAACCAGTCACTTATAAAAGCTATTTTTTCCATGTGCTTGTTATCCATCTGTCAGGAAAAAATACATATTTTGTAGGTGAATTGAAAGGCTTGTTTTAAGACAGAGAAGCAACAGACTGTTTAACATCAGCTGTAATAAGTTAGTGGTATCTCAGTGCTGACATTTTAAAATGACCTATGAACAGAACTCGGAGCTACAAGGTTGAAATGCATGCCCAGCTTAACCCTTGGTGTCCTGACTTCAGGCAGAGCTATGAAGATAGACCATAAAAATGACCTATAACTGCTGCACTGAATTGTTTTTTTGTTTTCAGCTTCCCTACCTAACAGCATGTGATCTTGTTTGGTGGTAACAAACATGTAAGGCAAGTATCTTCTGGGCTATAAGAGGGTGAGATTCATGAACATTTGGCATAGGCCTCCTTTTGGGGCTTTGGAGTTGAAAGGCACAGAGGAAAAGGCTGGAGCAGAAGCAGGAACAGGGTCTGCAGGCAGGTGGCAGCGTGGTGGGGCGGAACCTGTGGGCTGCATCTAAGTCACAGCCTGAAAAACCAAAACTGCCTCTTGAGAATAGGCATCCGTGGGCCTTAAAAAGAGAGAAGGGTGGTGGTGGTAGGACAGTGTCAGAAATGGAGGTCGGGATATTCACAAAATGCACTAGCAATAGGTGAGACATATTGTAAAGAGGATCCCACATCCCACAGCAAAACCCAGTTAACCTAATTGTTGAGCAAATCAGTAGTTATGAACTGAATAACAGAATGATTTTGTGAAAATATAGTGAAATGGTGTGTGAATAATCAGACGTATAGCTACAACATGTCAGACTGAAATGCTTATTTATAAATACATAGCTACTTATTTAAGAGTAGACTGTTCTGTTAGGAAAGGAAAGGAAAGGAAAGGAAAGGAAAGGAAAGGAAAGGAAAGGAAAGGAAAGGAAAGGAAAGGAAAGGAAAGGAAAGGAAAGGAAAGGAAAGGAAAGGAAAGGAAAGGAAAGGAAAGGAAAGGAAAGGAAAGGAAAGGAAAGGAAAGGAAAGGAAAGGAAAGGAAAGGAAAGGAAAGGAAAGGAAAGGAAAAAAAGACTCCATGTAAGTTCTCATACTAAAGAATGTTTTCTGAAAACTGTTCCTGTTGAATCCTTGGGCCCACAATTCAAAATATCCTTGCATTTGCCTTACTACTTGTGACTTGCTGTGAATGAAAAACCTGAGTTCTAGTCTTGCCTTGGTGTTCTTCTAATTCTCTTTCTAGCTCTTTCTCTTTCCAGTTCTGAGATTTTGGGCAACAACCTCTCACTTTTCTGAAATTTTAGTTCCTTTGTTCCCTCAAAGTACTTCTCTTCTATACCCAATTAACAGCTACAGGAAGACATGTTCATGTCACCCAACTCACGCCTTCCAATGTAGTTAGGCTTAGCATGACAAAAGAGCTTGAGCCAAGGAGATGGGGAAGAGTGGTATGGCACTCTAGGCTAGACAAGAGGTGAAATCATGTGTGCTGTTGTATATTCACCTTTTAATTTTCATTTTAGGAAACATTTAAAAATGTTATGCTACATTCCCCAGCTTTCAGATGAACTGGGCTTGGTCTGATATGCTCAGATCCCCTCTGCAGAACCTGAAGACAACATTGGCAAGTGCTGTGAGAAAGCAGACGATGCTTTTGCAATGTCTGGATGGAAGTAGTTGTACTGAGCGTGTCTGACTCGAGCTCAGACCATGCATTTTCAGAAGGTCCCCTGAAAGAAGAAAGTCAGCAGGGCAGGCTTTGGCTTTGAACATACTTAGTCTTTTCTACAGAAATGGCTGTGTAGCTGCCTGGAACTTTCAAAGTCAGCAGTGCTGGTTTGAAAGAAAGCGTGTTCTCAGGACACCTGGCTATGCGCTTACCCAGCCAATTTCTGTCTGCCTGCCTGACTAGTTTTGTGCGCCAGGGTCCTTACCACAGCATCCAAGTACCTTCTGTACAGTCTAGAAAGAAGTTAAAGCATTTCTTCCTTCTCTTTTTGCCCCACACGCCCCAGCATACAAATTGCTGCTTGCTTAGGCCAAGCACTCTAGAAATATCACAGCCTCATAAAAAGTGAGGGAAGGAAAGGAACAGGAAGGAAAAAGGGAGCAGAATGGACACAATTTTTCCCTACAGACCATTCACTGATGGGCTCATGACAGCTCTCTGAAGCACAGAGGTGGAGTGGCAGATCAAGAAAATACTTAAATTGTACTTTTCCTTAAGCTCCAGGATGTCCCTATTCTTAAATGAAGAAATCCAAGACTTTGGTTCATAATACACAAGATCCCTAGGAATAATAGGTCTGAATTCTAGAACTCAAGATAATTTCTAGTCAATATAACAAGTAAAATACTAAACATGCTTAACTCAGCAGCAAAAAAACATTTGACATCAATAGATTTTTTTGTCTCCTATATCTGACAGCCACCTATACCATCCAGAAACCATAAATACCCTCGTCTTGTGGAGCACAACAGTGACATCTTATTTAGATCAGAAAATAAATGATTTTACATTTCTTGATAAAAATTTAAATCACCACCAGACAGTGGAGCTAAAGAGCCACACACAAGCACAGAAGGGGCTGCAAGGTTTCTTTCCCTTATACTTGTGTGGAGCATGTGAATTAAAAAAAAGTCAAACAGGTATAATTCTTTTTTATACACAAGTGTTAAGACATAGTACATCTGATTGAATGCAAAGGAAGAAGCAAGTATGTTTTGGGCTACATTCAGTCCTGTCCCAAGAGGGAATAACTTTAGTGGATTCAAAACTGAATTTTATCCATTGAAAGGGATACAGTAGCTATTCTTTCCAGTTCCTTCAGAAAATAAAAAGAAAATGCAGTAATAAAGTCTTTCTCATCCAATTCATTTCATGCTGCATACAAATGACTTAAGCCCACTTCCCAGTGAAAGTGTTGCAGACTTGGTCCTATGGCGCTTATTGAGACGGGGAGAGGGAGAGTGGGGCAGGAGCATGCAGAAGGCGAAGCAATGGTCTGCACCTTCGTGTTTCTGAAAGGCTGAACAATTTCACAGAACAGCTCCACACTGTTATTTTAAAGGAAGAGATAAAGGGCTGCTGAGGAGAAATTGCACATGGACATGCTGTGCTGAGAAGCAGGGAAAAGCCTATAATTTAAGGTCCACTCTTATTGTTCTGAAAGCTTTTTCTGGCATAAGGAACACAAAGTTTTCTGCCTGATTAGCTTTGTGTGTGTTTGGAGTTTTCTTTTTTTTTTTTTTTTTCCTCTGTCCCAACACTGATCTGCAGTTTTAATATCTTCTGGCTACATGCACAGATCTGATATCTTTGTTTATCCAAAAAGGCAGACTATTATGCTGATAAATTTCAGTCTTTGTCCACCATGTGAATTCAGATGTGATGAGCCTAAGTTTGGGATGCCCAGACAGAGATAACAACACAGAAACTCTATCAGCTGTGCATTGTTAGAGCTGATATTCTCCTTGTAGGGATTCAGCCACTACAGAAACAGTCACAGGTATGTGAGTAGTTTTGATTCGGTGCCCCGCAGCTATTGTTGAATCATAGCACATTCATTTTTAAAATCAATTGGTACTGGTTCATGTTTGCAATAGGGAAACAGGATTGAGTCGGATGTTAAGAACCAGGGACACTGTACAGTTTGTGGCTGAAAACGGAGAGATAATGTTCTTCATTTTGACTGGCTTATGTTGATATTGTTCATACAACTACTGTAATAAAAATTGTTGCTTCAGCCACTCATTTCATTTAGTAGACAGAATAGAAACTTATGTCCTTTTCTGAGTTGACAATAGCTAATTGGCAGGCACCGCAGTCTGCCACGACATCTCAAGGAATGCTTGTAACCGCACCTCTGAGCTAAATCCTTTGGCTCCTGGTTTATTTAAGCTGAGATCACTGAGCAGAATGCACCCTGAAATTATTTTCTAACTGAATACTACATACACAAATCCTTTCTATCCTTCACTCCATTATTTCTTTCTCTTAATGGAAAACATTCTTGGTATTACTGCACAGTTTTCGGAGCCATGCCTCCTTTTTCTCACTCACATTAAAATTATGCAGTTGTGCCTAGAACTACTAATATCCAACTTTTCCTACTATATCCAGCAAAGCACCTTAAAATTTTATTGTGTCACTATACAAGACTGTTTCTCACTGTTCTGGAAAAAGTAAAATTGCAATGTACTTGCAAATGAGCTTTATCTTGAACGATATGGTGTCTGGACAACCTCAGTGGTATATAGCTTTGTTTAACTATAGGTTGGCAGGGTCAGGTTGCAGCATGCAGGCTTTTCTTCCACTTCAGTAGGCTTCAAATCTAGCTGAGGAAGGATGAGGGAGGAATTCAAGCTCGATATCTATGCTGTCCTTGACTTCTCTGCCATATATGAAAAAATAGTATAGGTGACTACCAAAATAGCACAGTGTTTCATTCAAAGCACACTGTTGCTACAGGAATGGTGCAAAGCTGGGAACCATGTAACCTTAACATTATATTAAAATGAATAGTCTTTCCACTTGCTACTCTTCTGCTTAATTCAGTCAAAGCTACCCATCTGTTTGTCCTGTGAGCCATCTACAACTCACAGAGAAGGCGATTTTTCCAAATACTCTCTCTTACTGCCTCTCTGATCATCATCATAGCAAAGTCAGTTGGTGAAAACTGTGAAATCCTTGGTAGGCAATATTTTGTTTCAGACCTTAATTAATATTCAATAAAATATATATTAATTTCAACGAGAAATATGAGGATGAACAAGTAGGACATTAAAATTATGCAGTTGTGCCTAGAACTACTAATATCCAACTTTTCCTACTATATCCAGCAAAGCACCTTAAAATTTTATTGTGTGGCTATACAAGAGCTTGCAAAGTGCACACCTCAACAGTGGCATTTGGAGGCTCTGCCATTAAGCTCTGAAAGCTTTCTCTTGCTCTATAAAGTACCAAGGAGAAAGCCAATGTTCCACACTATGCAACTGGTTTATTCTTCAAGAGGGAAACGGTGCATGTTTTAGTAACAACATATATATGCAGACCAGGCAGATTCGCACATCTATTCTGGTTTGTTTGTGCTGAGTGTTGCAGGTCTCACTGGGAGTAAGGTAGCATGGACACCAGCAGAGTGCAATTGTTTCCTTTTCCTCTACCTGCTCACCTCCTGCTTCCTTGCATTTGCAGAAGGGGAACAAAGGGGAGCAAAAGGATCTCCTCAGCTACTACCAGCAAAAGATGGGATCAAGAATTTGTCAAGGCAGCTTGCAGATTAGGTTCTTCGTGTCAGAAAGAATAAGTGAACGAAAACTCTTTACTGCTATCTTTCTGAGTGAGCATACCATTTCTTTCTAGCTCACAACCCTTAACCAGAGCACACAATGTGCATATGCAGTGATGGCAAATGTGCTGGAAATACACTGTCATGCACAGCTGCCGGCTGCTGTGTCTTTAATGAAGCTGGCTGCAGCCATGCCACAAACTCTAAGTGAGATGCAGGTTGGTGGCTTTGCAGCCCTTTGCTCATCCTCAGCTTCCCTGAAAGCACGTCAAGCCTCCAGTACTTTCCGCTCACGAATACCTCTTTGTCCCTATTTGCAGGAGGATGAGAGAAGGACCCAAGGGCAAAGCTCTCATAGCAGAGCTGAGGGCCACATGGTGATTTGGCACCCTCATGAGGAGGAGACCCTGATTCCTGACCCAAGCACTGCCCTGCCCTGCACCCACTTGCAGCAGTGACCGAGCTCTGCCTTCCCGAACAGATGAATCGCCAGATATTCCACTGTTGGACGGCACAGATCAAACTGCCTGCTAATAATTCATTGCACCCTGTGGAATACAACGCTGGCAAAAGAGAAGATTTGTGGGGGCATTTCTGCTTTCTGACAGAGCCCCCTAGGCCTGAGATGGCGTGCTGGTTGCAGCTCTCGGTACGAGCATTCAGAGCTGCGCACTTCAGAAGTGGGGCAAGAGTTGGCTGCAGTGACAGGCTGCCTCCACACAGCTCCGACAAGCAACTTATGGAGATTAGGAGGCTGCTGTGAAGATGTGTAGGAATTACTCTCAGAACTGACAGCCTCCAAGTAGCTTGCCTTGATAGCTCCTTTTTACTCTAGACCTAAGGATTTTTAAATTATTCAGGGAGTTTTGTTGTCTGTTGTTTTTTCCCCTGAATAGTTGAGATATTATGGTAGGGGAATTTATATTATAGAAGTTAGAGGGCTGTTGTTGCATGTTTTGTTCATTTGCTGGCTGGAATCCCCCCAACCCTTTCTGGGCAGAGAGAGTGCAGGAAGATTAAGACATAATGGTGCGTCTTAGTTATCCACGAAACCTCTCTGTATTTTTGGTATTTTGGTATTTTTTGGTATTTTTTCAGTTGGTATCTTCCTACTTAGTGTGACTGGTACAGTAAATCTAAAGAAAACTCTACATGACAAGTAGCCTACAAACAGAGGAGGTCTCTGTGTGCATGGTAGCAAAGCATCTTCCTCCTGAGAGAGCCTGGAAACTCTGAAAACATAAAAAGAATGATCTTATTCTTCAGACCTGGATGGCACAATGAAACCTTGCAGCATATGCACATATGCTTTAGAGAGCCCTTACAACAGTACGAAGATCCCTGTGCTACATCAGCAGGTAAACACGATTGATGAGATGGGATACACAAACCCTGCACAGGGCACAACAAAGAGCAGCTGTAGGCATACGCATTCTTCCCCATCACTTCTCCGTAGTGCTTCAGAGGGAGAGAAAGATTGCAGTAGAGTAGGCCTGTAGAGAGCCTGACAGCCCGTCTTCTGGAGGCCTGATGCTGCAGTTAGCTGGCAGGCTGATGCCAGGTGTCTCCCTGGAAGCAAATGATACAAGTAACATGCCAGAAAGCATGGACCTAGAAAGACAACTATAAACCCCTTGAAGCTAAGGCTACTTCCTCCTGTTTATTCATTTCTTTAATTTCCTTTGTCATTATGAAATCCACTCCAGTCTAACGGAGGCAGAGCAGAGCACACCTTGGCCTCATGCTGACAGGCACAGAACACAGGTGGCTTTATCCCACTTCAGGAGGATGGTGGCAGACTGTGTCCCACTTTGGCAACAAGAAAAAATGCTCCATATACCCTGTCTGGACTTTGAAGCCTAGGGAGTTTTTCATGATTACAAAGTTGTTTTGGACTGGAGCTTAAGATCAGTATCATGCTGTAATGGGAGAAAATAGGGATGGAGGACACTTGGATCCACTGAACTGAGATGTGTCAAAAGAGACTTCCAAGAGACATGAGAGAAATCTGACTTGTGAAGTCAGAAGGCACCCTGCAACCTTTCATCCTATCTGGAGAGACTTCAGTTGTAGATAATGCTACTGTGCATTTCAAATCCAAGGACTCTGCCTCTCAACTAATGACTACTTGCCTAAACAAGAAGGGGCTTCCCTCCCTCTCTCTCTCCTCCCTTCCTCCCTTCCTCCCTTCCTCCCTTCCTCCCTTCCTCCCTTCCTCCCTTCCTCCCTTCCTCCCTTCCTCCCTTCCTCCCTTCCTCCCTTCCTTCCTTCCTTCCTTCCTTCCTTCCTTCCTTCCTTCCTTCCTTCCTTCCTTCCTTCCTTCCTTCTTTCCTTCCCTCCTTCCTTTTCCCAGCAAAATTTAATTTTATTTTTTTTTATTTTTGCTCTTACTTAATACCACAGCAGCTGACTTGCAGTTGGTCATTCTAGAATGAAGACGACTGTTTGCCAAGTGTATTGGTGACATAAGTGGAGAAGAAACACTGACTTGAGTGCACAGCAATAACAGAAAATAGGTTTAGAAAGTACCCTGTTGTATCATTTCTATACACTTGACACAGGGCAATGTTCTTAGACTCTAATGAAGGAGAAGCTGTCTGTCCCCCAGCTATCTATTCCAGTACTTCCCCTTTTCTAGGATTCGGAAGCTTTTGTGATGATCTAAGTAGAATCTTTCTTGCTGCAGTTTAGACCTGGGGTGTCACACCCTCCATCCGGAAAAAAGGGGGAACAGGCTCTTCTTTTCCTTTACAAAACAAACATTTGTGTGTCTGGAGTTTATTAGTAGGTCTTCTCTCAGTCTTCTCCTCTTCAGGCTAAACAAGTGCAGCTTGTGCAGTCTTTGCTCATAGGCACTTTTTTACAGCCCTCTGTTTGTTCTTACTGCTTCCCTCTGGCTTGTCTCCGACAGTCTGCGCTTTGCCAGGAGTGTCACGAGCTCACCAAAGTCACCGTGTGGTGGCAGGACAGCCTGGCAGTGCGAGGACACACAGGTATGGCAGGAGCAGCCAGGGACAGGAGCGCAAGCACCAGCCCAGTGCTGCAGTGCCTTGGCATTGCTGAGGGCAAGCCAGGACAGCAGGAGGTGGCCACTGCCCCAGCATGTCCCCAGCCAGGCCACCACTAAGCCTTTGCATTAATAAGCACTACATTTAACAGTAAAAACAAATGTGAAAGAGAGATCATCCACAGGACAGGCTGACTCTGATCTCTTTTACCCCATGTCCCAGTGTGCTCTTTGAAGTCACCTTTCATGGGGAGCAGAGTATGTGAAAGTGATACAAGACCAAAGCTCCAGGAAGGGTAAAAGAAGAGTTCATTTTCCTCTTAGGCTCTGTCTACACAAATATATTGCACCGGTTTAATTCAGGTTATTTTTTTTTAATTAATGTAGTTAAAAGTAATACAAATCCTATAAAAATCCAGTTAATTCAATAATTGAATTGAGATAAAGCCATATAAATCAGTTATAAAGCAAACCTATTCCCATGGGGTATGGAGCAATTTAACTAAATCCATACCCGTGTGCAGGCTGTAAGCAAAGCAGTGTAACTCTTCTGTGTCAGCAGGGGTTTAATAAGCCATTATACTCTCAATATTTTACAATCAAATGATATAAACTCAAAAATGCGATTGGAGGCTGATTGTTTTAACAAATCAGTGATATTTAGAATGAGGTTGTAAATTTAAAATTGCTCTTGTTTATAATGTATTTATTGTACACATACATGAACTAAACCTCTCACTGGTATCTTTCACAAAGGGATCTCAGAACATGCAGCAGCTCATTTGGAAAAAACAATCCTCACAAGCTTCACGGAAAGGAGAGTATTTCATCCATGCTACCAAGAGGATATTGAGATACAGAAAAACTGGTGTCAATTTCAGGAGTACATTTCTCTTAAGTCCTGAAATAGAAGTGCAATAGAAGGCAGCAGAGCTGAGAGCATGGAGCATTTACATGCCCCGAAATTTTTACAAGAGACATCAGCAGGCCTGCGTGGCAGCAGCAGGAGGCACTGCTATGACACAGAAGGGAACGGTGCTGCCGGCCGAATTAAGAGGGATAAGAGCTTTCTTCTGACCCTGCTCCTCAAGTATGAATTTCTGAGCTATTGCCTGTAAATTACAAAGCTTTGATTTTTCAGTGCACAATTTAATACATGCTTTGACCTTTCAATGTGCCATATGAAGCTTTGATCCTTACCAGCCGACTGTCAGGGTGAACTTTGCATAAGATGAAAACAATAAATTTCAAAATCATGTTCCCCCTCCCTTAAGGAAACCCATAAAATATTTCTGAGATGGGGAAGCTCATCTTTAGGTGCTGCCTCAGGGTAAATGCTACAAAAGTGCTACATCTAGATAGGTGTGGTCAGCAGCCTTGCTAATGACACCATATAAAAAATACCCAGATTGTTAGAAAAAAGGTAAACTCCTAAAAGGAAAGAAAACAGGGAGCATGTTCTTATCTCAGCCTCGCCTTGGAAAAGGTGGGACAAAGACCGACAGGGCGGACCACAGCTTTAAAAAAGATTGCTGCTGGAAGCAGGGGGTGGTTCTGTAGCCCCATGCAACTTCATGCATGAAGATAAGGTGAGTTCAAAAGGTTTGGCTCTGTTCAATTTAAGAAGAGCTCAGAGGCAGCGAGACTGTCTCAAGTCAGCCTAACAACAGTGAAAGTTTCATAAAAATGGCCTGGTGATATTTTTAGTCCTGCTAACGCTAGGAAAGTGAAAACAATGAAAGAAACAAAACAAAACAAAAAACTCCACCAAAGAAACTAAAAAATCCAGACAGAAAACCAGCACACACAAAAAAGGTGATAACAAAGTTTGTAGCAGAAAGCACTTCAGTCCTCTTTCATTTGCCTCAGCCTTTTTCTATCTGGAAGTTCCAGAAAATCAGAGTCCAATATTTTTAAGATTAGGTAACTTCTTATGGAATTCTTCAGATGCTTGGGAAGCCCGTGTTTTATATCACACTCTGACACCTCTTTTCATCTGTTTGAAAGGTACAGAAAGTTCCAAACATCCTCAGTGTAAAAAGGTCTTTATGTTTAGTATAGGTGGGTGCTGCTTTATGTAGCTATTTATTTATTTTATTGTAAATGAGGGTTACAATATAACTTCCCTCTTTCTGAAACAAACATACAAACCAGGATCATCTACCTGCAAGGTGCAACATCTGCCCGTAGTGTGGCTGTGCTGCTGGCATATAGCACTATTTTGCAGGGCATGCTGGAAACCTGGAGTTTCAGCTCACAATCTTCTCTGAAACATCCTTTTAAGAGAATTCTTTGGAGTTACAAACTTTAGTGTCAGTTTAAAGGCAGGTTTTGTCAGTTTTAAATGTCATCTTTTTCCTACTCTGCAAAGTGACTCTAGAAATAGTATCTCTGGTACCACAGCCCTTCTTCATCAGTGATTTCTCTCAGATTTGCGCAGTTCCCAAGCCTGAAGCTTTGCTGGCTTTCTTCTAACTGCTGCTAGGCACACATTCCCCCCATTCACTGAAAAACCACCTGTATAAATGTCTCCGAAATCATTATAAGTAATCCAAGAATCTAGCCTTCTCTGCTTTTTTTTTTTTCTTTTTTTCTTTTTTCTTTTCCCTGTGGATATATGATGCCACTTAGATCCCAGCTGACTTTCTTCCCATGTTCCCATGGCTTCAAAAGATTAATAGGATTAAAAAAAATATACCCAAATCACTGCAGTGATGGGACTTTCAAAACCCATCAGGAAATTCACCTCCTGCTTGTGCAGAGCACACAGCCCCAAGGAGAGGACACCACGGTGCTCTGGCTCCAGGCAGAGTGGGCATGCAGCTTCTGGCATGTGAGCATGGTTGGCACACCTGAAAACCCAAACCACGCTAATTCCTGATTATCACTCCATGCAAAGGACTCCCAGCGAGTGGTGGCCTAGGATGTTAAGCTGGGGGTACGGACTGCACATCAGTTAGGGCTGGCTTTCTGCCTCAGAGCACTCCAGCCTATTTTGCTGCCAGTTTATGCCAGCTCTGCTAGATGACCTCCTCAACTGCTGGCATAAATTGCTGTAACACACCCCTAAATTTCCTCCATGGGGAGCAGATTTGCTGAATTAGAAGGTGCAGTCTTCAGATAGCTATTTTTCTGGGTAACATGCAGAGGCCAGGAAAGAAGGAGAGTGCATCGACTTGATTTGTGCTGCGTGAGGGACCAGCAGTGTCACAACAGCCAGCCCCGTCTGCTGCACTTTGGTGCCTGGGAGGACAGCAGGAGGACTGCTCCGTAATGAGGGGAGACAGGCACGGAAAGGGAACAGAGCTGTGATTACAGAAGAGAGACTAAGAGTTGCCTGACAGTGTCACACTGGGAAAGGAAAAGGAGGGGAGGATCACCGACAGGATCAGAAGGGATGGCTGCTGCTCTGTGACTCCAGCGTGGCCCCGCTGGCCACTGAGGGAGCAGGGGTGCGAGTGAAAGTCCTGGCTTGGGGAGAGATGCTGAGGGCCTGTGAATCACTGCTGCTGATTCCTGCTTTCATTAGGATGGTGTTATTTGTCTGTGGTGTTTCAGGACCTGTTTTCAGTAAGGCATTCCCTTGGTAACTGCGATCCATATAGTTTCAAACCCTTTTCATGTAAGACTTGACAGTGCTAGAGACTGAAGCCCTATGTGCAATGACAGGATGGAGCCAGGTCGAATAAATTAAGGCAAAATTCCCTTACTCGTCTGTGCCATTATTAAAAGGCTTCTAATTAGAGATATAGATAATTCTCCTAGACTTTTAGCTAGCCTCACCACAGCTGCAATGGTGCTATTTGGGAACGAGAGGGAGAAAGGCTGAGGTTATAAATGAGAGAAATCTTTCAGCACCACCAATTAAACAGTGCCTCAAGTGCTGCCTTCACATTTGCTGTCATCCAGAGACCTGATGATAATTTATAGGGAGAAATCACATGGCAAAGCACATGATAACTCCCCTGTAACCTTAAATGATTGCAGCTCACCAGGGGTCAGCTAAAATCAGCTGAAGTAATTTTCACTTGGTTTCTGAACCTGCATTAAAAATGAGCTTTGATTCAGCTGGAGAAGCCAAAGGAAAAAAAACTTTTCTCCAAGGTCTGTGTTTGCGTGACTCAGCGCTCTCTGACACGCCGTGAGTCCTCCTGGTTCCTCCCATTCCTGTCCTACCTGCATTTGAAGGACTTCCTAGCGTGGACCAAAGCACGCTGTTGTCTCCTAACTGCTGAATCAAGTATGCCTAAATAATTAACCAAAATTGCATTGTTGCACTTAGACAAGTTTTGGAATTGCCCCATGTACCTTCATTAAACTTTGAGTCTGGATGTTAATTTGAGGGAAGAAAAATAACTATTTCTGCATTATTAGATCATTCAGGTGGTAAACACATTCTCCCAAAAAGTCATCTAATCAGTATTTCAGTCATCAGATTTAAATTGTAAATGATACTGTTGTCTGTGTATTAGAAAAGCACATGCCATGTTTTGTTAACATAATCAGAAAAATGGAGCTGCCACAAACCCTTTCCCCATCTGCCAGTCATTGCATTAAATGCTTCTGCAATTTTATTAGAATTCTGTGTCTCTGCAGATCCTGCTCAACTGTGAAATTGGAATTGCAAACAGAAATATTACATTTCCATTTACAGTAGTGGATAAAAAGTCCAATTTTGACATGTGGAGAGACAGGGGAAGATATTTTTTTTCCTTTTTTTTTTTTTTTTGGCTTCAGGTAGGACAACACAGTGAATTCCCCCCAATATAAGTATGAGGCAGAAGGTAAGAAAGCAGATGTTTTCTTTATAGGATATTTTCCTGTGACAGCAGGTAGAAACCACGAGGTGCAGAGGCAGCTTTCAGTCCTTGGAGCAGGACATGAGGTGAAGGTTAATAAGGCTGAGCCGCATGGGCTGCTGCAGCCACTGCCTCTGCTCAGGCTGCAGCCGTGGGTGAGCTGGGGCTGGGGAAGGAGTAGGCGAGCCCTGCTGCTTGAATCTTTGCTGGAGCCCTATGCTTTGTGTGTATTTGTTGCAGTGCTTTTATTTATGTCAGAGGTGTCTGGGAGGGTTTATTTAGTTCTGATAATACCACCTGTGCTGGGCATTGCTGATATTTCCAAAGCTTATAAAACAGACATCAAACACAGTTTCGCAATCCAATGGTTGAACCAACACATGTAAGAGGCAAGTGTTTTTACATCTTTTTTAACAAACAGTCCACATTTAGGGTGTTTCTCCAATTACTTAGTCTCCCTTGTCCCTTCTTCCCACCCATGTGGTATGCATGTTTCCATGTTTTTAAGGAGTCTGTTAAAGAATTAAATGCAAACGGTTTTGCGCTTGCTCGTTTTCAGTTTGCCTGCACAGCACATTTGCTTCCCTACTGGAAAATGAGAAATATTAAAATGGAAAAAAGGACATGGAAAGACTCTCTGGTTGTTCAGCCCCCTGTAAGCACTCTACCTCCACCATTCAAAACACAGTAGACAGAAAGAATGATCTGTGGGCTCTCACAAAAAGATAGCAACGAATCTGTAGAACAGATTTATTTTTGTGTGTGTTGTTGATTCCAGTGATCTCAGTCATGAAGCCGAGTCAGTCCTGCATCAGCAATACTTGATTTTTTAGCTTTTTGCATTGATTGACATTCAGCTGCAAACAAAGCACCACGACAAAAATAGAAGCTATGCAAACTTAGTCGAACATTCCTAATGACCTGGAGCTTTCTCCTTTCATAGGAATGAATGTCTCTGTTTTTCATCGTGTGTTAGTACAATGTTCAAGAACTGTTCAAAGATTTCTGATTTTTTTTTTCTGGAACCGTTTCTTCAGTAATGTCTCTTTCCCTTGGATCAAAGTCTGGGTCTACTTGTCTTTCTCATCATAACTGGATTTTGGTCTCAGCTATGGCTTCTTGGCATTCTTATCTGGTATGGCCAGATAATTCCCTAATGATCCATGGAAAATTGCACTCACAGGAGAAACTTTCTCTCTGACTGGCTGAGGACAAGGAATCTGCAGCTGCCATCACTCTCTGATGTCATGAGTACTCTTCATGAGTACTGCACATCAGCCTGCTACCTGTTTCTTTCTCTCTCCAATCACAAGTATCCCCAACAATTTTTAAAGAAATGTAAATGTTGCTGTGTCCTTCTCAAGGTCCTCTCTCTTTCCCTTTTATCCCTCTCTCTCCCCCTTCCCTCTCAGGCTTACTACCTTTACATTCTGTTTCCTCCTGTCCTGACAGCACGGCCCATGGGGTGCCTCTATCCTCCCTGCTGCCTGCGTACAGGGAGACAGGAGCAAAACCCCTCCTTCCCCTGCTGGAGGTAAGAGCTTTCCCTTTGCTCCAGCCTGGGCTGACCCAGTGCCTGTAGAGCAAGCCTGTAACTGAGCAGCATCGCAGCTAATTAGAGGAGAGATGCTCCCTTGCCCTAGGTGCTGTCTTCTGAAGCTGGTTATTTATCTGTTTGCAATTTATTGTGCATGCATGCGTTTGTGTGGGCATACATACAGAGATTTAGGTACTAGTACCCTCTCACAGCTAAACCATAAAAATTAAATCACTTCTCCATGCCTCCCTTCCTCCCTCTCCATCCTGCAATGTATGACCATAGGTACCTCATTTCCTTAGCTAGGGCATCTCAAAGTGATGTAGACCTGATTCTTAATTGTTTACACCAGTCTAGTGTTAGTAAGGTGCAATAAGAACAATGCAAAACTTGTATAAGCAGACATGAGAATGAGACCCCACGGCTCTTTGCAATTTGTTTTGAATCAGCCTTCTCACAGACCACTGAGCAGGATTTCTTATTATTTTTTGCCCCCACTTGTAGGCTGTATGAACTGTGATTCTGTAACAGCTCTTGTTTAATTAGGATTTCCTTTTAGAGCAGAATAAGACATGCTTCCATAGCAGGTCAGGGATGGCCAGATTTTATACTCAGCCAATTTCCCCCAATCAAGTCCACTCAAGGATAAACAATGAATCCAGAGAAACTGTGAAATGGCCTTCCAAATGTTCCTACATAAAGGCAGCAGGCAGCATATGAACAACTTCAACATTTTGCAGTCACGATGCAGCACATAGCCTAACAATTTTACAGCAGAGACACTTTTATACCTGTACAAGCTCCTCCACAACCATTTTTAAAAATCGAACCTTCTTGGCAAGACCTGCTCTGCACTTCCCAGGCTCTGTTTTCCATGCACAAAAAGCAACGGGTACACTCAGTCTAAACAATTTCACTTTACATCAAAGAAAAGATGTGAAAAATAAAAAGCTGAGGCAAATTTGTTTGAAGGTGCACAACACAGAGATTTCTGTTTCCAGCTGCCATCTTGAATCTATTCACAGCACTGTCATCAAGAAATACTGCTTGCATTTGGAAGTGTTGCACTGAGAAAATAATAATGAAAAACAACATCTTTGTAACACTGGCATGAAGAGAGAGATTCTGCCCTCACCCACCCGTCCTTTCCTTCTGCAGTGACTTTCATTTTAAGGAACAACCAGACTCATGAAATTGAGCTTACCATGGCATAAGTTCACTGTTATGACTTTGAGGTAGAACTAAATCATAAAACTGGACAAAGCTAAAAGTTGGATAATACCAACAAATGACTTGAAAAGGAATTGAATGAATTTTCTGCAAATGTAGCCCATTCCGTAGATAAAACAGTCTACAGCAAAGCCAAGTCAAAGGACCTCGAACTAAGAGATTTTATCCATATCCAGAATAATTTATACTTTATAATAGTTCTTCCCACTCCCGTAAGAGATGGGAAAAAAAAATTAACATCCCTACCAGTTGCTTTAACCATTGTCATCTGGCTTGTCTCCAGCCGGTTTCCTTGTGGACCACAAACACAAACAACACTGCAGACTTGCTCCAAATCAGGCCATGACCAGTTTAACCATGGCCATGACCATCTTGACCTCAAGGTGACATGAGAGTTTAACCTCTTCAACAACTCTCATTGCTTTCAAGGTTACCTGTTAGAAACCCACTTAATGCCAACTTTTTTGATACAATCTCTAGGTTTGTATCAGAAAGGAATGAGATCACCAGTTGATTTTCTGCAGACTATGAATCATTTGTCAGACGTCAAGAACTGGCATACCTTAGTACTGAACAATTAACCTAACCATGGGATGAAATTGCTCTACAGGATTTTTCCCTGTGGCCCAAGTTACCCTTCCTTTTAGCAAAAGCAAACAAACAAACAAACAAACAAAAAAAAACCACCCACGATGTTTATGCACAGGAGTTATTATCTACAGTGGTAACATAGTTATAACACAGTATGACTTTAATTTGGAGATATTTGTTTCCCTCAAACATTACTGAAAAAAATAGCCAGAAATAATACAAGTGACAAGGTAAGAAGTAACCGGGTAACAAATATGATTTTCTTAGCTGATGGCAGATCATCTTTAATGCCACATTGCTGAGCATATAACACAGTCTGGGGATGCCATACATAAGGGTTTTCTTGATGTTTCACAGGTGAGCTCTGGACTGAGACATATGAGGGCTGATTTACCCTCTTCTAGCTTTATAAGTGAATCTCTCTGTGAGTTTTGGATGGTGCTCTGGCAAGAATAGGGGGTGACTTTTCTGAAGTCAGCAGAGCTACATCCACTTATGCCAAATAAGAATCTGGCCCATATTTTTGTTTTAATTATAGTCATGTCAGAGCTGCTGCTTTGTACTTATTGATTAATCATAATGATACATAAAACATATGGCTCCAAGAGGAGCAAGGTAAAGGATGACATCTTCCAGTAGTCTTATCACATGAACATTAAGTCATCATCACTATCACATAATACTTAATGGAAACATATTTCAATCAGGTGTACAAAACCACAGGGATACAGTCATCACTATTAGGTTGATGCAAACAGCTGTCCACATGGGATAAATTTAATGACCTACTCCAGATGCTGCTGAAAACTGGTTCCAGAAATACAGCAACCTGCCACTCCTCCTCTTGCCAGATCCAAGCTCCCAGCTTCTGAACTGAGCTTTTCATCTTATAACAGTGCTTAATAATAGCTGATCCTGTAACTTCACTGATGAATCAAGAGACATGGCCAAGGACCAAAATATTCTCTCCTTGAAGAGAAGCCTAGATGCACCACAAGCAACTTTATTCTTCTGGCTATTTCTTTTAACAATGATTAATCTACCTAAGCTGTGTTTTGAAGCATCACCAGAGGCAATTTACATAAATGATTTTGTGTGCATGGTTTCTCTCCATCTTTTCAATGCCTTTGTATCAAAGGAATCACTCTGATTCTTTATCTTTACCAGGCACCAAACAGCTGCTGCTCTGCCAGAGTTCCCATATTTCCAGAAATACAGAACAAATGTCCTAACCTTTTATGGTTATTAAAGGCAAACTTGCAATTTCCCATACAAGTCAAGTTGTTTTGCTCCTATGCCCTTGACAGAATCCGATCTCTGATAATTGCTCTGCCTTCAGAAATTACCCTCTGCTTTTCAGTTTCACACAGGTTTTATGCTGATTCCATTGAAGCCCTTGGGTGGTTTTGGCACTTTATTACTTAGCTCAGTGAAATTGCTTTTTTTTTTTGCACAACTAAGATACCACTTCTAGTGCTGAATGTGACAGCCACTTCAACACCACTCAGCTATACACAACCACTTAAAACAAGTAATGATGGAAACCACCGAAAATCCAGTGCGGTTTACAAAACAAAACGTTGCTATGTATGTTGGACTTTGGCCAGGTTGGTTTATATCTCTATTCTTGCTCAGAGTGATGTGGGCTTGTTGAAGGCCCCATTTAGGGAAGACTGGACATGACTTCAGGTGTAATCTGTAGGGAAGGGCACTGTAGCTGCAATAGAGCTACAATCTCTATTGCAATTCTGCATGCAAAGCCAACTACTCCCACCCTTGATCCTGATTCTCCTGCAGAATTACCGAGGAGGCAGCTTAATCTCTGTTCTTCTTGAGGTAAATTTTCTGCCTGTGAAATGTTCTACAGAGGTTCTTACATGGCTTCATAAACCATCACAATGGTATGTGGGGCCAGATGTAAGATACGATATTTTCCTGTCCTGTTATTTTTTTTTTTCCTCAATGCTAATTTCTAGGATAGTCATAACTGAAACAAAAGTCAGAGACATTTTTAGTTGGATACAGTTACAGAGAATTAATGGTTTACTTTACTTTTAGATAGCACTACTCCTAAAAATCTGCTCTTCCATTGATGAAGCCTTCTGAACAAGGTTCTCAAGCTACAAAACAAAACAACGAATGACCTACGCTATGAACCTGCATCTCAGGAGGCTTTGGATCCAGAAACACAACTCTGTGTGTGGTGAATGCCAAGTAGAATGATTCGTGTTTGATACAGGAAATAACTGGCCTTCATAGACTGGCCTGTTTCATTTGTTTCATACCATAATTTGTGAATTATCCAGTGATAAAGCATTGGACGAGACCCACTATGAAAATACCAGGGGAAAAAGGACCTCTGTGCCTAAGGTGAACTTGTTAATAAAATGTCAATGTGGGAAAGTGGGCACTGAATAGTATTATTAATTTCTGCATTATATGTCATCTGAAATGCTCATGGTTCTCTGATTAAAATGTAAGCTGTTCATTTTAGGATAAAATGAGAATTATTTGTATCATTGTGCTTACTTTCCTTTCCCATTCCACAAGAAAATGAAGTCAATTTCTGTTTTTATTTTTATTTTATTTATTTATTTATTTTTTAAATCCTCTAATTCTGTGTGCCTTATTTTTTGAGACATTCCAGACACTGATTTCTTGGACAGTTGCAAATGTGCAGCTGCTTCGGAAAATCAGGTGTCAAATCTTAACTCTGCAGACAGCGCACTTGAAAAATATGGAAGTAAGTGATTTGGTTGGATTGCCTTTAGAAGGGGCCAGACAACAGACTTCTCAGTCACATCCTCTCCCTTCTGATGAGCACTGTAGAGACTGTAAAATCTTAATTAAATTTGTGCCTTGCATCTACTATTGCCCTTTACTACTGCTAGACAAAAAATGTGTCTTTCTTTGAATAATGTATCTTTCAACATGCAGACATAATTTGTTAATGCTGAAATTAACAACAGGAAGACTTTATCACGGTAGTGACATCTTTCAACAGCAGTCTCCAGCAGTCAGTACTTCAAGTTTGATGAAGAAAACTGCGAGGAAAAAAACCCACCCACTCTGTCCCAAAAGTAATCGCATACGCCAATTAGAAAAGGAAGGCTGCCAAGGGTTTGGGAGCACAGCTACAATTTGTGAGCTCCAGTCACATCAGCCATGTCTGCATTGCTTGAATTTTCACATCCTAGGAGAAAGGCAACTTGATACATTACTGAATTCATATGCATGAATGCAGGGCCTTGTCTCTGTACATTTTCCTCAGATCCTCCTTGGAGAGATGTCTAACACAGTGATAGCTTATCAAAACCTTTCACTATGTGATTTCAGAGAAGAGTTTTTGCAGCCTAAATTGTGTTAGGGAATGGCAGGCAAGGGAATAAGAGAAAACAAGATACAGCTGTTAACTTTGTTTTCCTGTTTCCTAATTGTTCAACACTGTCTTGGGGCTGACTGCGGAAGGTACTGACCAGTTCAACGCAATCTGTACCTTAGTTTGCATTCTCATAGAAGGCATGCTGACATCACAGAAACATGTCAGGGTTGCTACTGTCTTTTAGAAGTAGTTTTATTGCCTGGGGATGCAGCAAAGTGCTCACAAAAGCATTTCAAAAATACAGAAGGCTAACTGGCATTTTATTCAAGATCATGATGCATTCAACAAACTTTACAAAGTGATTTAAAAGTACAAACCACAGTCTGTATACGCACAAATTCCACGTCATCCATGTGTTATATTTCTTATGCATGGAAAGCACGTGGGTACTTTCACTCTGAACAATCTCTCATTTTAGTTGTGGGGACAATGAAACCAAAAACGGAAAACAAGAAGTCAGCATACATCTCTTCCCTTTGCAATCATCAGATCTGCATAGATCAGTGCATAATGCAAGCTGTTACAGACTCCCAACTGCTTATTGTTATTCTTCTGTTCCAGTGCAAAGTCAGCTGGCTCAGTTTAGGTAGCCTTCACTGGTACTTTCTGCTGAAATGATTTCCTTGCACTGTGGTAGATGAGGATCACTCACTGAAAAAGCTCCTTTCCTTCTACTGGCCCTGCTGTGGGGTAGGCAATGTTCTACAGAAATGTGGTACCAAACCAGCTGAGGTTAGTAGCATCTCATAGCTCTGCTACTGATACTGCACAGAATATCTGAACACAGACTGAAGAGTCAAATGTCTCACAGAACAACAGCTGCTCCTGCAGCTAGGATCACTTGTAGAAATTTAACCCCATGATACAGACAACATAGGAATACTGCAGGGCAGAATTACATCAAATAAGGGAATTCTGTCCCCAAAGCAAAGAAGTGGACATTCTGTCTGAATGGGTATAGCTGCTTGAGAAGGGAGGCTTACAGTCTGTGGCTAAGCTTGTTCTTTTTCTGCTAATACAGAACTATGATAAAAAGAAATGTTCTCTCTCTTTTTTTTTTTTTTTCTTTTTGAAATGATTAACTCTCCCCCGTTCATTAAGTTGTACTTGAGTAGCAATTGAAAGTTCAATTTGTATTGATGTTGCAATTGTATCATTAAATAATGGCCATTACAAGCTGACTGGGGGTGGGCTGTTAAGTGGGTTAGAGGTGATTAATTATTAGGTCTCAGGCACAGAGGTATGTATATTTGATTCATTTTATCTTTGTTGCAATGAAATTGTGGTGAATAATTGGAGGCTAAAGAAGCACCTTTGTTGCCATTTGATGAGAGAGAGAAGAAAAATGCAGCATTTCTATGTGAGCGCAGGAGAAGAGTCTTTCATCCCTCATCACAAATTGCCATTCTCTCTAGCCAGCAGTTACTTGGGTATCTGCACTGAAGTTCGTATTTGTCTGCCATGAAAGGAAGGACTAGAAGAAAAGGTTTGACCTGAAAGGTCAGGCATTCCCACAGAGAGAACTCCCTCCCTGAGCTTTGCTGAGGTTACCTTGGTTAGCTGCAAAATCTTAATCATGAACTACACATGCCACTTCTTTTATTCTCATTGCTTTTAGGATTCAAGTGAAATGCAAATACAGGAAAACACATTATTTCTTTGGGCTATATGCAGATCTCTTCATAGAGACTTAGACCTCACTTTAAAGACCACATGCAAGAACAGAAAGACAGACAGACCCTGCTCCTCCTTGTAATAGTCTGAATCAGTCATCTAGACTGAAGGAGAGGTTAACAGAACAAAAAGTAGACCGGCAGATATGGCCTTACACAAAAGGTATTGGATCAGGAGTAGGACATCTGAGTTCAGTCAAGATCTGTTTTATTTTTTTCCCCTTAGGCTACCAGAAATAATTTTCAACTTGCTCACATATGAAATCTCTAAAACACTGACAATATTCCCTTTTTTCTAATTTTTGTAGGTCTTCTTTCTGAAGTTTTTTTTTTTTTTTTTCACGAGCACTGCCTCTTAATGTACTACCTGCAGTACGTGTAGTATCCTACATGAACTATTTCTAGCCCTCATGGCCCTTGAGATACTCGAGGTGCTTCACTTTTTGAAATACAAATTATACTTATGAACACAATCTGGATTACTTGGGAGAGAAAGGTGTAGTGATGATCTGGATATTTACCATTTCTCTGGCCACTGGTCAGCAGGGACACAGAGAAGAAAGACAAGGAAAACTTCAAGAGAAAGAATACAATATAAGTCTAGAAAGAAGGTTACACTTAAAAAGAGAAGGGGATATGGGCTTGAGAGACTGAATGAAGATAGAAGAATAGAGCACGGAGCAAGGACAGGGTGAAAAACAAGGTTTAAAAGAAGAGAGGATAGAAAGAAAGTAAAGAAACATGGAGATGAGAAAAGAACTGGAGAAGGAAGAATAAATGGTAAGACCAGGAAAGCAAAATGATATATGAGAAAATATTATGGGAAAACACCCTACAGTGAAAGGGAGAGGACAAATGGAGTGAAAAAAAACGTAAGGGAAAGCCAAGGTAACTCACTGCAAGACCTTTGTTTCTGTAGTATGATCATTAAATACCTATATAATCTTTTTATTTGTGTGAATATTCAGGCTAGAAATTAGCTCATCCTGTCACTCAAATAAAAGTTTTTATTTATTTATTTATTGATTCTTTTCTTTTTCTGAAACATCTGTCTTGGACAGTGGCCTTTGTAATGGAATTTTCTATGTAAACACTAGATGGAGTATAGTAAAATTGGAGAAGAGAGAGAAAGAGAGAAACTAAAGGAAAACACGTTTTTAAAGTACTGGAGACAAATTGGGTAATTTTATTGGCAGGATCATTCAGTATCTGCCATGTTTCATTAGCCTGCTCTACCTCTTAGCTCTTCCAGGGAGTGTTTGCAGCGTTCACCTTGTTCCTTTCCTCATCAAGGATTACAAAACAGTATTACTATTATCAAGATTAATAAAGAAATATATGAATTTATCATGTATATTGTTTATAATAATTCAGATGCTGACCCTGACTATGCATCACACTGTAGAAAAGAATTGTAATCAATGTAGTGTTAGAAATTGATCGTATCCTTCCCTCCAAAACTGAGCAGGCTTCACTTTGGTCTTAATCTACTAAATGACATTAAAAATGGTCACTTGGCAAATGTGCTATAAGGCTGTTTTGCTCAGTGATTGGTCGTGATGAGACTTGTACAAATAGTAACAAGCCCTTCCCCCTCCCTCCCCCCCCCATCACGTTAGCTGCGTTGAGTTGTTCTAATTTTATGCTATATTTTATATTTAGCCATATTTAACATCATCAAGAGCCTTATCAAAGATGCCCATATTATTTACTGCTAACTCAATCCAAGTCTGGAGTTTTACCAGTCCTCCGGGTTGAGCAATAAGACTGTAGGTACAGGCACTTTATTTGGGACTATCTTTAGATAATCTAGATATCTAGAATATTTAGATAGAGAACGGGCTGATAATATGTCCCATTCATTCAGTAATGGGCATACCAGAGGATGTGCCCTAAATGAATCAGAAATGATTAGTAGCAAGGTTCTAAATGTTAAGTGTTTAAGGACATTCTTAAAATGGCAAGGGTTGATGTATAACATTTAAGGAAAATAGGCTGTGTGTTTTCAGGGGGAGCATAACTTGAAGAGATCCTTTCCAACCTAAACTATTCTTTGATTCTATGATAAAAGTGTTGATAATGCTTCATAAAGACTCTTCACTCATTTCCATCTGTTATACCATACTAGAAAGTGTTTTTGAAGTCATGGGTGCACAAAGGACAAAAGACTAAACCTACCTTTAACTGCTCATTAAATAAGAGACTCCAGTCAGCTTTTATAGCCCATAATGATATCTATCTCTTTGCTTCAAAGCAATGATTTCCTAAAAAAGCCTATATCAAGACAAAAGATTCTGGGCTTGTCTTAAGCTGACTTCCAGATGTCTGCTATTTAAACCATGACCTGAGGTAAAATTTTCTGAAGAATAAGGAGTGGGAAAGGCATGTTGTGTAGTACAAGACATCACATAAGATTGTTTCTTCATTTGTTGTGCTTTTTTACAAGTTGCTTGGATTCTGAGGCAGGAATTGTAAGAGAAAGGAAAGTCTCACAGTTAAGGCAGTCACATGCTGAACTCAGGAATTAGGTTTTACCTCATCTTTTTTTTGTTGAATTCTGATGTGTTGCTTAGCAAGTGACTTTAAACCCAAGCATTTTCAGATGGGATCATTAACAGTTTGTTCCTTGTTCCCATGGTGCCCAGCATGAGACTCTTTTTCCTGATTGGCAGGAGTGTAAAATTCTCACAACTGCAGCTGAAGTCAATTGGAGATGTGCTCTCAGCATACAGAATGAGATCAATTGCTAAATACACTGAAAACTCAGGTGCTGCATATCTCAGATAGCATGCCTGATGTTAGTGGTTATGTTTGAATTTAACTTCTCTGTTCTATGTCTACAAAAAAGAGGATAATATCAGCCTTCACCTCGCATGAATATTGAGAAGAATAATTGATTAATGCTTGTTGAAGCAGTTAGATAATAGTCATGGACAACACGGAAAAGTCCGTGATGAAACGAATTGTTGTGTATTCAGAGCATAGTTGGCATGCAATGCAGTAAAAAAATACTAAGATCTCATACTGAAGAATAAGAAGAAAAAAAAATGAAGAGCTGTTTATTAAGTGCTCCCTTGTCAGTTCTGTGCACTGCATGAGACAACGGTTCTCTGTAAACTACAACATGTGATCATGGGATTAAGGACTGTATCATAATGCATACATACCAGAGGACAAACTAAATTTGCAGGTGCTCCTTTAATTCTGTCATTTCCTAACTGTTTGTGCTTGCCCTTGAAACTTTGATAAAATTCTTCAAATTGTGCATACAATAATTCCATTTTCATGAGCATACATTATAGTATAATACCTCATAGAGATTATCACACAATCACAGAACATATTTTATCCACTAAATAAGCATAATTAAAGCAAAACTCAAGGTCTTTCTTTTACAAGGTGTTTTTATTTTTTTTTTTCCTTCATCCTCTTCTCTCTCACCCCCCAGTTATCTTTCCACTTTCTTTTTACCACTCTCCAGTGTCCAGCCCAGCTCCTAACTAGCAAAGTGGAAGTTACATCTAATGACTTACTAACTGAATATAAATCTGGGAGGATAGATAATTAAGGATATTAAGAGACAAAAGACTGGTTTATTCTTTTAAGTACCCACATTCCTTACCCCTAACACATTTTCATCCCAATATTCGTGATAGAGTCAGGTTTATATTTGTAAATGAAAAATGATTAGTTTTTTAAAGATGTTAGAAATTTTTACCGTTGGATTCTCAAAGCACATTTTGTGTTGGTAATCAAGCCATTTCAAAAACACAGAGCTAACAATGCTGCAAGTAAGAAGTGATGGATATTGAAAAAAAATATTGTCTTGCTCCCCAAAATTGAATGTGAATGAATCATGAAGATAATACTTATTTTACAGATATGACATACAGAAATATGATGCATTTGTTTCCTTAGAATAGATCTGGGTACTTCATGCTCTGCCTGTTATCTTAGGAAAACCAATGACCTATGAGCAGTTTTAAGACAAGCCACCAAAATGACCTTGCTCCTGTTCTGACCAGTTCTGATACCTGTCAAAAGGCAGCTTTTCAGGATGTCTATGGCATGTTCACTTCAGATCTCCACCACAACCAGAAAGTGCAGCTTTGCAACAAAACTTAGACTGATGTTCCTAAGTTTTGACAAATGTGGGCTATCCACTGAATGAAGCTCTGAAGACAAAAAAATGCAGAAAACTGGAAAATATACATAAATCACAAAAAAGGATCACGCAGACATAGGATCCAGTCACTATTGTTTTATCCCAGAACTTCCCATGTCTCATAGGGAGGGTATAATTGTTTCCATCCTGGAGATGGGAGCACAGATTGTAGGCTATCAGAAGATCTACAGAAGATCTGAAGGCAATACCAAGTGTCTGGTCTTTATATATTTGGCTAAAATAAGTTTGCTATGTTTTCATAGCAAACAGCTCATTTCAGTGGAAATGTGAATCCTCTCATGATGCTGTGCAGCTCATTTACAGAGCACAGTTCCTGGGACTAGGCTAACCCACGAGAGACAGATGCAGGAGTAATCATTTCAATGTTAGTTTAATTCTGAGACTGATACAGTGGAAGCGATGTAAAATAAATGTCAAGGTGTGACAAGTTCATGAGAAAGAATGTAATTAGTGTGCTGATTATGTAAACAACTTACTATCCTTCTCTCTCATACAGAAAAATTAATTCAAGAGAATTAATTTTGAACAAATGCCTCTCTCTGTGAGTGACTTTTCCTGATGTTTATCGTCAAGGGATATGTGGCTGAAATTTAATTCCTGTTACACGTGACCAATCTTACTTTTTGACATGGAGGATTTGCCTTGCAGTCAGACCGGTAACATTTAGATTTGTTTCTTGTTTAAGGCCTGCTCTGCAAAAAAATTGTATATGAAACTCAACTAAGGAAGGTTAATTGGAAGTGATCCATTCACCTGTTTTAGAGAAGATATAGTGCATAATTTAACTCTGGGAAGCACAGATTTAAGTAGTATATTCCTTTTTATTTTCAAATATTGATATTCAGGGCACAAGTGGAAAAAAGAAAGAGCTTAGATGCTTGTTGGACAATAACTCATTTGGAAGGGCAAGAAATAATTCAGAGGTGGATGACTGTAAGGAAGAGTAATGGTGTTACTGCATGTACCATGGCTTTGTACCTGAAAAAAATAACAGGACTTGATCAATGATAACTCATGTAGAGGAGGGATGCAAGATGATGAAGAACCAGCAGAGACATCTTGGAGAGAATAATGATATCTTACCCCATGGTCCACATTGCCCTGCCCAGCAGGTGTGTGTGGGACGATTGATGAGAGCTCTGGGTTAGGCAGTCGCTAGTAATTTAGTGTGGTAGGCCATGCACAAACAACTTTCGTTACTGCCGACAGCTTCATTACAGCAGGCCCATCCTTCACTTACCGCGGACCTTCTTCCATCAAACTGAAGATGAATGAGGGAATGGCCCAGACCCCATATGTCTGCAATATTATCCTCTCCATTATTGTTCCCTGGCCTGTTTTTGTTTTTAAGTCCTACAGCTGTACCTTTACTTTGCACAACAAACATCCCAAGCCACCTTTATCTGCATATAGCCTTACTGCCTGTACTCCAGAAGATAAACTAACAGAAATGGAAAGAGGGACCTCAACATAGCCGCAACAGGTAATTTTTCCTGATGTCATATGAAATTATCTCCAGAGCATGCTGGGTCACTATGGACTCATTTTCTTACTGGCATGGTGTGAATGATCCTTCTCTAAAACTGAGTTTCCTACCACTTTTCCAACACCTTTTCAATAGAATTAATAGGTTTCGGTAAGGTAATAAATATCTTCAGACGTTAGTCACCTTCTCTAATCCTCTGTGTGCCATCAGATGGCGCGAAGCTCTGTAAGCTCTGGGAATTCCTCTTTCTCAGAGCAACTTGCTCAAAGAAAAAGGAAATTTGTATCTTGTTTTTACCTATATTTATTTATTTATTTTGAAAGAAAAAAGAGCACAAAGGAAGCAAGGGGATTGCTAAGATGCTATGTGGATGCAAAGACTGCAGGAACAGAGAATGATGAAGTAGGGAAGACACAAGCCAAAGCTGCATAGAACTGAATGGAAGAAATCAGATGAAGTGGAATTTTGTATGATCTTGGGCTGGAGCTCTTTATTCCACTCTTCATATGCAAGAGAGCAGGTGTATTTACTTCTGCAGGTGAAAGAAGGCTTACTAATGTTACAGGACTAGCTTAATAGTTTGTGTACTCCTATAAATTAACAAGAAATCTATAATCTCTGTAAAATAACTGTTTATGACAGCATTTGACTCTGGTTGTGACCAGAAAACCTGTCAATGCCAATGCAACAACTAACACTCTTCTCAGTGTCAGTTCTAAATCACTTGTTAAATTATTCATTCAGCTACATAAAAAAAGACCAAATTATGGTATCTAAAAACACTAAACCCCGTAACTGTAATAACCTGAACAATACATTAACTTCTAGGTAAGTGTTATATCTTTCATTTTGAAGGTGTTAGAAGGCTGCATATAAGATGAAACTGTAAATGTTTTATTGATTAGTCTCTGTGTCTGCTTTACACTAACTAAACTTTTAAAGCTGTCCCTACTTCAGAGTTGGCATTGCACTATACAAGTTCAGTACTTCTGTGCATGAATGATGTTATTGGCATTTGTCCTGCACTAAGTTTGTACAAACACGTGGATTCAGTATATGTGTGTGTGCATCTGTAAAATCATGCATTAGGAGCTGCCTTGCCTACCCAGCCATCTGACCAGATATACACGGGTTGTGTTATAATAAGGGGCTGTCTGTCTGGCACAGACAGGATGAATGTGTAGAAGTGGTAACTCTGGACTATGACAATACTTCAGGAGCCACTCTGGAAATATAAGTATAAAGGTCTTCCTCCTCTGTCCCAAAGACAATGTGCAATGTGAGTATCAGGTCAAAGACAAGAGACTGGACACATGAATAAGGTCAAATGCAAAGAAGCCACAGGCACACAAGCTTGGTATAAAGTGATCACACATTAAGAGCCTAACGATTATCAACAGTTATAAACATATTGCTAGACAACAGCTCTAAAGAAATACTTGTATGAGGGTAATTAATTAGCTTTGCAAATCTGTTCTGTCTCCCTTCTGTCTCTTGTTCTGTCTCCCTTAGGAAAAAACACATAAACACTCTCCTTAACAAGAGGATCTAAAAATAAATAAATAATAATAATATTTCCTGATTTATCTTAAAAACTATGTTTTCTTCAAAACAAAACCAAACAAAAAACGACAAAAAACAACAACATAACAACATGTAAGTACATTATGTATGATAATTTTTTCTGCCAGGTGCAGAAGTGGCAAATTTCATGAGCCATCTGGACAATTTCCTAGGGAGTATTTCTGTGGAGATGTTGGTGAATGTTCATGTGGGTAACAGCAGCACTGGGAGAAGCAACAGTGAGGTTATGGGGATAAACTGCAGCTATGATTGAGACAGTTGACGTAACATTCATTTCAGGTACTTGGTGGAAGGGTAATTAGTGGCACGCTATAAAATAAAGGAGGAAATTGGAGTCTGGTGCTTTATGTTGAGGAAAGCATAAAGATAAAAAGTCTGAATGATTACTGTACATAATATAAATTAACTTTAAAAACTAAAATCTCTAAATTTACATCACAGACATTTTTTACATTAAAGTTTCATGTTTAAGTGGGGAAAATATGTTAAGTCTTGACTACATCATCAAGATGGTAGCAATGACTGCACAATACTGAGTGATAAAAAGAGCCTTCAAGGGCTGAAAACACAGCTGTAATGAGACCTCACTTTTTTCCCCATGAATGTTAGCTAAGTGTCAAGGTAAGGCACTATGCAAAAGTACAGTTTTAAAAACACTGATGACTGCTCCTTGAAGCAACAATCTTCAAAAAGAAAAGCAGTAACCACTCTGTATTCAAATTCATCAACTTTATAGAAGTGAAAAAAATTACTACAGTAAAATTAAACTTCAAAACAGGAACAGTGTGGTAACTGGGAAACTATTTTAAAGGATGGAGGCAAGTAATTAAAAGCATAAAATGTCTTTAGGAGCATTTAAAGACAGCATATTGCATCCTCAAAGTAAATGTTTATCCCTATCAAAAAATAACCCAAATGACCAAAAAGAAAGATTGTGGTTAAACAGAGGGAAGAAGGCAATTATAAGTAAAAAAGGCATCCTTCAAAACACAGAAGTCATATCCAAAGGTGCAGAACAGAAAATGCATAAAAAATGTGATAAGTGAAATGTAAAAACATAATAAGCTCATGTCAAAACTTATTCTGAGAAGCAAGTTGCTAAAGGCATGAAAATTGATAATAAAATCTCTCTGAAACACATGAAAACCAAGCATCCTTCCCAATTCTGTACAGCTGACAGACAGCTGAGCTTTGGAGGAGGCACTGGAGGATGCTGTGGCCATAGTAGAAAGGCTAAAAGAACTGCTTACATTAGTGTTATCCACACGGGGGCTTGGAGAGGTCATTGCACTGAAACCTTTACTTACAGGGACACATCTGAGGAACTGTCTCAAAGTGAAAGGTCAGCAGAAGTTTTAGAACAGATCAATAAAATGTATAATAAAAAACCATAGGAAAGCAATGGTATTAACCCAAGTATTTTTAAATTTGATGCTGAACTAACTGCTCTGGATGAACTATTGATAAATTAGTCTTCATACCTGAGAATGAGCAGGTGGCAAACCTAAGACCCGTTTTCAAAAGGAGATGTGAGATGTGTAGGAAGTGGGAGGAAGAAAGCTGTGAAATCTATGAACAAATTAAGTCTGATTTTCTTATCAAGCAAATTGACTGAAGCTATAATAAAGAATAAATATAATAGAAATTATTAAATATAACATTTTTAGGATCAGTCAATAAAGCTTTTTTTCTAAAAAACACCACACCATTATTCTATGCTTCATGAATCCAGATGCTATCTTTGGTCATGTGTCATCCTTTGACAAAGTGCTTTTTGATTTTGAAGAAGCTTTTCATGACGCTTTTGTCCAAAAGTCTGTTGGTCTCTCAAAGAGCACAGTCGTAAAAAAAGACTGGGAGAGTATGTGAAAAACATGCAATGACAAATGGCTAGGAGGAGGTGAATAAAGCATGATTATGCACTGATTTTCATAACACAAGAAGCACAGATTGCTAAGTGAAATTGTCTAACAAACTTAAAATAAAAGAAAGCACTTGTTTGTTTAGTCTGTAATTAAGCTGTTGAACTCCCTGTCATAGAACAAAGAGAACAAAATCATGACAATGTTTCAAGAAATGACTGGAAAAACTGGTGGAGAGTAGGCACACTGTAACTAAAATGTGGATTTAATCACTGACTTAATCTTTGGTCTATATACCATGGACAGGGAAGGTATATACTTGCCTCCTTTACTTTTTTTTTTTTTTTTTTATTCCATAAGCTTCTTCTTCTGGTCATTATCAGAGAGAGGATACTGTCAGCAGTAGATACTATTTAATAGAAGCTATTCTGATGCTTTCTAAATATTTTCAAATATCAGTATCAAAAATAATCTTTATAAGGAATACTTTATGTCTTGATATTAAATATTATATGACTAAAAAGAAGAGAGAAAATGATATAAATATTATGGAGGGAAATCACCATTAATTTTTAAATGTTATTAAACCTTGAGAAATACGCTAGGTCAAAACAGATATAGAATTTGTAGAAGCATGTTTAGTATCAGTATCCCCAAAGACACATGGGGAAGATTTGTCTGAGAGGTTGGTCTTGAACCTAGGGTCCTGTGTTTGAATTTTCACCAAAGCCAATCTGGTGCATTGCAGAGACTCTCCAGGCTTCTCTTTCCCCCCCACAAAACTGGGAGAACTCCCCCAGTAACTCCCCACTTCCAGAGTGTTGTAAGCATAAATACTTAATGTTTCAAAGCATCCAGAAAATATGTTTGAGAAGGCTCCTAGCAAGATGCAGTGCCATTAATCTTTACAATTTGTTTACAAGCCTTCAGCCAGTTTTCAGCCCATGCAACAAGGGCTCACATCCAAGACTATCTGAATTAATTCTTATAAGACCTTGTGAGGCATTGAATCAATACAGTGTTTACTGTTTAACTTACTTATTGAAGAATATTTTACATTAATATAGCACTTCTCAAGCTGAATGGTCCTGAAGCGCTTCACAAACTATGTTAATACAACTGCAGCACTAAAATGCTGCACTGGCAGAAAGCATATAGAGAAGGGAAAATTACAGCCAAGGACAACAGGGCAAACTATTTCTGTTATAAGAAACTATTTTGAAACCTTTACTGCACTCTGACTGCAGTTTGTAGAGAGAAATCCTAGAATACTCTGTTATTTGTAACAGTGCTGCTAAAGCAAGAGAGAAACTGAAATATCATGTAGTGCTCAGGAATCATGTGCCTCTCCTGGATTCCTTTTGGGCCCTGTGGTGTCGTGTGTTCTGCTCTCTCATCTTCTGTACCTTTCGAAGTGATGAGAGTTATTTAACTCTGAAACTTTCCTGGAGCTGTATCATCCCTGAATGTGTTTCTCTGTTTTATGGAGCTTAGATTTGCTTCAGAAACTCTGTCTTGCTGCAGAAGCTCTCAGCAATGATTTATCTTACATTTAGAAAGGGGCTGATTCTCCTGCCAAGTAGGAAGGTGTGGTGGTGGGAGGCATGAATTGTGCATGTCCACTGCTCCATCACAGGTGCTAGTGAGTGACAGTGAGATCTGGCATTTCTCCAACATACCACTGACTTCAGGACTCTCTCCATGCTGCTATAACCTGCAGGCAAGCCCCTGATGTCTGTTTTTCTCTCTCCCCCATAACCTGGGATTGCCAGCAGCTGTCTTCTGCTCTGCACCTTGTTACCATCAACAGTTCAGTTTTGCAGTGAACTGCATTGCTTGAGACATTCATAGTCAGGAATCTTTAAGGAATGGAGGAGCCCGAGATACAGGCTAGTACATGTGGGCACATGTGAGAAGAGTGGGACTGAAGGCTCCTTCAGAATTCGATTTCTTGCCTCTGTCTTTGCTTCCCTGGTGCAGTTAAGCAGATGGCACTCATTTACCATAAAGTGAGACAGACTTTGTCTGGTATCCCTGGATTTCCTAGGCGTGCCAGTGTTGCAGACTGTACTGGGTTCTCTGATGGCCCTCTTACTAAATCTGCTGTGGCTACTTAAATTTCATGTGCCAGTTCATCATTCCTTACCAACTGGAGAAATTCTTTCTATTCCTTTAGGACTGGATTTACACAGTTGCCTAGTTGAGGAGGAATAGTACCGATACTGCTCTTCTCCCTTTCTTTCCAGAGTCAATTGAAAAATTTCCACTGATTTCAGAGAGGCCAAAAATCTCAGCCTGATGCTATCTTATGACAAAAAGAAACTGCCATAAACCTTTGTTCAAAGGGGTTACAGGTGACCATTTGTTCAAAGGTTTAATATAGATATAAATTTTAGGTTATAGATGTGGCGCCATCAAAAGCAATTTTCTGTTTCATGGGTTATTTGTTGGAATTTGCCTGGCAGGAAGAAGCAAGCTGAGCTCTTCAGGTTTGTATATATACAGATATACTTTTATATATATATATATAATTATAATAATTTCTTATTAAGATCAATTTTGAATCAGTTTCCCAACAATAAATCTGACAGCACATGAAGTCCTGAGAACTGCAATGTAAGCAGAATCAAAATGTGAATTATAAGTAGGAATGCTTTTCTGGCTCCCAGGAAACCTGAGTACTAACCCTTGTTGCACACAGAACAAACAAACAAACAAAAAAAACATGCCAACTCTGGAGGCTTCCTTATGACAATAAGAAAAATAGCAGTAATGATTCTCTATGGATGGTTGTCATTAGCTCCTAAAAAAAAATAAGTAAGTTTGTAGCACATAAGCTAGCAAAAGCTGCTCCTCCAAGCTAGTTCCATATTACTATTGCCATAATTTGACAGTGGTAATATATCCCATGATGCACAGATCATCCTTTTATTCTGTGCTTAAAATGTCCAGCGCAATGAGGCCCTGATCCACATCAGAAAGTCCTTCATCCTAGCAAAATATAAACAAAATAAACCACAAAATAAACCTTCTCCCATTTCTTGATCCAAACATAATGAACATGCAGTTCTGAACTCATTCTTAAAGTGCCCTTGTGAGAGCTACTGAAAGAAATCCTTTGTTTTCTATTGAAAAAAAAAAAATGATCGGAATTTACATTTTGGGATTTCAGCTTTTGCTGATACTTTTTAAATGAAAATGCATTCTCTCTACCTCTTCTTTCTCTTCCTCAGAAAAAAAATGAAGCAGTGGGAGGATGTGAGATGGGTAGGAAGAGAGTAAAAAAAAAGACAAAAAAAACCAGCAAACAAACAAAAAGAAAAAGAAAAGGCTTAGCAGAGCTCTTGCTGAGACAAGAAATGGAAAAACAGTCATGGAATGTTACCTTCTAGCTATTCTTTGCCTGAGTTACTTTAGTACTGGGCTGTCTGTCTTATGCAGACAGGGTGAATATGTGGCCCAGCAGTAGCTGCAAGAACGCAGGTTGAGGTGTCCTTTGTTCTGTTCAGAAATTAGCATCTTAATTCATGTGGACATTGTGACCAGACCGAGGTGACAGTGAGCACAGTTCCCTCTGAGCACACAAGCAATTATTTGTAAACTGTCGCTCTTCAAACCAACCCATTAGCCAAGTTGCTTCATGATGGATATATACAGCTCTCTGCAGCTAATGACTAATCTACAGGACTTGGGAGACCCCTCAGATTTCTGAATCCTCCAGATTTCTAGATCTAGGTATATGATCCGGCCATGTTCAGACTCCACTGTGGTGCACTTTATCTTTTTCTGTTGCCTTCTTACCCTAGGAAGGAAACCTAGTCATACAGGTCTTTTTGTGCCAGTCACTGAACTGGATGACAAGCAGTTTGTGTAAATATATCTACATATATACATGGATGCTTCTGTTTTTCTTATTATACAGAAAGCTCATAACTAGGGCATAAACACGGGTAATGTTTAGATCAAATATGAAACAAGTACACATGAAATTAAAAGCAAATCACTTTTTCCTGCATTTGGCTTAAAAGGAAATTAACGTAATTGAACATGGACAGCTCTATTTTGCAAAAATATTGCACCCAAAGGTAATTTTTTTTTTTTGAAAATATTTTAGTAGCCCATTTCAATTTCAATGAGATTACTTACTAGAAAATTAAATACATTTTCTGTTAAATGTAATAATGAATTCCATTGTCTGCATTGCTCAGGCAGAACTACAATATAATTGTGTTTAATACAATTAAACACAGTCTCTATTAAAAGTAATAATGCTGTCTATTGTCTACATTACTCAGGCAGAACTACAATACAATTAAGGTCTTGTATCTAAGTCACTCAGAAAATACATGTGTCTTATTATATCCCTGTTGAGAACATTACATCCTCACAGATCTGTCTTGTTTGTCCTCACTGTAGTGAACCCCCGTTGTTACCAGCTGGTCACAGACTTGTGCAAAGTAAATTTAGTGGACTCTAAGCAGCAATTTTCTCAATGCATCCATCCTAAAGCATTTCTCCTATTTTTTTAATTTTTTTTTTTAGCATCTCTCATCTTGGGATATTAATACTTAAGTAATTTTTAAAGTGCTCCAATGATCCTCCAAAGATCCCTCAGTGAAAACTGATATATTCTCTGGTTACAAAATACTTCAATTTTATAACTATAACTATTTATAACTACCAGTAATTTCTAATGCCTAATAACAGGACTTGGCTGTTGTATTGATCATAATAAAAAATAACTTAGGTTTCCTGACACTGTGTTAAAATTTGTGTTAGAACCACTGACTTTACAACACAAAACTAGAATCTTGTGGAAGGACAGGAATGGAAACAAAAAATAGTGAAGAGAAATAAATGAATTTTGGTAATAAGTTGCAGGGAATTGAACTAATATTCAGTTTCTCTTATTGGAAGAACCCCATTAAGAAGCCTTATTTTTCCTCATGAGATCAGGAGAAAGGATCAGAAGATAAGGTCAGGAATCTACAAAAGTAACCAAAGATGGTGGAACGAGTAAAAAAAAAAAAAAAAAAGCGATGCCAACGAGCAGTGTAGATACAAGCAAGGAAATTTTCTGAACTCTGAGGTTTATTCTGAAAAACCTCTTGATATGTCTCAGAAACTTTCTGTGATGATCAGATCAATGCTGGTGAGTTGCTATTCTCTTAATTTAGCTGATCATGTAAATATTTTTTTGGTTCTTCCTGTTCCTGAAAAATAATTCTCTCTCATATATACACCCAGTGACACAAGCAGAAGATTCTCGTTCCCCTTTCTGCTCTCTATTTTATTTCTATTACTTTGTTACTTCCACAAAGTACCGAGGCTCACATTGGTAAGGAACCAGAAAGCTCACTCACAGGGCAAAGCTGCACTGTCAATAGGTCACTTTTTAAAATTTGAGTAACGTTTCAGCAATAAACAAGATTGTTTTTAACAGCTGTGAGGCTGTGGGTGGTAAAAGAGACTAAACTTAAGGCAGAATTTTTGGTTCCATGGTTTGGCATTTACCGTCTTGGTTTTGACTCCACTTTGCAACTTTACATGTTTCAGTGTCTCTTCTTTCCCTGATATCTACATTCAGAGAACCAGCTCTTCTGGGGCAGTGGAGTAAAGAGGTAAGGAAACCTTCCAGAAAACAATATGTCTAGATCTACATGGGTTATGGCTAGTTCAAGTTTAGCAATTACACAGAACTTGACACAAGTAGGTATTAACTCTTAGTTATAGGAATATGTCTGCTACTGTGTTCATTTTAGTATTTCAATTTAAATTTGACACTTGGATTTTGTCCTACTGGAGATAATTACAATTGTTTTCATTGCAGAAACACCTGGAGATTTCAAACAAAATTAGAAAGCTTTTACCAGGTAGTGTAAAAATATATGATAAGGCATAATTCCAAACCTGAGAAGTTTGCAAATTAAATATGCAATATGTAAAATGGGAGACATATTTGTGTCTGAAGGTATCTAATCATCAAATCTTGAATATCAAACTGTATGTGGCTTGACCAAATGGAAGTACGCATTGAAAATACCTTTCCTGAGTTCCTGGCAACTTTTTTCCCAACAGAAGCCTCTTGCAAATGCTGCAGTATGGAGAATTCTTTGCAGTTTTCTCCTGATAAAACAAAGTTTTGATTTGCATCAATTATTCCCCTGTGTTTCAGAACTGACTCTTTCCCAGCTTACTGTTGCACTCTGCCAAGACTTGCAGATGCTTCTGCTATATTCACTCATAATAAACCTCACCCCAGACACAGCAATTTCATTGCCATCTTCATACACCCTATATACTTTAACCTTCCAAAGGTAACCTCAAGTAAAAATCCTTGGTTTCTCTTCTTCTTGTGGTCCAATGTATCTCGGGATGATATCTGGATGGTACAGCTAATTCTTAGCATGAATTAATATTATAGATGTACACCTAAAACTCAATTTCAGTGTTCAACATCAAGGAAAAAACAACTACCAAAGGTAAAGCTTTCCATACCTATTGCACAGATCAGTTTTAGCAGTTCTCTACACTAAACAGTTCTATGGGAATTTAAGGACTGAAAAAGACATAAAAGAAAATAAATATTTAATGCCATACACCAATTGGCTAAATCAGTCTAAGTGGCAATATCATACCCAATAGGAAAAAAAAAAAAAAGGATAAAAAATTCAAAGCCTTTTGCACTAGACCTTAATGTCTCCTTCTGTGCCTCATAAAAAGAGAATAATTTTATTACTCATTACTCATGAGGAGTTTGAGAACAAAATGTTGAATATTTTCTGGTTTTGCTAATCACAGGACTTCCATGCTTGAACTTCATTATGTGGTATGTATGTTTCTCTGTTTGTTTTGTTGTTTGTTTGTTTGCTTTAAATTGATTCAGTGTTCTGTCTTTGAACGGAACAAGATCAACATCTGATTTGCTTGTAGAGTGCTTTATGTTTTGAGGATGTCTACAGACATTGTCAGGAGAGATTTTGACTTGATGATCTTTGCCCCATATGAGAGTAGCTGCAAGTCAAGCTCCCTGAAACACACAGTAAATCTGGGAATCTTCTGAAAGGACAAAGTCATAAAAACCAGTGTTATAAATTAAACAAACAAACAAAAACAACAACAAAACGTCCCCCTAGACCTTCTCTTATAGCCAATGCTACATCATGGCAGTTCCTGCAGTCACATGAAAGGAATGATTATGGTAAGGCAGAAGAGGAAGAGGGCTTAAGAATTTGCCCCTCTTTGCAGTATTGTTTATCTAGCCCTGTTACTACATTACCTAGCCACCCAACAGTCAAAATACATTTATTCACCCAGTGCTACTGAAAAAAAAAGAAACCTTATCTATCATGAACTGCATGTAGTGACAATGAAAATGCAGGTACTTGAATATAAGACCTAGGCTAGTGCAGAAACTTTGGAATAATTGTTTCTTTCTCATGAATAATCAGGATCACCTCAGATCACGCTATCTGCTCCTCCACAAGGGAGAGGACAACATTAAAGTGGTAGTACTATGGTTACAGAACACCATTACAGAGTACAATTTTCCACCTTTCCTCTGTAACCTTCCAACAACCAGGAAAGGCACATAGCCCTGATGCTAGGTCTGATAGGGACAGCCATCTATTCCTATGATCCCCTCTCAAACCGTAATACTGAAGTGGTAAAATAGCTTCTGTTTTAGCATAGTGCAGTCATACGAATGTTTTGCTGGAATGTTCTCCTCTGAGACTGAAATTCTTCATGCATATGCAGCAGCCCAGGACTGCTCACAAGAGTGTTTTAGGAAATGGCTCTTTATATGCAGACTGTAGTGGCTGAGAGAGGATACGTGTAGGTGAAGAAGAATATCTGACATTTGTTTTCATTAATTTACACTTGTTGTTTATTATTCATTCACTTATTAGAAAAGTTGTAGCCAGTCATTCAGAAACAGGTGAAATTCCAGGTAATTTAGATACTAAAATCAATTGCAAATAATGGACATTGAATTTTTGCAGGACGCAGCTCTTAGACTGGAATATGTTTTATGAACCCTTTGCTGAATAGTCACTATTAGCAGAGACATTCACAGATATTATGTCTGCTTTGAAACAGCAGTGAACAAAGCGCAGGAAGAACACATTGAATTATTCACTATGCACACATTCCCAAATCAGTTTTGCTGGGGAAACGTGCTGTAGTTTTAGAGCCTGCTTTTCAGTGACAATCTAGTGAGGCAGCATCCCTCTGCAGAAACTCGACTGCCTGCTCCAGCAGAGCGAGCAGATAGACATCAGTCCAAAGGGAGAAGGTTTGTGGATCACCCAGGGTCCAGCTCAACATGAAGCCTCATATGTTTCTCCTCAAGTGTTTGCTAGAGCTGCTGGGAGTAATCCAAATGCAGAGACCCCCATGAGTTAGCTTAGCTTCTGGCAAGTCCTTGGGCTGCTCTAGCTCAGGCCTCATTACTCATAGTTCAATTAGTAACAAGAGACAGGAATTTCTGGTAAGTCTGTGATACCAGCTTTCAACTGCTAGCAAAAGAAAAAGGTTAAATTTGGTCTTAGGACTCCTGGAGCAGCCCTCACCTTGAGTTTTGGCTTACCTGTCTCTGTACTGATACAAATATTGGTAAAGATTTTTGAAGTGTGGGGAAGAAGCAGACAGAAAAACAGCTGGTGCAGAAAATCAAATAGGCTTAAAGAGCAATAAAATAAACTAATGTAAAGAAAACCCATCAAGGACTATTGAAAACAAAGATATTGTCCCTAGCTCAGAAAATTTCTGAGCTGCAAATCACTAGAAACTGCTAGAGGATCTTTAGGATACATTGTATGGCACTTGCCCTGCTCTTATATTCTGCCACAGGCATCTGTTACTGGCCACTGCTGGAGATAAGACACTGGGCTGGCTGGACTTTTGTTCAGGCTCAGTATGGACATCATTATTTTTGTGTGACAAAATCTCAAATTTCAGTGACACCGCTGTCGACATCATTGCTATGGAAACCAACTCTACTGCAATTTACTGGCTACACTTTTAAAATACATTAGGGATGATGCATTTGTATCAAATCTCATGGAAATCGACCAACACCTTTTCTATTTTTTTTTTTACACTTTTGTCTAATGATCCAGCAATGAGAAGCTGTCAAGCTCGACTAGTGACTGGCATAACATGCAGAAATATTATACAAGTTTTATACTAATGAGACTCCAATATCTGCATAGGGCCATCTGAGGAATCAGCTTGGCTTTTATAGTGCAGAACACAAGAAACAAAATTTCAGGGCTGTTTAGTCCAGAACCTGTTTCTTCTCCTCAGGAGCATCTGGGAGCAGGCAGAAGATGAGCTCGCCAGCAGTAGCTGCTGTTAGGACCACATCAGCTTTTAGACCCCTGCAGTTATGGTTTTGTGCTGGGAATCTCACGACTTGGAAGAAGGTCACATCTAACAACATCAGCTGCTTCCACAGTCCCTTCAGTCCTGCTCTTTCTAATGGGATTACAGGAGGGATTGATTTATTCCATAGAGTTTACATTGAAGGTAAAACTAACTCAAATATTTATTTCAGAGGTTCATTCAAAACCTCCTGTGACTGCTGACAGCTGTCCCAGTGCACCAGGTCGGTGTCTTTGTGCCCAGGAATATACTTCAAGGTACTGACCTTTTTCCAATGAGATAGCTGTGGCTTACATGCATCCTCTTATGCACGTGAAAAAACAGGCATTGCCTCTTCTCTCCCTAGCTGATTAATGGTGAGGATACATTATCAGAGCTAATAGGAGTCAAATGAAGAAAACTAGTCAAGTGAAACCCTGTAAATTGGTTCCTGTGCTTTCTCCATCTCTTCTAATACCTAATGCCAGGGATTTTCATTCTTGTCCAGCCAGGGCTAAAAGGGAAAGGATTAGAAAGTAAATAACTCCCACACCTGCAATAGGGGAGCAGTCAGCTGTTTCATTGGCCCATTTATTAGCGGGACAGAAATGTAAATCTACATCAGAGAAATGTTTTTTCCTCCTGTACAACCTGTCATTCTTCTTTGAAAAGTAGATGTGTATACTAGCATTCCACCTATATGGCTGTGTCTGTGTCTCCACATCTTTATTATTCTCAGCCCCAAGCTGTATGACCTTTACTGAGGTGAAATTATCACTGTTTTCAGTGGGGAAAACAAAAACAAAAAAACCTCCCCTGTTTTGCTATTGGGAAGCAGGCAGGATCTGACCCACTCCTTTTGTTTGGCCTACTTTAATCTTTTTTTTTTTGGTTTAAAATTCCTACCTGCACTCTGTTGTAGGGCCACTTTAGGTGGCAGTGTCCTATCTGCATAGGTAACGTGGTGCTGTTTTGAAGACCTACCCTGAAGACCTGCTGAGAGGTCTCACTGGGAGGCCTGCCCTAGCTTTCCATCACTTTTTGCCAGTGACTACCAGTGGTGAGAAATCTTATAAGGGAAAACTGGGTAGACAAGAGCAGTGTTACCACCTCTACTGATACTCAGATTATATGCCACTGCCATCACCTGCCTGCCTTCTTGCATTCCCTCTGTCTGGCTCTCCATTTACGTACCATTCAAATGAACTGGAAAATTCTGTAGTTGCTATTCACTTTCCACCACAAAAATGCAATAGTGACTAAGTGGAAGATAAGAACTATCAGTCTTCTGTAACAGAACAGATAATGATGCTGATATTTTCAGTTGTGCTGTTTCCAAAGATGTCTAGAATGTATGGGTGATGCACTTTACCAGTGAGCAGTTCCCCCAGCCACAGTGTGTGGGGGTCTCTGTGACTTCCCCCTCACTGTGCTGCTTCCCATACCTTGTTATCATAACATTTTCTGTAATACCTACTGCAGAGACACCTAAGGAATGCAGGACTGCTCCTCTGGACAAGAGAGAGAAATGTTCTGGAAGATAAAATACAAACTCATTTCCTCTACATGGAAAGATGAAATTCCTGTACGTGCACATAGCTTATTATCCTTGGAGTTTCTCTTTCTCTCTTTGCTTCTGTTACCCCGGTGATGTTTATCTCCCAGCATCAAGTCAAGGTAATCTCTCCACCCTGACACAGAGTTTGATTTGGTAAGCCTATCTGTATAATAACCATTGTGATACAGCACACAGAGTCCCAGGCTGTTCTCACTGAATATTTTACTTCAAAGCCAAAGAAATTGTCTGTTTTCTATTTCTAGCATAGAAACTACATTAACACAAAATAACATTTCACACCATACTTGCTAATTGCCGTATCTATTAAAGAGCTGATCCTTCATGATCTGGTCACTTTTTGTACAGTGAAGCTGTAATGGTGATATGAACAATGACATACAACACTGATACAAAAGCCCTCTTTACATGCATTGACTAACACTGGCTTAGATATCCATCAGTACTATTATCCTCGGCTTATAGCTGAGGAAAGCAAGCCATAACAAATGGTGGTGAGGAGAAGAAAACCACAGAAGTTCAAGCTGGGGTTAGATTGCAAGAGATCCACCCTGCCAGACCTGTGCTTATTTCTATATATATCATTGCCTCAGGCCCGAGACATTTATAGGAGCACACTAATCTCCGTGACTGAACACTGATGTCACGTGCATTATGTGCAAAGTAATGTCTTCGGTTCTCTGTCAAAGGGGAAGTCAAGCTTTAAACGTTTAGCAAAAAGAAGCATCTCTGGACACAGTAGGAAATATTTTAGCAGTCATTTCACTTTAGTTAAATTCTCCTTTTATTTTAAAAATTGCTCAGGTATGAAAGCCCTTCTTTGTTCTTTTGAGAATGACATCTAAATGGCAATTCATCACAGCAACCATGAAATCTTGATGACAAATCCATAAACCCTGAAAAGGTTTGTAGTGAAATTTGTCTCTTAATTTAAGCATGAGCTAGTCTACTGCTTAATGTAATAAACTAACAAGAAGCAATTTGCTGAGTAATATGTGTGGAGATTTAGTGAGGCTTTGGTGTCCATACCCAAAGCAGCCGCCAAGGCTCTGCAGTTTGTTTCTCTATGAGCAGGCTGCAGAAATGAGGGCAGCTGGCCCAGTTGTGCCTCTCAGCCACCACCAGACCAGCTCACCTGCCTGTCCGAGGGGCCCTGCACACACTATTGAGCTTAGAAGCAGCAGCATTTGTCATATCATGACAAGAGCCTATTGCACTGTTATAAAACAAAGGAACCAACTTGCAAGAATAAAACCTTTATCTTCCAGTGATTTTCTTATACTTAAATTCCTTCTACCTGTTGCTCTAGTGTATTTGTGCATTGTTTTCAACAGCTACCAGAATCAGAATTTTGACTTTTCCCTGAAAATACCGTGCTTTCCAATGGCAATTCCAGTATCTAGAAATATCAGTTTTAGACGTCCCAGTTCATATAGCCCCATAACTTTCCTGCATAGTGACTATTTTTAATGACTCCATTTTATATAGTGAAACAAGGCACAGGCATTGTCAACTAGGTCTGCAGCATAAGGAGTTGTGCTACGAGTGCTTGGAGGTCAAGAGCCTTGGCTTACTGTGGAGTTGCTTCAGCCTCTGATCTGGCAAAACATATCAATAAAAACAGCAAACAGAAATGTTTCCTGGAATGTCCCTCGACCTCTGTTTAAATCAGATTTTCTGGATTTCTATAGAGAGACATCTGTATCCTCTATCAGAGTGTTGGGTCTGGGTAGCTCTAGTGTTGAACCCTGATTTTCATGCAGCCTCAGACAAGGTTTCCCTAATTATTACCAGCTGAGGATCATTCACTGCACATTGAGTTAGCAAATACATTTAATTTATGTGAAATGTAATATATGTAACCCATATTTAAAAATTGAAATTATTTTTTTCATGATGAATACGTTCACTTTCTTACTAGATAGAGTGTATCCTCTGTGATAGAGGATATCCTATGTAACAGCCCCAACAGTCCTCAAAAGAAGCCATCACTTATAAATTTGGGATAAATCTTTTTGCTAAGGCTTGGTTATACTTTTTTTGATTTGTTTTTTTTTTATAAACAATGAAGGTTGACACATGAAGGGTGACATACCTGACTTGTCTGATGTCTTTCTAATGCCTTAGCCAGTTTTAGTGGGGAAAAATTACTTTTTCACCTAACTCAATCATGACCACAACCACCTTGTGTCCACTTTTATGTCCCTGCTGAACGACACCCTTATGACTAACAGGAAGTTGCTTTAACATAGAAATTAGGATTTGTAAAGCGCCTAACTACAATATTCTTCTTTCAATTCATTTTTATTTACCATTGTAACTTCTCTCTATATATACCCATGCATGAGAGAACAAGCGAGGACATGACAGATATGTACAACTCTTACAGAAACTAGAGTTAGCCATGAAGTTTTTGATAAAACATGATTTTGGCAGAATCTTACAGGTTTCTAAAACTGAAACATTCAAGAGAGTTGATTTGATTCTGACAGAGTTATGATGTAATCGTGATGCTGCCAGGTCTCTGCTCTGGTGCCCTGGCCCCTCAGCATCCCATCCGGTGGGCTGATTGGAGCTGGGACACCAGCAGCTCTTAGCTGCTGATCAACCTGGGCTTCCAGCATCCAGGACAGCTGAACCCCTGAGCATAGATCCCAGGGAATCTCTGGTGGTTAGAGCTTTAGCACCTTTCCCAGAGAAAACAAACAACTTGGGGTTTTGTTTTAAATCAATCCCAAAATCATATTTCAAAGCATTATCTGAGAAATGGATTTCTCTGTCTCTGCCAATCCCATAAATGAGATTATGGGCATCAAAGAAACATGATACACACAATTTTTAGTAGTCCATCACCAACAAAGAGTAGTTAGAAATATTCAATTTCATGATATATTAAAAGATACATGTAACTCTCCCATAACAGAAATAGATAAAAGAAAATCAATACTTTTAAATGCAAAGAACCTTCCATGTAGGAAGTCTAGGCACTGTTGGATTTAGCTTACATACCCTAAGGTGCTTGATAAATTTAATTCTGTTGTTGCAATGAGGTGTATGGAACTAAAAATGATGTATCCAATGTGACAGGAGAAATCTTGAAAAGAGCCTGGCTAAGGATCCAGATCTTAAGAATTCCAGTCCTATGACTTATCCATGCATTTGCTGTCACTCTACATTTCTTTACATGGGCTGAAAGGCTTGGAATTTATGCAAAGAAGTGGAGACATGCAAGGTTGCGTTCCCTTTAGTGTCAGAGAAGACATTGTTGGAAACACTCAGACAGAATGATGGGTAATGGGTTGCTCTCTGCTAATCAAGGTGCCAGCTGAAAGGGCACCTTTTTATCCAGTCGCTTCAGTTTTGATAGTCATTTAGAAAGCAATAGTTTATGCTAGGAATTGCCTAAGTCATTACAAAGAGGGTTCTCATTGTCTGACCCTTGCCACAGGCTCTTTTAGTAGTAACCGTGATGTGTGAAGTGAGTAAAGTGAGTAACAAGCGCTGGTGAGTTTTGTGTTTTCTCTGTAACTTAGCCAAGTCAAACAGGTATTTGAAGTCTATGGTAAGATCTCCTGAGGTGTAGAAATTACACAGCTTCCAAAGATGAGAAAGGTGCTTATTCTATTAGATCTGAACGTGTCTGCAATGCTAGTAATTCAATAAAAAAATCAGCAGAACATAGGTCTGCTATTCTGGCACAAGGCTGGAGAAGCTGCTGTTGAAAATGTTGCTGTTCACATGGCACAAAAAATATAGGGTTACATTAATTTATTTATATATTTTTTTTTCCCTTTGAATTCAAAAAGGTACTTTTGGGGCAAAACTAGAGTGGTCTGACAGCCCTATTGACCTGCTTTGCAAACAAGCTCCATTCTTCAATGCCAGCCAGTGAATGGCCATAGAGACCAGAATGGTGTTCTGTCTGGAGGTGGTTTCTGCAGATCAGAGGTGATAAAGGGCTAGAGGGAGAGAGATTTGCAGTAGTGCCAGTGCTCTGCCTTTTGTGAGCATAATCAGGGGACATCAGTCTCCAGGGCTGTCAGTCAAGCACTTGAGCAGGCATTAGACTCATTTTTACAAAAAATGTGAGGTCTAAGTATAGAAGAAGAGTTTAAAAATGGCAAAGCCAAGCCTCTGGAAGGCCTAAACGGGTATGAAGAGAGCAGAGGACACTTTGCTCTTTTTCAAGATTTTACTTCAGTCTCAGAGACTAGTAGCAAATGAATGAAAGGGAGAATTACACAAAAGAAAGATACTTTCAGCACTTTATGGTGCCACAGGCTTGCAGCATAGGTGATCACTGAGATGGCTTGGCATGTACTGGAGCAAAAAAAGGAAAACTGATAAAAACTGTAAGGAGATATGTTAGTGTTAATTTAGAGTATCTACTTTTATTTTTTCTCAAATTGTATTTTTTTTTTTTTTCCCTAGGAATGGTTCTGTTATGGCTAGTTTAAATACTTAAGGTTTCTGTTTTTATAAGAATGAGAATATGAGGATCAGGTTCTTAATAAAAATAATCTATAAGGGTTCAGTGGCCTGGTTCAGGAAAACATTTTATTTTAATTTTGACACTATATCAGTGAGAAAAAATGATCAGCTCTTGGTGATTCATATATACAATAGAGAATCTATGAGATTGGCCAGCATCACTGATGAAATCTTGGTCTAGTTTGACAAAATTTTAAATGAAAGACCAAACCAAAACTAAATTTCAGTTTCTATTAAAGCAGGTTAAATATCTCTCCTAAGATCTTCTGTTGTTCAGATCAAACATTATAACAGTACTGAGCTTCTTCATTGTGTCTGAAAGTGCTGAACCCCCTCTTGACTGGTAATCATAAATGAGAAGACTAGAAACAGGAGCAGAGTTGAACTCAGATCAAAACCATATAGTATCTCTATAACATTGACAAGGAAAGTCCTTTTCAAGTACATTTCAACTTTTCTTCTCATTGTTTGTGTGATAAAAGAACTTACTAGATGTAGCAGAAACTAGGAGTGACATATCCCTAGAAGTGCATGTGAATACAAAGACAGAGCAAGTATCCCAGAAAAGGTATCCATTAAGTAGATAACAAGTACAAGAAGGAAAATCGAAACAGAATAAACTTCAGGATGTTTGATCCTCCCTTTTCCTAACATGTGAATCCAACACCGTTCACCTGGAAGCTGCACAGACCTTGAGTTGTTAAGTGGCTAAAAGTATTGCATTTTTTGTTTCTGATAAATTGAAAATTTCAGTTTAAATGTTGTCATTTTCTTCTGAAAGGTATGAATTACATGAAAGACTCAATGAAAAAATCTCTTTCAGCAAAACAGATGATGTCATTCATGCGCAACTCTAATTTTGTGCATAACACAATCCCCATGTCCATACACAGGTAATCTTATTATTTTCTATACAAACTGTATCCATGGGACAGTTTGAAGCTCCCAGCCTGTACAACAGTAAGTAGGTAATTTCCAAATAGGAGACTCAAGAATAGGATCAACAACATTTACTGCTGAGCACTGTCAGCTACTTCCTTTGTTTAACAAGAGAATAGGCAGTAAGGTTTTTGACCAAATGCTATTTTCTAGAGGTCAAAGCTAACAGAGGAACAGAGGATCTCCTTTTGAACACTCTGCAGGTTCTTCAGTCAGTAGAGGTTGACAGCTACAAATCTCTAAGTAGCATGATTTTTGTGCTGAAGGAGGCAGCAGAGACACAGATATGTGTCTGCTCCTGTAATGTACAAGACCAATAACCTTGCTTGAAAGATTCTCTCCTATTGCCCCAAAGGGATTTTGGCTAAAGTCAAAGCAAGGATATTTTGTTTAAGTATCCAAGAGATACTGAAATTTGATTCTGAAAAATAAAAGATCATTCTAACACAAATGTGTGTCAAATTAGGCCTATTTATACTAATGTAGCATGAAATTGGATCATCCTGTCAAATCTGTATCTCCTCAGCTTCTAATGTATTCAAATATTCTGCTCTCTTTTTACTTTCTTTTTATTTTGCCATTTCTTTTCCCTTGTTCCCATTTGTTGAGTGCTCAGGTTTTATGGATGATGTGCTCAGTCTTGAAATCCCTGGGTATATGCGTGCCCATGGACATTTATTCAGCACTTCAGCACTGTCACACTGGTTTCAGGGAAAAAAAAAAACAACACAAAAACACACTACTTTGTTTCAGAAGTGCAAGTTATGCATTATGCCAGAATCCAAATCTCTGGGATGACAAGTCTGATGTGAGGCTGGAAATATGAAATGGAGGGATAAAGCAGAAAAGGAACACAGAAGAGGCAATGACAAAACAAAAAACTATTTTCTTCTCCTAGTTCAGCATATGAATATTTGCCTTTGGGTTCCAAGGTGTATTGGGTCTGGCTGGGGGAGTGAGAGAGCGGTTGTGGGGTTTAGCTGCCCAGTACGGTAAAACCACCACACAAGGGTTATTGAGCTATAACAATTTGAACAAACTGAAGCCAGGAGTTCTTTGCTGCATCTAAACTGTCTGACAGGTCCTGCATTAGCTGAACTCTTTGATATCTGGAAATTTATAGAGAAGATTTAGCTACAGCAAGCAACAATTGTAAAAGAAATTCCATCTTGGCTGAAGGAGGAAACCTGCTTTGTGATCTGGTGATAGCTGGTATGCTTAAATGACTAACAAATGATGCTTTGCACAGGTGCCTACTGAATGATTCAGGTGTAAAGTAATCTGAGCAGATCTGATCCATACACAGATACGCAGAGCTGACAGTGAGTGTAAAGGGGCTGCATATACAGCGAAGGCACAATAAGAAATTTGTGTTACACATGAATGCCTTGGAAAGACAACATTTGACAACACATTTTCCAGCAGTTATGGGTGATAGAAAGGCATTTTTCAGTGCCAAGTTCCTTAATTCAGGTCCCACTATATACAGGAGTTTCATTGTCTATATGACCTGTCATCTTTTGAGAACTACCCTGCATTTTATAGGACCTCCTCACGCAGACTTTTGACTGGTCCTTTCCCTGTTTCCTGAGGAAGCTGGAGGAGTTCAGGGGTGTTCCTGGGATCTTTCAGGGCTGGTTGATAGGGAAAGTACATGATCTGCAGCACCAAAGTGCTCCTTATACACCTGGAATGTCAATGTATGTTTACTGACATCTAAAAATGAGCCTTTTTATCTCGGGAGGATCATTCAGAAACTACAAGGAAATAATGATACTTTAGAAATTGGCATAGTGGAATAATCCAGAAAGGACCATCTGCATCACCAAATACAGAACATACTGCAGTCATTCTAATGCAAATTCTCTTCCTTTACATTTTCTTCATCCTCTTTCTCTTCCACAAAAGCAGAAACAACAATAAATCTAGATTCTCTGCATCAGGTTGTTTCGTTGCTTTCCCCAGAGATTTTCCTCTATAGTATAAACCCAGCCTGATGTGCTCACATTCAAGAAGTTACTTAACAGAACAGACTGTCCTGGTGGCACGTTTATTAACACCATATATAATGAGGATGCAATTGTATGGTAACTGTAGCATCTTTCTGTTTAGCAATAGAAAAAAAGGACTACCTTCTCCAAAAACACACATACAACCACTAGTCAAGTTTAGAGGGCTGTTCGACTGCCCTCAAAGATGAACTGTGTATGCAAATTGCTTTTAAACATCACACGATGGAAACTTATAAGCCACAGTTAACTGTCCTCTGATTCTTGGAATAGAAGGCACATCTGTTATTTGCTTGAAATGCAAGAGAATAATAATAATAATAAAAATAATAAAAGTCTGCCTGCTACCTTGCGGGAAGGCAGAAGGATTCCTGCACCGATGCTAAGCAACACTGGAGAATAAAAGCACTGCCTTGGAACAGAGCCCTTGCAGAAGTGGGTGTCAGAGAAGAATCCTACTTGCAAATCTCTCACAGCTTTCTAAAGCCACCGTGTGTCTTGTCTATGACAACACAAGAATAGGCAGTGACAGATATGAACTCTTAATTTAAGAACACCAGGATATAACAATATTCTGAATGCTAGCACAGATGTAGTCAGTATGGAAATGTTTCTGTACCTTTTTTTTGGTGAAGTTGTTCCATAGGAATGCATTCATTCAGTCAAATCTGTGTAAAACAAAGAAAGAAAACAGGAAGTCAACACAGTTGCCATAAGAATATGTACGAAACTAGTATTAAAAGTTACATAAAACTGCACCAGCTGAGACCTTCAAGGGTCTTATATTAAGTCCCAAATAACTTGTGGGGAAATAAAAGACTTTAATACAAGAATCACTAGAGTCATTTGGTAGGTGCTTTCAGGGAGAAACAGGACTGACCCATAGAGAGACTTTTCTTGGATCCAGGAGATGGTAAATCTTAGGGCAGATATGCCATAAGATATGCCTCAGGTTGGTTTAGCATTTTAAAGGCAAGTTTTCTTAGGATACTCAGAAGTAAATTTCTAGCTTTCAGTAGTTTCTTTGGTCCCTATCATCACTGTGGTAGCTGAATGGTGAATTGCATTATCCAACCTGAACTAAGAAATGTTGAAATACTTGGCATGTGGAAAACTGTAGGTGGAACTACTCTAGGACTGGGAGAATCACTTGGCCATAGGGGAAAATGCTTAAAGAGCATCTTTCACAGACATTATGGTCACCTAGGATGTACCGTGGGCTCTCAATTCTGGTTTCCATCCTTTTTGAGACAGTCCTTTGTTTTGAGGTGGACAATACGTATTTATGCACAGATCTTTGCTACAATATCTGTTCAGTTACAGGCCACCATAAAAATGCATGTTGCTAGCTAAGACAGCTCACATTTTAAAAAATACTTAGTCTTCCAAAATTTAAAATAGCCCAGAAAAAAAAAAAGACACAGTTTATGATTCATCTGGAGTGCACACAGGTCCAGAAACGTTATTATGGAAGATTAGGTTATATGGCTAGACATGTTGGTAACCAGAAGTAGAATCCCTTATAAATGTAGATCTGTAATTCAACATAACGTTTTATTCATTGAGAGCCATGACTACAGTGGGGTTCTTCAGTAACCCCATACACTGTAGGAAGATGATTCAGTACTTTTGTTACACATTTTCCTTGGGGAATGCTAATCTTCTGACAAGCCTTATACTCCCTTTCTCTGTTTGCACAGTCATTGCCATGGTATCTGACCACTCTGCATGCCATTTAATACAGGCTATAATTCTTTTTGTTTGATATAAAAGAAAAAAATCAACAACCACATGTTAAATGTTGTCTGATATTCTAAATGTACTATATTGTACTATAATTGTACTATATATCACATTTTAACCAAGACAGTTAAGGAGTTTTCTGACATCTGACACTGTCTTGAAAAAGTAATTATAACTTTTTATTATTATTATTGTTTTTAAAAGTGATCATGTCAATGGGTCTTGTCTGTGAAAGGGAAATGTTTCATAAAGCAATGAGTCACTTCTGATACGTTGCCTACTGCCAAGGTCATCCTGTCCTGCTGCTGGAGATAACACAATGTCAGCGTGTATCTCCAAGGGGAAAAATATAAAACAAAGCAAAACAAACAAACATAACAGCTCATCTTTTCATCTGCTGTCTGCAACAGATATGCTATTTTCCTCTGGAAACTGAGGTCTTTGTAGCCATGTCCTTAGTGCAACAGGTACAAACTTGCTGGTCATTAGGCTGATTTAGGAGGACATCTAGAGGGGTTAGAAGTGAGATTGAACTCCTTGCCATGCTGGTTTTCTGGTTTAGAATTCTGCTATGGAAAAAAATCCTGTAATGATGCTGCAGACATACACATTGGGTTGTGGAGAACTGATCCTAGACTGTTAATTTTGCATATTCCTGTCAAATATATTTACTCTTCCACAGTCACACTATGACCAATGTAAGTCACAACTGAAGTGGAAGCTGCAGACTGAAAGCCTCCTCCATACTAACAGTATCTCTGGCTGGTCTTTCTCCTTCTGCCTCTCCAAAGGAAGAAAGAAAAAAAGAAGCAAACTAAAGCACAATTTTATCATAAGGGAACACATCAGCAGAGTCCTGCTGGTGTCACGAATTCCTCCACTGTGTTCCAGACCTAATGTCTCAGGAGGAGGGGCTTGGAAAGAAGTAGGAGGATGAAGGAGTACTAATAGCCTGGTGAAATAATGAGAGAGTGAGAGAGAGAGAACACAGGAAAGAAAGTGGGATGAAAGAAAGGAAGAAACCTCTTTCTGATCAGGGGAAGTACCATACTCTTCCCAGGCAAAGGCCTTTCCCAATGTGGTCATTCATTCATCATTGACCCATCTGAGCCCACACGGAATAATGAATCCCTGGAAAACCAGAAGCTACTTTTTAAATCTTTTGAGCTTGGGCTAATTTTAAACCTACTCCAGTTGAAATATTTACTGCACGTCTTCCTCATAAATTATGTGATATTCAAAAAGTGAAAATCCTCATTTCAGCATCATCAACTCGAGTGGAAAACTGCAAATCCTCCAACAGAAAATTAGCAAACATTTGTTCTGTCTGTCAGCTCAAGTGTGCTGTATTTTTTCCCTGGCACAGATGTATTTAGGTTTGCTAGCTGGTGAAACTACTGTAGCTATTCTGCAGTGTCCCTGGAGACAGGCATCCTATGGCTACAAATGAGTGTATTATTTAATCATGAAAAGACAAGACTTTGAATAAGAGAAAGCATTTCTAAAAGAAAAGTTACCAAGGACTCTGGGATCTGACTGCATAATTCAATCTCATTCCATCTTTTGAATGAAAATGGAATGCTGCTGAAATAATGTACTTCTGCCTTGGGAGTGTGCTTCATGTACACCAAAGTACGATGATGTACTTCATACAGCCTCGGCAAGAAATCAATTTGTAGATGAGAGGACAGGAAAGTAAGTTCTCTGAACATTTAGTAATCATTGATTGCTTCATGCCACATCAGAAACATCAGTATTTTGTCTTGCATGTGCAAAGTAGGTAAGTACTAGTGTTTCAAGTTTTGGGGTGTAATGTGAAATTCTTTCAACGGGCTTAATTTCTGGAGTATTTGGTATTCTCTACTTCAAAATAAAGTTTTTTTGTTGTTATTGTTTGTTTGTTTTTTTGAGAGTGACTCTATCCAAACACTCAGTTTTAAAATCTGAAGAACAGAAGAACATCAAATTATTAGTCATTTGTGAACTTTTATACTGAATACTACCACTTCACTGATGTAAAAACAAGACTGCTTTTGCAATTTTTTCCAGAAGAGACTTTGCAACAAAAGAGACTTGGTAAAACCCTGGAAGGCCAAGAACCAAGTACATATTGTAACTAACTACTAGATGGCACTTTTTAATTTAATTTTATTTTATTTTGCTAATTTCATCCATTTCTGATTATTTTACATCAGTTTCAGCAAGTATAGTTTTTACCAGTGAAATCACTGAGATTAAAACCAGGTAAAAGTATTTATGCTCTATAAAAGTCTAAGAGAAGCAGTAGATTTAGGGAACTCGGTGGGCACGTGAAAATAATTTAGAAGTATATGCAAAATAGAGAACTTATAAATAAAATTAACTTTTACATCTTTATAAACTGCACAAAATGTTACCCTTTCTGCTGTTCCTAAAAGATAGCAACATTCCCTTAAGTCGGAACAGGAGAGACCCTTCATTTCTAGATTAGTTTTAGAGATTTGAAAAATGATTTGAAAATATGGCTCTTTTGGGTTCTTAAGGCTCCCGTGACTTCAAGTTCAGGCAAACGAGTCTTGTTGTGAGGTTGAGATTAAAAGACCCTAAGATTAGTATCCATAATTCAGTTACAATTTTCAGCTAACAGCTCAGTACTGCTCATGAGTCCCCTTGCCACCATGGTGACCCCACAGCTCAGCCAAATTTAAATAAATGTTTCCCAGGAATAATGAAAGTGGCAAAGGGCTGCAGTACACAGCAAGACTGTGCTCCTACACTAGGGCCAAAGCAGATACATTCAGTTTGGCATCCTGTTTCAGGAGCTGATTCCCAGACCAATTGTGTGTTTTTCTCTTCAGGTGTTGCCAGTGTTTTAGAGAAAAACAAGCAACAGAGCTAAGGGAACATTTCCCCCGGGGTGATGGACAAAAGCAGAGATTTAAGATTTGCTGGCCCTTATCTTTCTCAGCATCCCATGTACAAAAATACTGAAACTTTTTATTAGATGCTCATTTTGTCTCTGATTTCTGAGATCAGTAACTTAAGTATAATATATGTGTAAATGAACAGGATACAAGATGTCTGTAGTATTGTATGGTCACATTTTCTATTTGATCACAAAGAATTGTAAATCCAGGTAGACCTGTGTCAAAAAGGCTGCATAGTGAACAACATCATACAGTCTCATTTACTGATACTTGAAAAAAAAATCTTGTGACAGCTTCTTTGAAGTTTTACTTTTGATCTCACTATGACCTACAGCCTGGCTACAGGCCAAAGAAAAGGAGACTCCAAGTGCCAGAATTTTAGTGTAGACAGAGAGAAGCAGAAATTGCTAGAAAGTGAATTCAGTTTTACAGTCTCTAAGCATTGGATCGCATGCCACAAGACAGATGAGTACATAGACCCATTTGTTGTGGTGAATCCCATGTTATGCTTTGATCCTGCTACTAAGATTAGTCAATAACAATAAATCTCCTCCAGAGGTCACACCATTCACTGTGTATTTCAGATCCCAAAAGGAAAGACCTGCAGATAGCCAGACTAATCAAGAAGGAACTCAGACAAGCTTCAGCCTTAAACTATGATTGTACATAAAACAAGGACATTTTTTCCCCTCTCTTAATTTAAACATTTCAATGATTTAAAAACAAAAATATCTCAATTCATTGTGACAACTATCACTCTGATTTTCTTACAGAGATATGGGTTTTGGGGCTCCTCTCATTCACCTCCCTCTTTGAAGACACTATGATGTTATTCTGCCATACTACTTTAAAAGGAAATCAATAGTTGCTCATTACAGTAGTAATGCAAATATGTCTGCAGTCTAACAGTCTTGCTATTACAAAATCCTCAGTTCTTAATATAAAAAAAAGACTTTGATTTTTCTCATCACATGTACAGTATACCAAAAGATTTTATCTACCTTTACAAAGTTACTAATTCTTTATGCGGAGCATAAAGAATTTTTTTTTTTAACACTCCCTTTTTTTTTTTAACACTCCCTTTTGTCCCATTACAAGCTAGATCTTCATGCAGAATTTCTACCTACTCTTCTTCCTCTATCTCTCTCTTGCAAAAGTTCCTTTCCCTCCTCTTGACATAATTTTGTCACATGGTCTGTACGATATTTGATTTTGATCATTATCTCCATATAGGAATGAGACCTGGTTATTAACAGTGGGGCTGAACCCTGCATTCCTACAAATTCCCCTCTCTTCCAGACGCTTTCTCATTCTCAGGGTACCAAATTTAATACTTGGAAACTGTTTTGCTGAAGTGTGGATTACTAGGAAGTACAGAAAATAACAGTGGCAACAGTGCTGTAAACAGATAATTTGATGTTGAATTTTAAATATTTTGGAATATTATGATTTTATTTCTCAAGCTAGACACAAAAGGCTAATTCAGAACAGCATGCCTGTGCCTTTGCCTCCCATGTGCAAAATGAAGCAGTAATACAACTCTTCATAAGGCTGGTATAAATATCAGTGTGCCAGTACTTGCTAAGAACTAAGACACAGTAACTGAAATACAGTAGATCAGATTTTAATTCTATATTCAGTGAAGATACTGGACAGTATACAGAATATAAAGCATTGGAAATAGTGCAATAAATAGTGAATGTGAAAAGCACTGTTGAACAGGTACTATTCAGTAAGTGCTGCCCTGTTGGTACACTAAACGAAACAGAGGACCTATGCAAAACATTGTACTTGGTTTTGCAATTAGAGACAATCAAAATGCAGATACAGAAGGGATCTGAATGAAGATTGCACTGGAAACCTTAATACAAAAAATTCCAAACTTCTGAGTTTTTGTCTTGCTGTAGTTTTAAAGTCATTTCCAGGATATATGTAATATATCCTTGCTTGCATTCTTTTATATTAAACTGCTCCTGGACTTACAGTTTCTGAAGGGATGAATTTTATTGTCAAGGGTATCAGTGACTGCTGAAATATCTTTGAAATTGCCAAGGAGAGTGGCACTGCCTAGGTTGACATACTGAACAATGTCAGAATAACGATAGGATGCAAGAGAGTCATGGCCCATTGTACTGGTGTATCTGTTACAGGTAAAGTTTATTTCTGGTGAAGAGCCCCATTACTGAAGAAACTTTAAGAGTAGAAATTGAAAAATGTATGAATGAGAATGACTCTGTTTTGGCAAAGAAGAAAAGGTCTGACAGAAGCTGAAAGGTCTGTCTCTAGCTCACATCTGTTTAAATTCTCTTCTGCCCTAGGGTAGTTCAACGTTACGCTATATACATTACTGTTCTCTCTAATATGGGATTGAACTTTACCTGAAATAAATATGGCAAGGTTTGTAATCAAGGGCTCTGATTTCTAGCCAGGGAAGGTTTAGCTTAGGATCAGTGATGTGTCTCCTTACACAGTCCTCACACAAGCTCTCTAAAGAAAAAAAGATGTTTGGTATCACAGCTCTTGTGCCACACTATCACACAGCTTAACTATTAGGGTAGCCTGTCATTGGTTTACCTTAAAATACTAATATGTAGCTTCAGGATATATTAGTCACAAAAGCCACTTAGCTAGATGAAAATAGTCCTTTAAGTAGCTGTGATTAAGTTTTTTTTTTTTTTTTTTATTATTTTATTTTTCCCCATAGTACCTAGGCCCCACAGCTGTTAATTTCCAGGGCAAGTTATAGAACCTTATGTTGCAATATTTATGTGCTCAACGCATTCCTCCCACCCCAGACATTAAGGTCTGATATACACTATGATGTATATCTACGAGGTTCAACTGACATAGTATATTACAGAAATGATCATGATATAAACAAACACATTTTAGCTGAATAAATCTACACACAAACTATGATTATTGTAGCCTCCATTTAAATTATACTATTTATTTCTTCAAACTTCTAAGTTTAGATATGGAAAAAATACCCTGAATATTACAAATTCATGGGCATTCCAAAATCCTTACAATTTCTGGTTTGTTCACAGTATAGTTTGTGCCTTTGTCAGTCTGTGTTCCTTAAAGCCAGCTAAAATGGCAAGAAAACTTGTCTGATCTTTCTAGTAAACACAGCTTCAGGCACAGGGACAGTTTTATAGTGTAAATACCAGGCAGGTTAAATTATCACTATAAAAGCTTTCTACTCATGAACAGTGATTTCTACTTTTCTTAGAATGTATTTCCATTATGACATTGCAAAAGTAGAATTTTGGGGGGCTTTTGCTGCTGAATATAGAAAACAACCAGCCCAGTAACTAAATCAAGATAAAAGAGATCAGTACTTTCTTTTCCCTGGGATGTATCAACTGTCATTAGGAATGCAGACAGTAAAAAGGCAATTTGGGACTCTGAGAGTAGGTTGCAAAAATAATTTACAGTTGTGTTCACTGTTGGCATTATACTAAATCACATCAAGACTCTTCATTTGTTCAGACTGCATTCAGTATGGTATTAAAAGCAACTCTTTCCATTGGTATTTTTATTGTTGTTTGCAAATAAGATATTTTCTTCTAGACGCTTAATGTGCCAATAGAGACATCTCTGCACAGATACCAATTAGTTACTTACATTGTAATGATAGGCATTACAAAGCAGACACAGTGTGGAATGAAATCATGACTTATTAAGGCACTTGTCAGACAAAGCTGTTTCTCCTTTCTTTTTAATTATAGAGTGGAGCAGTTCTATTAATGCTCATACAGTAAATATACTGCCGATTTTAATTACTGAAAATCTAGCTCAAACACACTGAAGTCTTATGTATTTTACACCCATTTCTTTCTAAAACATTTCTCAACTGAGTGCCACCTGAAAGTGCTTTACAACCTGTGAATTAATCAGAAGAGTCCAGTGTAGTGGCTAAAGTCAGTACAATTGCCCCTATCTACAGTCTATATTTTAAATAAAATAAATAATTTGCCCTACATCTCAGACTGATTCGGTGGCAGGTTTAGAAAAAAGCCTTGGGAATTTCCTAATTACTCAACGTGGTGTGCACCATGCAAAGCTGCCTGCCATTCCTTTCAACTACAGTCTGACACAGAAGTACTCGTTGGGATATAATGAGTCGTGATTACATTTCTTATGCTTCTGGTACTTCTCAGTTTAGACAAATACTTCTCCTTTTTGCTAGTTTCTCCTTTGTGTGTTACAGATTGCTGCTACTGATTTTTTTTTTTTTTTTTTTTTTTACTACCTGTGCACTACCAGGCCAATGCTCTTCTAGCCCCTGGAAAGCAAAAAATCTCTCTGAGCCTTGCCCTGTCCTGGATATAAATCCGATCCTTATATTATTTTTCCCCCCTGTACTGCTTATTTTCAAGGTAGCTCTGTAACTCTGGGTTCCAGTCAAGAAGAAACACCCAATTACTGCATGTATAAGCCATTCCACTAAGATTTCAGGCTTATCTTTCCAGACTTCAAAGTAGGTCGGATCAGTAAATAACTCTCTCCTGTGAAAATGTTAGAATAATTTTTTTGCTTAGCAATTTTTAATATTTGTTGTTCCTTATTCCTCTGAAAAGCTAATGTTCTTGACAAGAGAAGAAACGCTTGGGAAAATGAGAAGAGTTTTAACCCAGACTGTGAAGCTCTAGAAGAATCTCATCCTCTGACTTTCCAGGTGCTTCCCAGCACTGCACTCAGGGCTCCCCAGGTCACCCACTCCCCTCTCACTCCCAGAGCTCCTTTTCCTTTCTCCAGTGCAAGAACCTGCAGAATATTTCCACATCGCTCTTGCTCTGTTGTGACATGCTTTTGTCATTCAAAGCAAGGCTTTTACAGCTTGGTAACCGTGGTAAGAACTCATTTCCTCTGAACTGCAAATTTAAAAAGAGGCTAAGATGGCTTGTGGCACCCTGTCAAAAGCTGTAAATTGTTCTCACAGCACCATATTTCAAAACTGATGGCACTGTAAACTTAGGAGTGGGGATGGTTTGAAGGTAACACTCAAAGCGAGATGGTGGGGTACCAAATCTGCTCTCTGTCAAGGAGGTCAGGAAAAATTGGCTCAGTTCAGGAGACAGAATATTTTTTCTGTCAGATCTTCATAGCCAGGCTAGATTCCAAATCCCATGTATGTTACTTCCATCTCCACGTTATTGGCTGATGAAATGTGAGAATAGAAGAAATATGAAAGAGGAAACATTTGCTCTCCTATGTTTGTGTTACAAGGAAAGTAGAAAGAGACTTCTGACCTTATTAACACAGATAAATGGCTCAGTGACATTAAGCCTGGGTCGTTCTTGGTGTGAACAATTCCCAGATCTCTGTGGGTTCTACTGCAAAATAAAATAAAAAATAAAAAAAAAAAAAGAAAAAAGAAAAAGTTGTGCTCCAGGACAGACTGAATAAAAGGCAAACATTTTTACTCAACGAGTTCATTTCAACTGCTGATTCCATTTAAGACTTGGCAAGACTTGATGAAAAGGTAAAAACCTTCCTTCCTCTTCCAGTCCACAAATAAAGTCTGGGTATTAAAGATGATCAACTAGTTTGGGGACAATAAAGGATTTGGTGATCAGAAGCAACCTGCTAAATGCATTAATAACAGCTGCTCTTTTCTTCCTCGGGTAAGTTAGTTTTCTTGCTGGTTTGGAAAGACTTGCGTGAAGTCAGGCCTAAAGCAATTTCATTTAGATTTAGAACAGAATGAATAATATAAGCAAGACTTTGGAAGCATTTCAATTTCCTTTCAAATGCAACTTGGTATAAATTGTAAGAAAACCATTACGTAATAAATAAAAATGTAGAATTAATGATTTTCTAAGAAATTAAATGTGATAATTAAAAAATGGAATGGTTTTAGATAAATCTTTTGTCCTGGTTTCACCTGGCATAAAATTAACTTTCTTCCTAGTGGCTAGTATGGTGCTGTGTTTTGGATTGAGGATGAGAGCACTGCTGCTAACACACTGCTGTTTCAGTCCCTGCAGAGCAGTGCTCACACAGGCCAAGGACTTCTCAGCTTCTCACGCTGCCCTGCCAGCCAGGAGACTGGGGGTGCACAGAAGCAGGACAGCTGGCACACACTGGCCAAAGGGATGTCCCACACCATGTGGCATCATGCTGAACAATGAAACTGGAAGGGCTGGACTGGGGAGGGTGGGGGACACTTCTTGGACATTGGTCAGTGGGTGGTGAACAATTGCATTGTGCATCACCTATTTTATATATTATTTTATTATTATGATTATTTTCTCTTCATTTTCTGTCCTATTAATCTGTCTTTAGCTCACCCCATGAGTTCTTTACCTTCTTTTTTTCCAATTCTGTGTTGGGGGTGGTGAGCAAACAGCTGTGTGGTGCCTAGCTGCCTGAAGGGTTAAACCACAACCACATCCTAAATGGTTTACCTCATTGCCTCTACATGTAGCATGTCCTCCTGAGTTAGTAAAAAGAAATTCTACGTACTATGAGAAATATCCTTCCTTTAGATAAACAGCTGCAATGTACCAATAATATTATCAGAGTTAAAAAAGTTTAAAGCAAGTTTTCTCCTCACTGATTTAATCAAAATCCAGTAGTTTCCATCTCTTTGAATTAAATCAGTCTGTTTAAGGAGCACAATAAAACAATGAAAAGTATTGTCGGACCGATCACCTCCAGAACTAATAGCAGCATATATCTTGTTTGTTTTCTAAGAAGCTTAGCAAGTGAATTTAGGGAAGTCCAGAGTACCCAAGAGATTATTGGCCTGAGGTGATACCCTGATTACAGGAACACAGCGGATATCAGCTTTTCTTTTTCTTTCCTCTGGCTGTGTGGATCCCAAAAGCTAGTTTATGGTAATTCTCTTCTGTGCCTTTTCCCTTTTCTCTTCCCATAAAGTGCAGGCCCAGCAGCAAATATGAAAAGATTCTTTGACAGCAAACGTGGCAAAATTAAACATGCCCTGTGAAGACAGGAGGCTGGGTGCACGGGGAAATTAAATCTGTCAGTGCATCCCATTGCCCATCAGTCTCGAGCTATGATTATTCATTTGCTAAGGTAACTGCAGAGAATGCTTCAATGAATTAAAGGGAAAGACCTGAGCTTGAACCTTGTTTCAGGAGTGCAGTTTAATCAATAGCATCAGAGAATACTGTGTTTAAATTATGAATATATTTATATTTACTGAAGCTAAGGCTTGTGAAAGACACCCTGCATGACAGGCCTAGAAATTAATTTCCGTCATTACATTTTATCTCGGGCCTGGCAGCGCTATACAGGGTAAAGGCAATTTCATTTACTTAGATAGTACAACTCAAGTGTGTCCTATAGCACTCTGAATACAGTCAGTGTTATTTACAAAACCAGCCTATGCCCTTATTTAATGATTTGGCAGTCATGCTAAACAATTGAACCTTTTAGGGAATAGTGTTAGCTGAATGTCAATACATACGTATGATTGCCTTTCAGCTGCAGAAAAATGGTAATTAGGATTTCCATTGAGCTTTCTGACAGAGGGGAAGCTGAATTAAAGCCTATTTATAAATATTTTAATATCATAAAACAGCCTTAGAGCAATCAATTTGAGCAGCACTGTAAATATGCCCTTCATTATGTAAAGGTTGGCTGTTTAATAACAATATGCAAATATCTTTGCAAGAGTACTTGCTTTTGTCTCTTCCCTTTGTCTTTCAGGCACAATGTCTCTCCCACTGGGGACAGTGTGCAGAGAAACCTACTATTGCTTTTATTGTTTATTTGTATGTATAGGACTTATTTATGTTCTTCAGCTGAATCAAAAACTTATGCCCCTGGCAGCTTTTTTCATTAAAACTTCTATTAAAACTTGACTTAGTATCACAAGAGTGTTCATTATTTACGAGTCAATGTTTAGTGGCAGAACCAGAAATTCAAACACTTTTGAGCCAGTATAAATTGTCATATCTCCACTGTCTGCAGCTGAGGGTGCGTCCCATAAATCCTGTTTCCAACTCGCTCATCTATTCGGTCTGTTTCTAGGTAGAAAAGATCACCTGGCAAGCAAGCTCACTTGCTGCAGACATAAGTTAATGACTTATTTTCGATTGGACTCAGATTTTCTGTGAAAATACCTAGCTTGTGCATGTTTTACCTTTTTAGTTCAGGAATTCCTCTGATGTTAAAACGGCACAGAGTCAATAAAAACAGAATCAGAATTAGGATGAGTTTTAACCCACACATGTAGCCGAGGTCACTAGTAAGCTAACAAGACACGAGATGTGACACTGCAATGACAAGCAAAGGAGACTGAACCCAACAAGCTAATATTCCTGTTCATCCACACAACCGAAACAGGATTAAAGCCTACACTCTGCAACTGAAATCAAGAATATTATTACAATTTTATTGCCATTAATTTATTCAGTATCATCCTTTTGCATAGAATTGCCTTTCTGCTCTACTTAAAAAAAAAAAAAACAAACAAAAAACAACAATATTATGTCTTCTGTCTCTTTTGTCTCTCTTTTTAGCAAGGTAATTTCATCCTTCCTTCATCATTAAAATGTGGTAGTATCTTAGACTTTCAAAAAATTAAATTCCTATTTTAGCCATTATCAATGCAGCCCCTTTAGCTCATCTTTCTGAATTTATACACCACTGACACCAATTTATTATTTTTCATCTTATTCTGAAACTTGTTGGATTGGCTGAAGTTATATACAACAACTCATAGATCAATAAGTAATTTGTTTAGAATGCCAGGGATCATTTGTGATCTAATTTTTATGTGTGGGTCAAAGTAAAAGACAAAAAAAAAAAAAACAAAAAAAAAAACACAAAGCATACAAGTATGCTTCCAAAAATAAGCACAGACAATTCAGTTTGCAAAAGTTTTTGAGCAAGAATCTCCTCAAGGAATCAGAGAGCAGAAATGGAAATGACAGTCTAAAGCGAAAGCCATATAGAAACATTCCTATTATCTCAGGCAGATTTTCCCAACTGCCCAGCACTGAAGAAAATTACAGCAACAAAATAATGGTTTAAAAGTATTTGGACCTGTTGAAATATGAGAAACCACAGGGTATCACATCAACATTACCCAGCCTAGCTTATCCGCAAAACAGCTCCATACCTGGATTTTTAGCTACAGATCACACAGTACCATGCCATTCTGGGTTACAGCAAAAAAATCCTAGGTGGTCCAAACCCTTGGTGGCAGACACACAGCCATTTCCTAAGGCAAAGTGTGATTTTTGCTTCTTGCCTTGAGAGACATTGCAAACTCAGTATTTGGTAGAGTCAAGTCTTCCATCTTAAATGCAATCTTTTTATCTATCAAGATGCAGAGTATGTTCTCTTCTCAGTTACTCCTCTTTCATCCACACAGGCAACCCTGTTGTAAATGAGGAAATCTCACCTGCTTTATTAAGAACTTGAAGGTCTCTTAAACTTTGTTAATGGGTTTTAGCTGTGTCCTGGTTTCAGCTGTGATAGAGTTAGTTTTCTTCCTAGTGACTAGTATGTTGCTGTGTTTTGGATTTAGGAAAAAAATAACGTTGATAGCAAACCAATGTTTCAGTTGCTGCAGAGCAGTGCTTACATATGATGGGACAAGACTAGATAGAGCTAGTCTGAGGTGGAATCACTGATCAGTGAATCATATAGATGCCAGGTCATTGGCACTGTTCCATAATCCACTCCTGTTGTACCATACAACTTGCAAATTTCAATGTATTTAATACTCTCAGCTAGCCGTTTTGCAAATGCCAGTTTCATGTTGATCAGGTAAGTATACACAACATGCAGAAAAACAGTCTTTGCTTTTGTCCACACGAATAGCCCTTTGAAGGACTTTTTTGAAGGATACGAGGATTTGGAAAAATCTTTAGAACTGTTGGCACGCTGTAAACTATTACAGGGAATTACTTTTTATTTTAGTTCTCACAAGATGAGGCAATATACAACAGAGAAAAAATGCTAGTCATGTGTGACTTTCTTTCCATGGCCATCCTTTACCAAAGAAAAAGAAGAGCTCTGAGCACTGCTGTCAATGAACGGTATATATTAATTTGGTGCTTCTATGTAGCTCTATCATTTGTCATGGAAACAGCTCCATAAAAGGCTGGTTTCTGACTCCTGACCAGTAGATTTGTCCAAAAAGTGGCCAGCTGGGAAGACAGAATGCATCTTTCACTAAAATTCTGTAATAAAAAAAACTGTGTCAAAGACTCTAACAAGGGTCAAAAGGCAAGATGTTTCACAAGATTACAATGTGAGATGGTAACATTAGATCATTCCTTCTTAATTAGAAGCTGGAATACTCATAGTATTTGATAAGACCAGGAAGAATAAGAATATAAATATCTACAAGTAATATTAATATATATATATTAATAATATTATATAAAGAACACTGCAGATATTTTACAAATCAGGATCCCTGCATGGTAATTGCCTTCATGTAGTAATAAAGACACCAGGAACCATAAAATATACCAAACAAGCAGGATAAGCAAATATATTGGACAGAGGATTTGAGGAGGTATGGTTAAAAACAACCAGGATGCATGCAATTCTTGGCTATTCATCTGGAGCAGTGGCAACACTTTGTTTGTACATGCATTTCTGAAGCCCTTTAGCACAGTAACCTGCAATTTCCTAAACTGCAGCTTAAGACGCCAACCCAAATTTTCCCATGAGAAGTATTTCACAGTGTAGGGAAGGTAATGGACAAAATGACCAGAGATCTGTTTTCCATTTCTGACCCTTAGAAAATAAATGGTTTCCCTATTCATTCAGAAGGAATTTCAATTCCAAAAAGAGAGTTTAAAAGAAAGTGGCAGTGTTGATTGGTGGCTGACTCAGAAAGCAGAAAAGTGGCAGATGAAACAAAGTGATCCAGACAAAGGAAAAAGCCCTTAATCTGACTTGTCTGCAAACACAAAAGTTTCCTGAAGCTAAATAAATAAATAAATAAATTACATGACCGATCTATCTTCTCTTTCTTTCTGGAGACAAACAGCAAGAAAGCAGCACAACCACAGAAACAGCAGACAAGCTTGGTCTTCTTTGAAAAAGATCCCACCTGACAATATCATGCTGTATTTTCCTGGGTGCTAGATTTATATCAGAGAGCTTAATTATTGTCTGTATGAGCTTGAGAGACCCAGAAGGAGTGCCCTCCAAGATGTGCATGACCTATAAATACTGGTTTGTGTTTGTGCCAAAGGAAAAGAGAGAGGAGGAGTGAGTTTATTTATTTATTTTTCAGCAGAAGATGTAATGGCTTATGACAAGGTCTATTGTCCCCTGGAAGGAAAAGGAAGAAAGGAAATGTCTGTGCTGTAACAAAAGCTAAATCACTCCAACTGTCAGCCTCCATCAAGGCACACCAAGCATGGATGGTGATTGCTAAGCCATTTGTCCATCAGTTTTTGAAAGGTGCTAGGAGATATAAATAAGGAAATGGGGATGAATATGACTCTGTAAACATTATTATGGTTGTTTTCACTAGACATAATCCACACATTCTGATCATTTTTGTGTCATTTAGGAGAGCAACGCTAGGAGCAGAATCTAGTGCCAGCCTTGCCCCAGGGTGCAGAGAAACATAAACTAGCATTTCTGTTTATGTTAATACAATTTGAAAAGAGTGTCCTTTGGTTCCTGGAGGCTTATCTACCAAAGGACAACAGAGGTCACTTTCCTGAATAAATGTGTAGATTACATTTATACATTGCCTATCAACTGTAAATTAGGTAACCTACACTAATTTCAATTCAAATGTTGGTCACCTTTTTGTATATCAGAAGTTCTCAAAGCAATTCAGTCTGTTTCCATATAGTACTGAAGCAGCTCATCTGCTTCTGGAAGAAGGTGGAAGACAGCTAGAGGGTACTATCACTTGGGCTGATGTTTTAGCAGTGGGTTCTCAGAAAGCACCTCCAGTAGAGAAATGCAGACTAGAATATCTGGAATGTCCATGCTTGCAGATTGGATGTTAGTCAGCCTGAGGATCTGTATGGCTATATGGCATAGAAAGATGTTTCAAGTTCTAAAACGTGCTCTGCATTACTATTCTCTCCATATTTCTAGTTCCAGAGACTCATATCCAGAGTTTAGAACAAATATGTTTTCAGGTGGTCTTACATCCCTGTAGCTCCACTGAGCCACCATGATTACAGCTGTGTGACTCTGATGGGTAAGTCTGACACATATAGAATCAATGGAGACGGCATTTTTGACAAAAATCCTGATTATGGTATTTTCTACCAATTCTACCAGCATGAATCTCAGCTTTACTGCATAGAAGATGTATAGAAAAAAGAGACTAACATAAACTTCCCTTTCTAGAAATTGGGGTATTGAACAGCCACCGGCTTTAACAAGAACCCAAGGTGCAACTGTTAGTTTGCTGAGGTGGGCTCTTAATGATGAGGCAACTGGCAGACCTCTACATTTGTCTTCTTCTGCCAAATTTAACAAACAGCGATTATAAGCATGATACGAAATGGCAGGCATATGGTTAAACTTTATAAACTACAGTACACAATTAGTCTCAGAAACAGCTGGGAGTGTCCCCCAAAACAGCAAGTGGTGTGGTGTCTGGTGGCTGTAAGGCCCTCAGCTGCAGTTATGCCATATCTTGCCATTATTGGTATTCTCAGTCTTTACTGACGGTGATCCACTTCAACCGGCACTTTCGCCGCTAGGGATTTTGAACCTACTGCTTCCAAATTTTGCCATGTGTATAATAGCCATCCAAAGTGGCAATCTCATTTGATTATACCGTAGATTCTTGTGACAACAGAGCTATTTGTGACTATTACCCACCACTGAGAGGCACAACAGCATCTCTCTGAGGTGACAGCAGCTTTCAAGTTCTCATTTCATAGTGATTTGTTTCCTTTTTGTTAACCTTCACAGTCTCTTTATACTTCTGTAAGTTCCCAGAGACTCTGGAATGCATTTCCACTAGTACAGGGGTTCTTGTTTTCAGTTCTCTGTTTAATAAAATGTCAGCAAGTCACATATAATACTTTCAAGTACAGAATCAGCACTGTTTCAACCATCTTCACATTTTGCAAACTTTTTAATTCTAATATTTTGTTGTTATTCTTGTCTTCCACACAGCATGTTTTCATTGTTCACTTGTGCTCACTTCCATTCTTAGATGACTTCCCTCCTAGGAATGTGGTATTTGGAAATTACTCCTTATAGTTTAAGATTAGCTCACATATGTCTTTAGTTTTGACGAAATGTCTGGAGAATGCCTACATTAATCTTTTAAAATACTTAGTTACCCCAAGTTAACTGGCTAGATTTAACATGAAATAATAAATTTTGGTGAAGATCAGTCTCAGAGTTTATGAAAGTCTTGTGAAAAAATCATGTGGGAAATTTAGGGGATTAGGATTCATGAGAGCCATTCTCAGCCTATGCTTTAGCTGCAAATTTTTCTTCCACACATCCGCAAGGTGCTGAGAACTTGTCTCCTGATTGCTGTGACAGCTCAGCATCTTGTAAATAGCATTTGACACTTCTGAGGCTCAGGATCAAATGTTCCTCCCTGTATCTTTAGAACTGGTTAAATTCACTGTGGAGAGGAGTCTTCACCTTCCCCCAGAGTATGACCCAGGTGGCTGACAGAGGAGCACATTGGAATCTGCACAGGTCTGTAAAATTTTGAGTAATCTTATGCTGTAAGGAAAGTGAGAGGATGAAGGATATTGCTGAGATACTGAAGCATTTCAATGGAACAAGTCTACTAAGAATCTCTGGGTATTGCTGTTATTCCCATCAATAATAAGAGTAAGCAAACATTGATTATGTAGAACAAGCTGTATGTAAAGTAAAAAAAGTATCATACACCAGAGACTAAAACCTGACAAGTTCTGTTACTATAAGATAGCAGAAAAAACCATTAAGATTGAGAGCTGATGGAAAGTTTGATTTATAGAATCACATTGTTCACATTTTACTCTGTATCCAAACAAATAAGTAGATCTTCAGCGTATAAAAAGCTCATACAGACACATGAATTTCCTTACCAGACTCTTTAAGGTAAGTGCGTAGATAGCTGTACTTAGAGAAGGACTTTACACACACAAACAAACAAACAAACATAAAACAAAACAAAACAAAAACAAATAGATATGTACATTAATTCTACAGATGGCTGGACAGAATGAAAGGTTAAAAAATATTGCAGATACATTTGGACATCTTAAAACAACAAATAGTTCAATACGATTTATTTAGTCAGGGTAGACTAAAATTCACTAATATAATAACAGAACCATTTGTCTTAGCAAGTATCTTGTTATTGGTGATCAATAATGCAGCTGAGATGACTGATGGCTTTGTTTTCTTGTGGTGCCTCAGCCAGTCTAAATTATTTATTTGACATGCTGCCTCTTGGCAAATGGAAGGGAACAGTGATAAGAAATTTGCATTCCTCTGATATATACCTCAGAATGAAAATACAACATTTCTCAAGCTTTTGGTGAATGACATATGGCTGTAGTTTGAGGGACAATTTTGCTGACCAGACATGTTTTTGTCTCCTTGCATGAATAATGTAGCCATCAGAATGAAAAACAAGACGGAGTAACTTGTGTTTGTTGCACATGGCAATAGCATAATGCAGAGAACATGATGGCATTTTCAGAAATACCCAGAATCGATGTGTCTCAAGGATTTGCCCCAGTTTACCAGAAGCCTTAAGCTGTTGTAGCCAGTTTTATTTAGTCTTGAGGCAGGGAAAAGGGAAGAGGGTGAAAATAATAAAAAATCACAAGGATTTAACAGCAGGACAGAAGAAGTCTCCCAAGCTCAATAGACTGCCTGTGACTCTGGCCAGCTGTGCACACTGAGGTGAAGAATGAATAGAACAATACTTCCCCTTCTGTATCCTGTCATTTCTCTGTCAGCTGTTCTCCAAGCTGAGGAGTTCTGTTATTAAATATATGCAAGCCTTTCAATAACTCCACTCATCCTTGCTCTTTGTACTGTTTTGGCTGTGTTACAGCTTATTCAAAACTTGGTGATCAAAACTGCGTTCAAGGTGTGGGTGTACATGGATTTGCACACTGGTGTAGCATATTCATTTTTTTCTCTATGATTTCTTAATACATTATTCATAACATTCTATTCACTTTTATATTTAATTCTATTTCATAACATTTTTAACTCTTGATGGGCATGAAGTTGATATTTTCACAGGTTTATACACAATAACTCCAGCATCTCATTCTTAAGCATTATGAAAAATAATGATTTAGAGACAGTCATGGTGCATTGGTTTCTCTTATAAATTACTTTGCATTTTTTTGACATTGAATTTAATTTGCTGTTTTATAACCCACTAGCTTAGGATCACGTGGCCCTTCTACAAAACTTTGCTGCCTGCTTTCCTTTTGAATAATTTTCTACTGTCTGCAGACCTTTCCCCCTCCCTCTTTAACTTCTTTACAACACCATTTAGATCATTTACCAGTCCCACACAGATGTCAGTACAGATTCCTGTGTGGGACAGGACAGACACGCCAACCTTGTGTAAAGGCAAAATGAAAATACAGTGGCAAAGACAACAATTAACCACGACACGGCTAGGGAAACATTCCTGTTTGGGACTACTGGATCATGGCTTTACCTCTCCTTGTCTTAGCACTGTGGACATTTCCAGGTTCTGCTCCCTAAATATCCTGCCAAGATGAGTGGAAACTTCACCTCCACTATGTGCTTGTGTGCAGAATTCTCATGGAGGCTCTGCAAAGCATGCCATCTCCTCTGCTCACGGAGCAGCTCCAGCAAGCCCTCCTAGCCCACAGGGGCAGGCTGCTGGCAGCTGACTCACACAGCTTCCGCATACCCCTCCCAGCACAGAGCTGCACTTGTAACTGGCTCACATCTGCTCCAAACAGTTCTGGAAATGAGCTTCCATAACACCAAACATATCAGTTAGTTAACCTGGTAACAGCATTTTAAGAAGTTCTGTTTCTGTGATGTATAAGCATTAGAAATGAAGCCAAATCTTTATAAGAACACAAGTGTTAATACAGATGCAGTTAACAATCAATTCCAAGAAAGGTGTTTTCCTAATCAAAGGCCAATGTGTATACAATTCACATGTCAGAAGCTGGTCACTGTAATTCAACAGAGTTGCTGGAATTACAGGGCAGCCTCTGGAAAATGTAGGCAGAAACCTCATAAATCACCCATTTCAAGCTCAGGTAAATCTGTAATTCCCATTCTTGGTGCCATTATGGTACTTCACCTGGTGCTTTGCTGTTGTTTTTTTCTTTGAGGAGGGAGTGCCAGTCCTAGCCCAGTGCTCTTGTAATAACTAGGTAGGTGAATGTGCTCCTGGCACCAAGGTGGTGCCTGGCAGCCTCAGCAGCTTCAGCACCCACCTGCAGCACCCAGCGTTGCAACCAGGCTCGGTATCCGCCCAGCTCTGCCAGCACACCTATGGCTCAGGGCTGGGCGGTGCCAGAGGGGTTTTGCTCTTTTGTAGTTCACCCCTGGAGACTGCCACGTTGCCTTTCCAAGGCAGCTTTTTCCTTATTGGAAACCAAAGGCAGGGGGTGCGCTCCTGGCTGGCTCCTGGCTACTTTTGTGGCACATGACTTCCATTATCTTGAGATAATGGTCTTGAGATCTGCGTGTAGCTAGATTAATCCTAGAGCACTGGAAATACTGTATCATGTCTTGCTGTGAATCCTGTACAGCATCTAACAGTACTTTGAAATTTTTGTTTATTGCTCCCATTCAGATAAAATTAATGCACTTTGAAGAGGTTAAAGCAGAATGGATGATTAGCAATGATGCTGAAAACAATTAGTTCTCATTTGCTTAACATCATTTCCTAATGCGTAGCTGTAAAACTTTTCACAGGACCTTTAAAATACAATCAATTTTCCTTGGCTATTTCCTAATAATTCAAACCGAGTGCAGAACCTGACACGCAATCAAGCTAATACAGGTCGATATCCATTTTCTTTCAGTTAAATAGGAATTTTAACACAGTGACACAAGCTGTAGAATCACAAATAGTTGCTGCATATCTATCTGTTTGCTGAACACGCATACAGAGAGAGGACATGACTCAGCTACCTTTAGTCATACTGACTGAGACTCGCCAGTGTATCTCATTAAGTAAAACAAAGAATATCACCAGTCATTAGGACAAAACTAGTCTGCGAATCTCTGAGTCTCGGACAAATGCATAGTTTGCATTTCTGTTTCATTCACCTAAATAAGACTAAGGCACTTTACAAATTTGGTGTCGGACTGATCTTGCTTGGGAAAATGAATATGAGAGGATACGCCTTGGTAGGCAGAAGAGTTAAAGCTGGAACAAAACAAGCCCTACATACACAAAGTAATTAATACCCACTTCTCTGCAAAAAGACCTTCCACTCTGTTTGCAGCAGCACGCGGTAATGGAAGGTGATGGCTGGAATCTGCAGAGCAACTCTCCACCCAGCTGAAATTGCCGAAAAAGCTTAGGAAATGAGGAGGGAAGGCAGTGCCAGAAACTTGCCTACAGACCATATCTAAATATTTGTGAGACGAACTGTGAGATATCCTGGACTTAATTTTAGATGTCATCTGAAAAATGCCACATTCCCCCCAGATGACATAACAAATTATTCGTGCATAAACTTAATTACCCACATGACATTTATCACAAACTTCTATCTGCATTGGCTGGTTATGATAGTCTGAAGTCTGAGCTTTTAATGTGGCTCTGATGCAGTCATTAAAACAAATTAGGGACAGATAAAATTAATAATTGCTCCATCTTTTTATAACTAAGATAGCTTTTGCTTTGATAACCATTTTCAAGGCTGATTGACTGAGATTTTGCTGATGCATCACTCTACAACAGTATAATTTTCTACCTGAAAATAACTGACTTAGCTTTGCTGGATCATGGTTTACAGGACACGGCTAAAATGATTAAGTTAAATTTGTTGCTAGCTATGAATATATCATAGCATATATCATATAACACACTTTGCTTGTGTTTGGAAAGAACGTGTGTGCTGGTGGATAAAAAGGAGGAAAACATCCTTATCAGAATAAAACTATTAGGATGAATGACGAATTACATATGAAATTCACATAAAGTTGCATGGACATCCAGGATGCAATTTATTTTCTTACACTTACATGATATCTTTTCTTCCTCTTTCACTGAAAAGAAATACAGGACTATCACCACAATAATATGGTTCTCTTTCACCTAATGATTCTTTCAAGTGGTCAAGGAGCATGTTTTCCTCTATGTCCTTATTTGATTATTTTTTTTGTGTCCCGTTGCCAGTCTTATTTTTATGATGTTTGAGATAAGAATTAACAAAGGTGGAAAGGAAAGAGATGTAGTAATAAAACAGCACTTTCCCAATTTTAGTGCTATCAGAAAGAAACAAAAACAAAAACAAAAACAAAAACAAAAAAATCCTCTTTCTTTTACAGAGGAAAATACAAGATGCAGAAGGGGGTGCAAAGACCAACTGTTTATTAACAGAAGATTTTTTCATGAAACTGCACAGATTTCTGTGGCTTGGTGACCTGTAGCTAGCTACAAGATCCTGTGCGTGCATGCGCATGCAGGCCACACAAACTGGTCTTAGTAAAAAAGTGCCAACATCACAAAATCACGCTATGCATTTGCCTTCATGGCAGTCTCAGTAGAATAGCTAAGGACTTCAGAATTGGTAGTAATTATTTCAGGAGAGAAGCTACAGAAAAAATGTATATAAAAAATAATTACTTGTAATCACACAGGCAACTTTAGTCTCTAGGGATACCAAGCCAACACCTGTGCAAATCCCGAGACTACTTAACCCACAGTTATCTAGAAGACAGTGACATCTAACCCCTGAACTGTGAACTGTAGGATAATTTAACACTTGTGAATAATAAACTCCATATTTACTCATCACCTACAATCATTCTATCCTTCCAGCAAGGCACAATACCTTTCTTCATCTAGTAGGAATGAAGGCAAGGTCTTGATTTACACATCTGCTGCTACCTTAATGATTTTAATGTACCCTAACCAGAAAATAGCTACCTGCCATGCACAGGACAATGTTAGACTCAGACCAGAGCTGTTCTGAGAGAACAGACTAAGCCTGCAGGGATTCCAGTTTATGTTAGAGTTTTCTTATTTTCTTCATTAGAAATGTTTACATATTTGTGAAATTACAGTGCCTGTGAGAAAAATGTACATTCCTCCCAAGTGGAGTTCAGTGTGTGTTTAAATGCATTTATTTAAACATACATTTACCAACCACTGTCTTTCTCATACCAGCACAACTATGCTGGCAATATAAAACATGAGTGTTTGTACAATGGTGTTCATTCCTGTGATGTGTGGGCTGGAGAGAGAGATGGGCACAGATGAACGAAAGCTCCTGACCTTCCCAGTGTATAAGAAACTGACCACATTTTTCTCTCTTCCTGGTGATGTACGACAATACCCCTACTGTGTTCAGAGAAACTATTTTGAAGCATGATGGATTCATAGCTTGTGCTTAAGAACTACTTCTACAGCAGAAGATTCTAAGCAGGATTCTATGTTTTTTGTATATCCCCTTAAATAAAGCTTATTTCCTATTTGAAAACAAACTTTAAAAGGTCTTGCTTAGAGAAATTTTTCTTCCTTTTTTCTTCTTCTCTATTTTTCTTTCATCATTGTTCTCATCCCAAACCCCTTTTCACCAGTCTCCCTCTCAAATCAGAGCTTTTGTGTTAGGCTTAATACAATTTGCACACAGACAGAGACTGACTGTCGTCCGTGGTTTGGATCCTCTGAAGGATAACATCTACTGAAAGAACTGAGTGAATTTTACCCATGGAAATATTGAGGGGGGGTGGGAGGAGGGAAGTATAAAGAAGTTTAATTAAATTTGCATCCCTAAAGGTGATTTGTTAACACTGTTGAGAATTGGAGTCTTAATGTGACTATGAAGGCTACGTCGGTTGATTTGGTGTGTCATATTGAATTATGGCAGCTTGAATCCATGTCAAATATTGTGTCTCCAAAGGGAGGATGTGGAAAGTTAAAAATAACTTCTGTAGGTACCATCAATATCTGTAAAGTTCCTACCTCCGTGTTTCTTAAATGTTCCAAAGATTTTCAGCTGAGAAGGAACAATTTAGAGCTGAAAAATTCAGGGTTTCTGAAACCCTAGAAAGTTTTTGCAAATTGTTGGGAGAAAGAAAATGGAGAAATCCCCACCTCTTTTTTAAAGATTAAAAAAAAAACAACAACACACACAAAACCACAAACAAACAAAAACCCAACACAACATTAAAATGGTGTTTTTGCTTCATTTTACATTGCTTATTGGAGCAAAGATCAGTGCATCAGCTCCAGTGACTGACACAAATCTCTATGGCACAGCTTCTTGCATAGAATTTGTATTGACATTCAATATCCTGAAAATTATAGATGGAAGGTGAGGATAGGCACAACTAATGGTTTAATCCCAGTTGAAGAACAAATTTAAAAAAAAACAAAAACAAAACACAACCACAAGTACACAGAATTCAGTCTGCAGGAGAGGGCAACATATTATTCCTGCCATAAAGATGTGCATGTGATGGACTGCTAAGTAGCTGGTACCTGTCCTGTTGATCCTAACTGACAATGTTGTGTCTGAACTCCTGCTTCACACCACCTGAGAACAGCCTGGTTACTGTGTTACTGCCACAGTCAGAAATACTAATTATCAATCTGCTTGAATACCATATCTGCTGGCAACACAGAAAAAGTTAATTAATATTTCTAGTTTTGCAGCTGAATTGTGCATGGACAGCCTGGTAACCCAGTGTTTTGCAGATCAGTACACAGTTTGGATTGAGCTGTGGGTATGCTAAAGTACAAGTTTTCTAGCTGCATCAGGAGAAAAAGCAATCGTCCTGTCCAATATCATCAATAATTGTGCTCTCTCACTCTCAAATCTCAAATACAGAGGGTAGGGAATTAACTCTCCTTAACAGGCAAGTGAAGCCTGTAAAAATATCTTTAAATGTATTTGATAGGACACACTGCTAGACATGTAAGTTTCATTGGAGTTTATTGTGGTATGAAAGATTAACTCAAGAAGATTCAGTGTTAAGGGTGCTGAAAAGTTGCTCACACATCATCTTAATTTTCTTCCTTAGTTCAAGCAGTTGTTTATTGGTAGCTGCCTTGCAACATCTACTATGATTTATTCTGTTCCAAAAGCATAGCGAGAGGTACAGACTACCATCCTTGTGCTCTGGTTCAGCAGCTTAAATTTGCTGGATCTGCAGTAAACTTCAGTAGAGAAAGCATTAACATTCCTCATACTATTGTATATAATCTAATGTAAGAGATAATGACTTTGTTATTTGCCTAAATACATGATTCTTTTTGAATACTAACAGCAGGAATAACATTCAGTGCCCTGTGTTTGAGGTTAAAGACAGATTCTTTATTACCTCTTCTAAAACTGATGCATGATTTTCACTATATTTCTTTCTTTTTGTGGAGTCATGACTAAAAATAAGTGTAAGCAGTGGATTAGCCTTCTTTGCACTGCTTATGGCATCAGACCTTTCTCCTCTTAATCTTTGTCTCTCCACTGTAGTTTTTTGTTATGCATATTTTGCACAAATGTGTATTTTGCATAAAATGTATACTTGCAGATCCTATTAATTTACTTTACTCTTTTGTATTATTTCAGAGTTCACTATGTCATGTCTTTTGCCTTGGCTTAAAGGATGACAAAATCATCACTTTCTATACTTTAAATCATTTTATAAAGTTGCAGATAGGATTAACACACCTAGGTTTGGAATAGGGATCAAGATATTCTGGTTTCAGCTATATATGTTTGTTATGTATATATATGCTTCTGCTTATGCAGAAATGTAGTTCAGATACTGAATTGTCATTATCTGCCCTTAGTCTCTATGCCCACACCTATCTTACCACATATTGTCATCTCCTTCACTTTAAAGGGGAAGCATTCTGGATACAGTTTCTTCCAGCTCCTGGAAGGCCATCCAGTGCTTGCTTTAGATGCCATTACTCCCATCCAGCGGTGTTTAACAAGGGCTCTCAGGAGTCAGAGCATCTTTTTCCCTTTTCACATGCTTTCCTTATAAAGCAGGGAACATTCATCCTGCATCTTTCAAATCGATATCAAGGTAGCAGGGTGATCTGCATACTAATCAACTTGTAAATTTATACCCTGTCTGACTCTGCCAACAGGATTAAAAATCATTCGTGAAACAACAGCTCCCTGTAATCACATCCAGCCAGATTTCAATAATAACTCAGGCATATAAAAGCCTCTTGGTTTCATATGTATTAAAAAAAGTTTCTTCTCATTTTCTACCTCTTCCTTGGACAGTAACTTCCCTTTGTATTGAAAGCCTTCTGCTTTGCATGTGCTTTATCATCCATCCTCCAAAAACCCCTTCTACTTTCTGACTGCAAATATTTTTCCTATTAACCAGAAGAAAAGGTGATTGTTTATACCCCAGTCTGGTAGCAGATGGGATCTGAAAGAACCCTGAGTTATCACCACTTCACTGCAGATCCCAGTAACTGCCTTCATTAAAAGTCATTGCTCCCAAATTGTTGCTAAATTCTGATGTACAGTGAGCTTGGTAGTTCTTTTCCTGCTCTCAATGAACAGTTGCCAACTTCAGAAAAGCCATCAGGATCCTATGCCACATCTTATGAAGATTCAATTTTTAGTAAGCAAAGCAGTTGCTTACTTCTTCAGTGGGCCACTTTGAATTTTGCTTCAGATTATGATGCATCTGTATAATTAAATGTTGTGTTCACTATCTATTATTACACTGTATTTTATTCTGCCTGACAGATCTATTTTGATATAGTGCCATTTTCAGCTCTTGTGTAAAGAGCTAGTGCAGTTCAAATGGGCTTTCCTTGTAAGCCAAAACAATACCTAAATGTAAAAAAGCATATTTCATCTTACAGTTCCTTTTTATCCAGGAAAGCTGAGGCAGGACACAGGAGATGTGAACAATTTTATCTCTCAGTGACCATGAAGTGCGTGACAGATACCAGTCAGAGTTGTAGGTCACCCAGTGGGGAGCATCTCTGTTTGCATGGGGCTATTCCTATGACGCCAGTTTCACAAAGAGTACTTATGGACTGCAGGTATAATGCATGGTTGCATGGGTTTGGGGGGCAAAGCAAGGTTTTTGTCAGGTGTACTTAATAAGCACTGAAGACTGAATTCAGTCTGAACAACCTGAAACTGATTAGTATCATTTTACTCTTCTTAGTCTTTTAAATGTTTCTTTGCTCCAAACATAGATCTGAAACTAAGCTCAAACTACCCCCCGAATGGTATTATATAAAGAACTACAGCACTTCTGTAGTATTTTTGTCAGGGCACATTTTTAGGCAATCAAAAACATCCTGTTAATGAAGCCATAATGTCTTATTTTGATTTTGTGACTACTGTTATTCTTTCAAAGGTACTTCTTGTGCATGGAACATGCTTAAAAGGAGGACCGAAAAGCCCCTTCAAAGGTATTGAATGCATTTATTTGCACCAAAGCAACCACAATTGTCCTTGCAGTGCATGTTCTTTACTTGCCTCTCCGTGTAAAGTACCAGACTGCCTCTCATGACCAAGAAGTATTTGCTTAATATATATATATATATATATTTATGGAAAAGAGTTGTCACTACAGGTATATTAAAGGCAAACTGAAACTGTCCATGCTGATAGAGCTACCACTTGAACTAAGAACACTTACCTATCTTGTAATGTAGGACAAACCACAAGCAGGAACCTTCTGTTTCTACACTGATATTGTTTAGAGATACTGAAGAAGAGAGTACAGAAGTGCTTTATGGATGTACATGGTCACAGCACTGGCCTTTACTTGAGATCAACTTTCAGTGGTAGGGCTGGAGGCAGATGTGTTGGGACGATGAAGATAACAAGCTGTGAAATGTTGCAAGCTCCTCCCTGAAAGCAACACAGAAACTTTGTCTATACCAATAAATCCCAGCATGCTTGGAAAACTCCAAGGGCATTGAAACTCCATTGCTAGAATGGCACCTGGCGTTTGGCCCATGCCAAGTAGAACTTTCCCAAATTATTCCTGGGCTTTGCTTATTCTCAATAAACAGTTTGCATGCTGCACCCTGTTTTGGAATCTAACAGAATAAACCAGCATAGGCATGGGACGTTCTTTGCCAGCTGGCATCAGTATCTGGGAATGTTCCTGCACACATTACATTTATATTATGGATGTAGCTTCAGTGTCTGATGCACTGGGTGTGTTAATGAGGGGACTGCAGCCCTCTTGGTCCCTTGGTAGTTCTGCACCTGTTTGAAACAAGCACTGTTTGTCACAAAACTGAGACTGTAGAGAAAATAGGGCATGAAAATTAAATTATTTCTAAAGTATATGCTTGCAGTGCTTAATAAACTAAGTTTTTGGAATATCTGCTTTGGTGCTCATTTTCTGGCCAGAGAGATGTAAACATAAAATCCAGCCTCTTCAGGAACACATGTCACAAGACATTAAGGAGGCTATTGGACAAATGCCAAGAAATATCTATAGGACTTTGACAGATATGCCAAATAGCAAACATCACACTCGCTAGTCATATTCCCTTGAGTCATCATGTAACTGGGCTGTGAAATTGTGTGCTAGTGCTAAAGACTGTGCCCACTTCCTTGGCTACAGTCACACAGGGAAAGGAGGGAAATGTAGCTTTTACTTTCTCCTGATGCTGGACTGCTGCTAAGCTCTAAAATACCATCTATTGACATGGTGCCCCAAGCCTGACTGCCACGGGGGCTAGATCTTGACATTGAAAGCTCTCTCTCAATTCAGTGTGATACAAAAATGATGGTTGCTAACTCCAGTACGCTCCTCCCCTCTGGATGTGGTGATAGTGGCTCAAGTCCATGTCTGGACTGTGCATAGCACAGGAAGAAGTATTCATCTGTTACATGCACAGCTCTTCAATTCTTCCTCTGAGGAAAAGGCATGGAGCATGCCGGAGGTGAGATTTGGCCTGCAGGCCACTGGCTTCATTGTGCCTCTTTAGAACATCCTGAGGGCTACTGCAACTGCACTCCCAAAGGACCAGTTCACTCATGTTGTTTAGCGCTAAATCCCACCAGCACTGTGGCACAAAGACTGTGAAGCCCTGCCGCTTCAGTTTTATCAGACTACTGATAACAGATCATATTCCTGGATATGACAATCAGGCACTAATTCAGTCATACTGTAAGTTCATCTCCTCCTCTCTTACAAGAGAACCTCAGTGATATGAGTCAGAATGAATAGAAAATGTGGTAGTCTGTACATTACTAAGAAAGCAAGTAAATAAAGACAAGGAATTGGAATATAATAAGGAATTGGAATATAATGTCTATTTAATTTGAGTGCTACAGTTACTTATGATGATACCCGTAGTGTACATGAATGAATTGAAAAATGCTTTGTAAGTATGATTAAGATGTGGTAATATGAGACCACACTACAAGAACCACTGGGAGAGATGCACTTAGATCTGAAGTGAGTCCGTGATATATTTACAGGAGAATAGAAAGCACAGATGCCTTTGAATTGAGCATTAGAATCTACGTGGCTCTATTAATTCCAAAGAGAAAAAAAATGGATAAAATACAGTGATTAGGATGCTTTTAGTTAAATGGCATACAAGACCACAATTTAGATGAGATATTAAAATTAAGAGACATTGATTTAAATGGATGCTTCATCACTTTGAGCTAGTTTTGTGTAAGCCACCATAGCTTTCATATAAAATGTCAAGGGCTAATACAATCTCTGGTGTAAAAGTTATCCTAATGTAGTTTAAGAAACTGGGATAAATTTAGACTTCTGAATAAAACAGCAAGTGGTATTATTCATACAGAGCAATTATTAAGGTACCTTTTCTTATGAAATGTTGGACTAATTTATATGAAGACTGTGCATGTCTCTGTTCTTTCTTTCTTTTTTTCTTGTGCAGCTAAAGCCATACAGATTGTTGAAAAGATGTTTTCAGGAGAGGAAAACAATGTCCTAGACAAGGAAATCCCTTAAACGTCACCTGGTCAGGTGTACTTTGGCTAGGTGCATAGCCTTGAAAAATGTTTTTTTTTAGCCTCTATTTCCTTTTTTCTGATAGCACTGGCAATCTGAGATCAGATGTTGTATCATGCCTGTGTTACAGAGGGGTGGAGGAATCTGTGAACTGTTTCTCTGACAGAGCAGGGGGACAGAGCAGACGGGGCAGCATAGGAAAGTGGCTAAGGAGGGCCGAGGAATGCCAAAGCTGAAGTATCAGGTTAAGATCCCCCAGATGTCTGAAAGACAGTACACCCATCAATCTTTCTGACAGTTTTAAATCTATGCCTTTAAGTGCTGTGCGTATTTAGGCAACGCAAATTTGCCTGCTGCTGCATGAGTGAATCCTCTTTAGACTGCTGTCTAAAGAACCCTGAGAGCAAACTCCAGTGGGTACGAAGCTCCTTGGCACATCTAGAAGGCCTCACTGGTAGTTTGTAGGGTGTAAATTGGCGCAGCCTGGCCAGATCACACAGGCAGGACAGCCTTCTTCAGTACCACAGCAGTATCCACAATAACACCCTGGATACAGGCTGTGCTATCCTAAGTGCAAAGTGACTCTCATTTAAGAGAGGAACTTAAGTGAGTGGAAAAATAGTACATGAATTATGTTTGTCTCTGATGCTGTGTTACACAGTGGCAAATGGCAAGTCATTTAATTTTATAATACCTCATCTTCCCCACACGTGACTTTGCTAAATTTTCCTTTGCAAAGCACTGCAAATGTTTGAATAGACAGGACTACATAGTGGTCCTTTCCCCCCCATAATGGTACATTCATGTCTGTGATAATCTGATTAGTAAATTTGTTGGGCTTTTCTCTGTACAAAGAATGAATCACAGGTAAGTTTATGTTATTGTTAAGTTATACCCAGTAAAGCACGATTATATATGTGTTCTGTCATCATGCTATTATAGAATGGAATGTGACATGAAATATTGAGCATGTTTGGATACAAGGAATAGATATTTTCACACACCTCCCTGAGGGCAGTTATGTTTCTGTAATGGCAATATAGGGTCTGGGGAGAACAAGAATCTAGGAAACGTCAAAACACTAGGGCTTACAAAAGCTGGAATGGAAAACGCAAAATTATTCCAGTTTACATCTTATGCTTAGTCCACAGCATGACTGTAGTGTCTCAGTTAAGATTGTAGCATCCCCATGATTTCACCACAACCAGTGAAGAAAAATCAAGTCCTATATAGGGTGATATGTAAAGTGATTGAAGCTACTTTTCTCTTTTCACTGGCCACAGAAGAAATCTCTGCTATCAATATTTTTACCAGAGGCTTTAATTCCATGACAATTTAAATCAAGCTAAATTGAAATTCCTTGCCAATGATTTCTTTCTTCTGCCTTGTTTCAGCTGTGATGCTCATCTGACCCTGTGGTGAACCTGTTCAAGGAGTAAAACTAGCAGAAAATTATAATTTCAGAAAAAAAAAAAAAAAAGAAAAAAAAAAGTAGCTTTCTATCAGTTTAGTTCCCTGAATTGGCTCATTTTGGGAGCTGAGCTGAGCACTTGGGCTGGCACAAGAGATGGAGCAACAGTGCGTGCCTGGAGACAGGAACACACAGCTGGGATTAATGGCAGGATCATGGTAATGGTAACTTACATCTGCTTCTTGAGGTATCTAATTTTTGTTAGAAGCATCTGTTTTAGCTACAAAACAGAGATCATACACTGGAATTGAAAACAAAAGATGCAAGGGACACTCAGCAGCTGTAAATCTCGACAGCTGTAGATCTCATCAGAATTTGAGGCCTGTTTTGGGGGCCTTTCTGGGGTCTCTTTTCCTACCCATTGACAAAGGCTGGCTTTATTCTGTGCTGTTTGGCAACCTGTGTACTCAGTCACATCTGCGGAAAGCAAGTGTAGTGTGAGTTCAAAACATTATCATATCAGGATGGGAGCTGTATCTCATTAATTCCCTTGCTACAGTAGGACAATTTTCTATTGCATACTCAGCAGTATTATGTTCAATTGTGAATTTCAAATAACCTATCTTTTTGGGTCTCTATTTTTTTGGTTAGCAAAGTATTCCACTGCTCCAAACAACTGCTGATGGAAATCATCCTCTGAATGATCCCTAATTTCCCTTAATGCATTCTTAATTTTACTATTAACCACTTTTTCAAAAGTGACAGGCATATTGATGGGAATGAACTTTTAGCAAGTTATTGCCTTATCTAAAGGGTAAAGCTAGCTAATTAACAAATCAAAGAAAACTAGAGTTCCAGGTTTGCCAGCATAGCGTTTCTTGGTAAACAGTTCTCAAGAACAATCTCTACAGTTTGAGGGGCGTGTAAACCTCTTATCACATGGCTGTACTGTCTGAACAATGTGAGTGGTGCTTCAAGCCCTGATTCCCCAGGACTTCCATGCCAGCTCATCTAGAGGAAGCCAGATGGGCTGGCAGGCTAAAGAAGAGACAAGGCTTGAACTCCAACCCACACAAGCAAGTTGAGTCACCTGGCACAGTGAACTGAAGCCACAATCAAGAAGACTTAAAAAAAAAATTAAAATAATTCAACACATGACTTCTGGATGAGGGGAAGAGGCTGAAAACATGCTACCTGCAAACTGTTCTCAAGGCTAAGGAGAACTGACAGACACTTGTAAACTGCAACTATATCTATAAAGTATTTCCTTGGATATTTCATCAGTTCTATTAACTCAGCAGATAATTTAAAACTTCCTCTGTTTGCATGAATAAGAATCGGCAGAGCTATTATCTCACTAAATTATGTTTTTACTGGATCAGTTTCAATTAAGTGCGTTTTTGAACAAGTCCATTCCATTTTGCAAGGTAATGCACCTTAGCGCATACGGTGCGGAATGTGAGAGAAGACAGAGGACCAGCAGTTTCAAATCTCACCTCATCAAAGCTTTGAGTAATTCATAGTAATGAATTCATGGTAATGGCTTACACTGCTACAGTGCCTTTCATTGCAAAGGGCATCAAAGCCATTTAAAGAGCATGTTGAGAGAGAGGGAGAGAGAGAAATGGAGAGAAAATGACATCACCTTTCACCAAAATGCAGCCCATTCTGAGGAAGAATGTTGAAGCTGTCAAGCAGAAAGCAGAAGAATGATGGCAAAACCAATGAAGAATGCCTTCTGCCATGAAGAGCAAGAATTAATGGATACCAAATACAGCGTGCCATCATGAAACTTGTTTAAAACACCATTAATAGCATCTGTAAATCTATGGAAAAAGGTCCATTAGTATTTAATAACCACAGAATAATAGGAGTTTTTCTTGATTTTATTTTCAAGTTGAAAAATGACATACCTGGCAACACAATGCTTCAAATCAAATTCTAAAGACTTTTTTATTATTAACTTGGAGTGAAAATTATTATTATTTAATATGGCAGAACTACATCATGCAAACCCCTTAAATTTCACTTGAAGGCTGCATCCAGCTACTGATCCATGTTATTTGTGACATCTGACAAAATCAGAATCATAATACTACTTGGCACTTTACATCTTTAAAGAACTATGAAAATGTTAATTAATTTCCACAACAGCCTAGGGAGTAAATATTTTCATACTGATTTTCAGATTATAGGGATGAAACATAACGCATGGACATGACTTCTCCAAGGCAATCTATCAAATAAATGTCAGATGTGGGGCTAGAACACAAAGATATATCAGCCTCCTAAAGAGTGATGCCAGGGGCAGCCACTTATTTATCCATAAAAGTGGTTTAAAACTTTTTTTTTCAGATGCTCTTTAATGTATTATTTTACTGTGCATTGATTATTAGATGATGATTGCTGGACTTATATTGCTCAATCTTTACATTTAAATTCCTTATATTTTAGCCTCAGCTTCAAGATCTGTTTCCATAAGATTAAGTGCATTCTGGACCAGAGATCAGGTAGGTTAAAAGGCACCCAGAACAGATCACGTTAGAATCTTGGAGCATAATACAGTCCATGGATGTACCAAATTTGTGTTTCTATTCACTGTTTGGCTGGGTCTTTTTTGAATAGTATTTCATTTTATAAAAGCAGATCACAACCTTTCAGCCTGCTGTTCTGCTTTTATTTTATTTGTGCTTTGTAACAGTACAGAGAACAGTTACAGATGCCTTTTTTTTTTTTTTTTTTTTTTTTTTTCATATTCTCTGACATCTCCTTTTCCCAAGAGCTTCAAATATCAGGATCTTTTGAGGGCACAAAAAACCCCCAAAAGTTCAGAAATTCAAATGCAAATAGTTTGTTCTACAGATCAACTCAATAACCAAAATGCAAAATATCTGATCTGGTAATAAGCTTTCTTATTCACCTCACCAGTACTTCTGGAGATTCATGTTAAATACAAGGACTAGAAAACAGTTGAGCCAGATGGGATACCTTACGCCACGACACATGTAGGTTATGCTGGACCAAAAGGTATTTACCCAGGTGAGTCAAAGAACAAATCCCAAAGCTGAGGAGACTTCTTCCTCTGTTTGGCTTTCTCCCTTCCTAAGCATCTGAGGTCTGGTCTGGTCACAGAGCTAACAGATGACATTTCCCTCACACCACCCTGCAGCACCACACTGCACATCTGTGATTATCTTGGAAAGTACACTTTATAATACAAAAAAGCAAATGAAACAGAGCCACTACTAAAATAAACGATATCCTTCCTCAGTGTCCCAGTTTTGTCAATCTTAAGTCCCTGAATATACTTGACAGCCAAGAGAACAGAATTCCCCAGACAGCACTAGCCCCATACAAAACCAACCTGCTCCATTTTCTCTTATTTAGAAAGGAAGCTGTTTGGCAACACCCTGCAGAGCATTTACTCAAGTTTGTGCCTGAACAGCACATTTTACTTCTAGATCAGAAGAATTCATTTTAATCACTACTTGAAGACCAGAGCTGGCTGAGTTGGGAGCCATAGCATGTTGTATTTTGCTATGTAAGAGAAATAAAGTACTTTTACAAAATCCTTTTGGAAAGGAATCAAATAGGAGTCCCACTCCACATTTTCTAGGCCTGTACATTTTGTTACATCTACAAACCTACAGTAGTACATTCTTAGCACTAAATTATGGTAAAGACCAGTGCCAGATCAATTAGTTTGTTGCCATGGTGTTTGTGAAGCTGACCAAGATGCTAACATGCAACTAAGCTTCAAATGGTGCTCCTGTGCAAACAGGAGGAAGTGAGAATAAACAAAAAAGAAGGGCAAAAAGAAGGGCGTCTGCCACTATTTAGGTTTAACTATTCTTTTAAAAACTGGTAAGTTTTTGAGCCAAAATGTATGTGAGCAAGAGGGCAGAAATCATCTTTTAAATCTGGCATAACATGGAAGAGAAACAGTGATATAATTGATTTAAGCACCTGATCCTTTTGGGTGCCAAGTGACTCACTCTTCATTTTCCCCCAGTACAAGGACAGCTCTTGTCTTGTAGGAATGGACCCTTTGCATCTGAGACCAATCTACAGATATGCTCTTCAGGTTATTGCTATTATGTAGTTCACCTAGCAAACAGAGAGAATGTCCAGGCACTCCTCTGGGATAACATCTCGCTGAGCTACCGAAAAACCAGGCTGCTGCTAAGCTCGTGGCAGTTAGGTAAGCCTATCTTCATAATGAGGATAACGAGCTCTACTAAGTCTTTAACTAACAGCCAGATAAAAGCTGTTTCTAAGAACAAACCCAAAGTCTGGATGCTTCTCCACTGTCCTCAAACACTGCTAATGTTTATTATAACAACCGCCCACTGTGTGCTGAGCATGTGAAATCCTATCTGCACAACCTGGATGATTTGGTAGCCACAGCAATTCCAGAAGAATGGATATAGCAACAACATATGTCTGCTAAAGAAGCTTTCTGTTCCTTTAGCAGTCATGAAGTTTCAGCAGAGAGAAATTCACAAGGACCTGTTTCTGCTTTCCTGCTTGCTCCTAGCGGGGTTTCTGTTTTCTATTTGTCTTGATAGAAAGCACTACTCCTCTCCCTGCTGCTACTCACTGATACGGGGATATTGTCTCTCCCTCTGGTGCACAGGCATACAACTAACAAGCTCACATAAGGCTCATAGCCTTACCCCATAACTCCCTCTAGTTTAAAAAACACAATTCCATACATCTGCTCGAGGTAATGTATGGAATTGAGCAGGGTCGTTTTCATGCTCAGAAGAACCTTTACAATGCAAAGCAAGTTACATCCTAGGCACTGTAAAGCCTTCTCTGAGTTCTCTTGTACATGAAGGGACAACAATATTGATTTAACAAGCTGTTGAGGCTCTGTCCAGTTTTGTGAGAACTCTGAGGAACACGGCACGGCCTATGTCGGCTACTGGTCACCAACTCAGTAGCACCTGATCCAAACCAATCCTGTTTGGTGGGACAACTGCAGGAAACCACTTTCCAACCAGGCTACTTCTGCTTGTCTGTCAAAGCACAGCTCCCCATTTTTCCTCTAGCCTCACTGAAAGTGAAGACTATAAAGGCAGCATTAAAAATTGGTTTTCCCTTTCTCTGATTAGTAGGGTGTCTCAAAGTCCATAAGATCAGCCATCTGGAAGAAGAAATCTAAGGTCTTAATCCGTTATGGCCCCCCTGTAAACAAACACAAAGCTGACAATGGTTTGGTGTCCTCTACAAGTACTCTTTTCAAAAGACCTCCCACTCGTACTGTCAGTTCCATACAATACTTTGGTTCCCATCCTCCACTACGGTGTGGTGGTTATATATTCTCTGCTGTAATAAAAAGCTGTCATGTTTCACCCTAGAGGTGGTTTCTCTTCATATCAAGATCCTGTAATGAACTCTGGGAATCTGCAGGCTGAAAGACTGTACAAATGTACGTCATTCTCACTACAAAGAACTGTCTCAAAGAGCAATAGGTTTGGGATGTTTGAGATTTTTATATTTAATTAAATGATTCCTCCAGAACTTGAAGCAGAAGTCTTTTTTCATTGTTTTTATTTTTTTTTATTTTTCTTTATTTCTAAAGGATAGTTTCAAAGAAAGTTAGCTTAGAACATTAGTCACTGCTGTCAGCTTCTGTCAGCTTCATTCCCCTGTGACAGGATCTGAAGGCCTGTGTGTAAAGCGTCGTACCTATCCCTGTCCTAAATATGCATCAGTGGTTACCTGAAAGGCTGTGGATGAGAAACTGCTGTCACCTCGTGAGTAATTGGAACAAGGAAGGAGGACACTGTGTGCACTGATTTGACAAAGGATTAACCTGTCTCCTCTACTGTAAAGTTGTAATGGGCTCATTCATTACTCATAGAGCTCCATGACACTTTACACGCTAGGAAACGATGCCTCTGGTTTACTCCAGGAGGTGGTCTGCCAAATGGTTAGGAAAGAAGGGATGGGAGCCAGACAGGAGTAGTGGAGGAGGAGAGCTAGGTTAGATAATGATAATTAATAGTGATACTTAATGGGATAATAATTAACTGCTTTTACACAATGTTTTAGAGGTTTCAGAGTGCTGTAAAAACATTAATTAACCTTCACAATTACCCTTTTGATATAGGGAAGTTTTGCTGTCCACCAGTACATTGCGATTTGCCCAAGAAGTCCGTATAAACAGAAAAAAAAAAAAAAAAAAAGGAAAAAACCTTTCTGGTTGTGGTGTGCATGTGTATTTTGAAAAACAAGGCTGTACAAAAGTCATTCAACCCCATCCCAGATGTATTCACCATGCTGTAAGTGGCTGCTGTTCTGGAGGCTGGCAGTCAACACAGAGGGGAGCCCAGGACCCGTTCCTCAGGGCAGCAGTGGGGAGCTGATGCTGGCTCGGACAGCCAGTGCCTGGACACATTTTCTCCCCTCTAGCAGAGGCATGCAGCACACGTAATTGCCCATGCTCTACTCCATCAGCCTCCCCATATCAGGAGGCTGGCCCATTTCCCTCCACTTAAAATTTAATCAGAGATTTTACTGCTCATCAACAGCTTAACGGGAGCAGTTAGAACTCTGAAACTTTGCATATTTTGGCTTAATTACTGCTAACAGACAGATGCCACTTTCAAACACTCTCCTTCCCAGCCCTTGCTCCCTGCAGCTGCTCAAACCTGGAACATAAATTCATTGGTTAAATAACCAATAAGTGGCAAAATGATTAGGGATTACTGGAAAGACAGAAACCTCCTCATTTCTGCTTGATGTTTTATTTTTGGTTATCTGCACTGAACCGCAGTTTGTACCTCCCATTTGGCGTGATAATATTATCCCTGCTCTAAAACAATAGATAAATGGAGACAGTAGCCTAGAACTGGATAGGTCTGGAAGAGTCAGCACATATTGCTCCCTCATATGATTCACATGCAGAAGCAGCAACCTGCAGCAAGCTAATTCAATGTAGTAAGGGATCATCAGCTCCTCCTGCCCCTTCTCCAGATAGACTGGCTTCCATTGGCTTCTTTTTCAGGTGTCAAACTTCTCCTTTGACTGTGGGGTTGGGTCACCAAACAGTTGCTTTAAATACAGTAGAAAGTGACACAGTGATTTGTGACCAGGAATTAAAATGAGCTTGAAGATGGCCATTACTGGGACACAGGAGATGCATTCATTTGGGTCAGACCTATTACTAGTCTCCTCTACTCACATTCCATCGCCTCCAGAAAACCAACTTTTAAGAGAACTTCTATGGACTGAAGAGGTAATACAACTAATACAATGAAAGAGGAGCCTGATGCTCCACTTTCAAAGTTTTCACTGAGGAGTGAAATCCTGCCTGTGCTTCTTATCATATGATAGAACTATCCCTTGAAACACAGGGAGAAGAAATGGTTTTTCTGCAGATCTGAATTTTCTGACTAAGGGTTAAACTTCTTGGAATGCAGCACCCAAGACATTGTGTTGCCCTTTATTTATAATGAAACATGTGAGGTTAAGCTAGGTCTTAGATCAGATGTCTGCACTGGCATCGGTTTTCCAAAGTAGTAGTCAATTTTGGATAGAAGAGATTTTAACCGAGCTCCGCAGAGAAAACATCAAGTCAAAAGCCATTTATCTATTAGCACATGGCTGGATGCATGATCAAACAGCAGACCAAGGATCTCTCAATGTCTACAGAAAAGTTTTCTTTGTTTCCTAGAAATTAAGGATATTTTCAATGAGCTTTTTAGAAAATAATACCTGTTAGGTAACCAGATTACTTTGAATATTTGCTCGTGTCCATGAGCTACCTTGGAAAAACAAAACAGCAAAAAACCAACAGAATTTTCAACCAAATCAAAGCCAAAACCTGAGTTCACACCAAATCCCAGTCCATGTCAGTTTAAAATTTTGCAAAGTAGTTTTGTCCTGTTCATTTGTTTTGACAGAAACTGAGAGGAGAGAGACTGCAGTTTGTTCTGTCTGTTCTGCCTTTTTATGTACACTGAAGAGAAGAGACAACAAGAAATTCTGAGTTAAGAGCCTGTGAAGAGTTCATTACTGCATTGTGAAACAGATCCTGAACTCCACCATGCTGCCTTTGTTTCACCTCAGTGACTTGAGAGATAAGATTGCATCTTGCCAGTGCAGCAGCAGTAGTTCTTCAGCACTTCTTCACCTGCCCAATATAAGAGATGGCAAAGCAAAGTCTCAATCAGAAGCAGTCCTGATTCTGTCCTCTCTTGGTATATAGTCAATAATGAGTCAGCAAGTAAAGGTCCGGTAGATGGTGCTCAAGACTGTGCAGCAAAATCCCAGGCTCTGTAAGGTTAATAAACTCATTGCACACTTCAGATGGTTTTCATTGTTTGGCTCTAACTCAGCTCTTATCCAGCAACCTCCCATTTATATGTGGTAAGAGCTCCCAGACTCAAGACTGCTCCAAGCTTTGACAGGGTCAGCATCAATCTGACATTAAAAAACAAAACTGCCTTTCAGGTGCTGTATTCCCGCTAAAGATTCAATAAAGAAGAGGAGCTTATTTTTTTTTTTTAAACTTCTAATAGCTCGAATTTTCTGAGGAGGCTCTAAGGCTTGCACCGACAGTTGTTAGCAGCTGTTTCCTTTGGTCTGCTTTTCTACTTTTCTGGATTTCCCCCTGCCCATTGCAAACTTATTTTTAGAATCAGTAAGACAACCTTTTTTCCTTTCTCACCATGGCAACTGTTGACAGTAGAGCATGTGTCTTTACAGCTTTCATTTCAAAACATGGTAAGCCTGACTAGAAGTGTAGTACATGTCTGTGGATTTCAGAGCACAATGATCTCTGCATTGCATACTTAGAGTTTCAGGCTTGGCCAAGCTATACCTTCTTTTATAGATAAAAGATTATTTTAAACTTGCTGCTTGACCTTGGCCAAGTTGTTTAAACTATCTGTGCCCCCCCCCAACCCCACCCCCCCTTTCCTATTTATAATGTGGAGACACTTCCTTACCTTTCAGGTTGCTGGGAAGGTAGACTTGTTAATATATGTGAAGCTTTCTGGAACTACCACGATAAAAGCACTTTAAATGTCACAATTCATTTATATACCTATCTCACTGACATCAGGTAAAGACATCCATTGAAAGAAAGGACATATGTAAGTCAGCATTTTGACAGACCTGTAACATCACAAACAGCTATTTAGTTCCAAAATATTTCATCTTCAGAATATTCTCCCTTCAATGAACAACAGAGCTTGTGAATTCTGCAGCAATTACTTGTTCTTTTGCAAAGCATTCTTGGGGGTTTTATTTTTAGATATGGGAATAAAATGACTCAATTTTTTCCCCTTGTTGTCTCCTATCTCAGCGAGCAATAAAATGTCAGCACTGTGGTAGGTAATGGGAAGGAAAAACACCTCTATTGACTGAGCAGAGTTATAGCTGAATATTTTCATGAACACTCCATTTGTGCCTTAAGCACAACAAACACTGCAGGTAAAAGATATCTGAGATAAAGAATGAACTGAATACAAACAAAATCATTCATCAAATGGGAAATGCCATTATTCAGAAGGGAGAGGTCTACAGACCACAGCTATTTGCTGTACTTTATTTTGCAATACTACATTTGACAGGATCAGGTAAAAGATGAATACCACGTTCGACAAACAGGAAGGTATGCAAAAGTAAGCTACCCCATCACTGAATTTAAACTGTGAAGAAACACGCTTGAAAGAATGCTATACCGTGGGTTTCCTAATTTGGGTGAGGAATGGAGTTAGAATTAAAGAGATGAATTGCGGCTCCTGATTTTGAGTGTTCAGCTCAGAATTCCAGGATGTGTTAAACATTCTCCATGTACTAAATACTAAGTAAAACCACAGTTCCCAAAACTCACTCAGACCAATCATGCCTCTAGTTAGCATGGGCAGGCTGAGAAGGTACCTTAGCATTACAATAGCAAAATGCGCTCATCTAGAAACTAACTCATGTTTGGAAACAAATGCAAGAGCCTAGTGGTAAGGGCAGGAATTCAAGTGTTGGCACCTGCTACTCCTCCTGTCTACAGAAGCAGATGACCACAACCAGCTTCTGCCTAACTGATGGCCAGCCTTTTTGACATATAAAATTATTCTCTGACTCCTTGCTTTCTGGTGAGTCTGTCCTCTCCTTGTGACTTTCCCATCTATTCTTTCTGACACTCTTTTTCAGCTGTCTGTGGAGTCAGCAGCAGTAGCAGAGAAAGAAGCAGAGAAAGCAGCTCCCTCAGGCCTGTTCCCAAAGAGTTGCATAAGATGGGACTTTTATATGTCTGATTATCACCACTCAAACTGTTTTAACAAATCTGCAGATTTTTGTAGAAAATCTTAGCAGGTCACTTGCATCTTTCATCATAACAGCAAGCCCTTCAGTTTGACCATATGGGTCATAGTTCCAGTCTCCCTTTCAAAATTGCCTAGATGGAAAGCGCACACTGTCCTTTGAGACTGAGGGTTGACGAGGTCTGTCAACAGCTTTGAAATTTCCTGTCTAAATGCCTGACCTAACCTTTTCAATTTCTTTCATGTAGCACCTGAGAGCTACACTTTAGAGATCAGAATAGATCTTGCCATACATCATAGCTACCATCAGGTCCTTTGATGAAGAAGAAAAACAATTTATACAGAAAGTACAGAATCCAGGATTTTCCTATTGGACATGTATGATGGCACTAGCTATGTTTTTTCCCCAGAGGCTACATGCCTTCAGACTGCTGCATGGCTCTATTCAACTCAGCTGGGCTCTATGTTCATGATCAAAGGAGTAAGAAAAAAAAAAAGCTAGCTGGAATAGCCAAAAATTTCCTGGCATGTTAATGTGGATCCTCATCACGCAGCAGGGGTGGCGTAGGGGGCATGCACAAGTCTGCACAGCTTCTGCCTTCCTACTGAGTTGTACTCATGGAGTGTGTAATTAATTGTTACTGTTCATTTGTTTGTACAAATCAATGGATTTGCGAGTGAGTGCCACCCAGTGACAGTTTAACAACTGACACCAGACAGCAAAGGCAAAGTTTCCTTCTCAAAAGCAAAAGGAACTTTATCTCTTTCAGCTCAGCCTTGGCTCACTTACTGCAGTTGGTCTAAACTGCACCATTCGTCTCTATGTGGCTGGGTACTCTGGGAGATGCTTATTCAATAGACTATAATTAAGTCTTATTTTTGTTTGAAAAGAAAACCAAAAATACTTCCTTAGTTTTGGGGGGGAGAGAGGGAAAGGGCTTCTGCACAGAAAAAGAAATCTATTCTTCATTTTCATCAAGGGCTGCTGAACCTTGCTGCCATTGGCTTCCTGCTGAGGCCCTACTTTTCCATTCCGGAGAGGAAAGTAAGCATATGCTTAGCATGTGTTTTGATCCCTGCAGTTAAAGTCAATCACACGCTTAAATGCTCTCCTGAATCAATGCACTCTCCCACATACAAATTCTATAACATATTGAAGTGTGTACTGCCATTTCCATGAACAAGCAATATTTGGTGCAAAAGCTTTTATTAAAGTTGTGTTAATATTTTACTAGCTGTTAAATGGTGAAATGAAGATACACTTTGCACTTGCAACAGGCAGATCTGGGGACTCTTTGTAGGTGTTTGGGAATACGTGAGTTGATCCAATTTAAGTAACAAGAATCACAGAAAAGTTTTCAAGTGAGTTAGAAAACAAGGAAATATTAAGAAAAATGTAAACTTGTAAATTGCAAAAAAAATCAATATAGCTAAAGCAGTAGTTGAATACAGTTGAAAGCCTTGCTACTGAATCACTACAATCCATTCTTATTGAAAATGTTATATGTCTCCATTTAGAAGCAATAACTCCTATTAGGGTTAATTACTTTTCCCTATAGCTAAGGGATATACAGTTTTTGCACCTGATTCACCAATGTATTAATCCAGTTTCATGCCAAAATAACTGCATTGAAATTAATGATATTATAACAGCAATGAAGCAACACAGCATTGTCTGATAGTCTGCCAATTCAAGGACTGCAGCAGCAATGATTCCTAATGCTCTTTATCTGTTGAGCCAGGTGGTACAAGTATGAATTTCAGGCCCTCAAACTTAACCTGAATTTTCTGAAATAGCCACAAAAAGCTACAAAACCTTGAATTCTGAGCGGGGAAGATGGTAATCATCTTATATTGATAAAATGCCTTTCATCCAAAAATACTTAAATGCAGTAAGCAACTTTTCACGCTATATAAAAGGAATAATTTTACCTGTCAGTGAAGTGGGAGGTAATAGTTATCTAAGAGTGTACAAAAAACATTACTTTAGAGCTTTGGAGAGAAAGGTGAAATTCAGCCTTGTGCCTGCAGCTGTCATAAAGCCTATCCACTTCACCCAGTTGATACAGGTTTAAGGAGCTAGAGGAAAAAAAGCAAGAAATTTTCTGAGTACCCGAGCAACCAGTTAATAAGTACTGACTGAAGCTATATAGTAGGAAAATAATTCCTTTATTGACAAATTCATCTGGTTGTATGTCTGAAAGTAGTTTTGCTCCTTATTACCTCCACGAATGTTCTCCTGGAAATTTAATATCTCGACATTTCTCTGCACAACACGTATGAAATCTGCTCTTATTGCACATTCACATGTCTGCTGGTATGAAGCCAGTGACTCTCGCAGTTCCTGCTTTCAGAAGCCTCTTCTACCTTCCCATTTCTTAAACACTTATCGCATTCAACATTGTCAATAACCCTGTTTGGTCCTGTACAATTAATCATGAAGGAGTAACTAAAAACACACAAATCATAATATTTGTAGAAGAAAAAATTAAGAGATCACATTCAAAATAGAACGGATGCCCTTTGAACTGAGATCTGAAAACATGCATATGTATTAGAAGTAACAGAAATTCCGGAAAGGCTTCTATTCATTACTTTAGGTGCACAGTGACTGTCTTACCAACATCTGAGGTTATAACAGGACACTGGATCTGTGACAATAATTTCAGTTATAATGCATTGGCATAAAGACAACTGCTCTCCCTCACTCTTTTTCCAGCACTAAGCAGCTCCGAGGGTGTTTCATTTAGACTGTAAGAGGTCACAGTCCAAGAAGCATGTTGCAGCTCACTCAAGCCAACATTTGTGATCACTGATCTTCTCTGAGAGCGAACTTCACAGCCCAATCACTGAAAATCTATTTTTCTAGGTCAGTGGAGGTAACTGTATTGTGAGAGCAATCTGTCAGGGCAGAGATCTGAGGTGGAAAATTGTACTTCAGGTGCCCAGTGAAACCACTGAAGAAGTTTTTATGTCCTGTTTTGCTGAGTAAGTAGCATTGTTGAATTTGTCTGTGATTTCAAACCCATGTGTAGTGATCAACAGTAGTTAACCCAGGGCTGGGGAAGGAATGAACACTCAGCCAGAGGTAATTAAGCATGAATCCAGGGATAAGGGTGTGCATTTCTCATACATGAGATCAATAAAAACTGTTGTGTAAATACAAAGACATTGTTAAATCCTCTTTTCTGATTTGGACCTCAGGCCCTTTATCCCTTACAACCCCTCCCACCCTTACAGTGCTATACTAGCTTAACGAAGCACAGCCTAATTTTTTTTTTCTGTATGGACTTTCTGTTGCTATTGCCTTTGGCATTTTTTCAAATGATTTTGAACAAACTTTCTAAAGTAAACCAAAATTCTCTTCCCATCCCTATCATATTAGCTACTAGTTTTATCAGTTTGGTTTAATAACCTCTTGACTACTGTTTACAGCTGCTTTGAACAGACTGAGTTCACTTGGAGGTCATCACATAAGCAAAGGACTTTGTGTATGCATTCATATGTTTAGGAAAGCGTAAAAGCTTCATGACCTTCAGTTTAGCTTTCACAGACTGAAGCAGTACTCTGCAGCAAAAGCCACAGCTAGTTTAAAGCAAAATCCCATTTCAGTCTTCCTTAACTTTGGCTTGGAATATTCATTTGGCCTTTTAAATTACTTGCTGATGAGGTCTGAAAGTATTTAATTTCTCTGGGCCTCTGCCTTCTCATCTGTAAAGGAGAAGAATGAAGAGCTTTGCTTTTCTGCATCAGGTACTTAAGCATTTGCCTATTGAAACGGTTATCTAACAGTTGGGACTTATTACTGAGATTTGATGGGCTACTGAGTAAGAGGGAGGATTAGTTCTTGATGCTGATGGAAATGAAGGTCAAGATTTCTTTCCAAAGAGTTGAACCAGCAATCTCTATCAAGAGAGAAAGTGTAAGGGAAGCTCCTTTGATATATGCACAAAGAACACCTTTCCTAGGATACTCTGTGACTCATGAGTCACTGTTGCAAGCAGCTTTTCCCCCTCCTGCAGACCGATGAGTTATCAGTTTGCAGCATCTCCTGAAATACATTATACCATACAAAATTAATACATGCTGCCTTTTTTATTATGACTTACAATTGATCCTGGCTTATTTATAGCATATGAAAGTAAAATGCTGTGGACTGTGTCCTATCTGTAATTACTTCCAAAGGCTTTTATCAGTGCGAAGACCTAGCTGTTAGAGAAGCTATGGGTGCATTTCCTTCAGGGAAAATATAATCTTTCTTTTCTATTCTAAACCTAATTCTTGCATTATATCCTCACTGTAAATTGAGATAATAGACATGTGCTAAAAGATGGTCAGTGCAGCTGCCATGATCTTCTGACTTCCAGCAAATGTTCACCTGAAACATTGTCCCCAGACTTAAACCAAAAGGACCACATGGAAAAAAGGTAGGAAACCTGCAGTGATGAAAAAACAGGAGATAAATCTCAGAAGACACTGAAGCAAGAAAACTAATGAATTTTTCCTTTGAGTCCGCTTTTTGTATAGATTATTGGATCTCAACCTCTTATAAAAGTTCCTGTATTTTTGTTATCTTCAATGTGTTTGTCATGCATTCACTAGAAGTGCTTTCTTATTCACTTTGATATTCTACCACCTGTAACAAAGCAATTAAGTACCTGCAAAGCTAACCATGTTGTCACATTATTGGATTGACACTATTTTGGATTTCTTCCAGATATCGGATTCATGAACATCTATGGACTCAAAAGGTCCATACTCCAGACTCCTACAGACATCATTCCTGATAAGACATCTTCTCCAAGAATGGCATTTGGATTCAATTTGTGTTTAGATTCAGTTTTTGGATGGGACTACTGCTCCAGCCTGGAAGAAAGATATGCTGGACATAATTTGAGGAGAGCAATGGTTTTTTTTCTTCCCTTTTCTGAAGGGAGAAAAGTCAACTTTTGAGCACCTAAGAGGTTTAGAGTGAGTATTACACTGTCACTGTGTTAATTGTTTTAATCTGTACATTTACTGAAATTTAGACAGCAGTCCTAATAAAGAAAAATAAGCCCTGATCCAGGAATTAGCAGAAAGCAATTGCAGTTCTGATTCTCTAGTCAGTAGTGTGGCACAGTCCTTTTGCTATGAATTCCTCACCAAAACAAGCCTTACTATCCTGAAGATGCTGGAAATATTGGTACCAAGTGGCTTCCCAGAGCAGACCACAGTTTTGATCCAATATCTTAGGACTAAAAAGTGGCTGTGTGAAATTCCTGGCTGACAATTAACGGAAGTGTGATCCATCCTGCATTTAACAGCCTGGTCAAATGAATAAATTCCACATAGTCTAGTAAATTTAATTGACATGGCTGAAAAAAAATGTGATATTAGGTTATGCTTTTAGTGCTATCTAGAAAATAAGGAAATTTTCAGAATGCCCTTTAACAAGTTACTATACAGAAAATACTCCAGTAAAGGTAGTGTTGTTTTCAAAGTGGTAGCACAAAACCAAAGCAAGCCAACATAAACTTGTTTCCCCTATGGACACTGACTGGAGACTATAGTAACTAAACTAGCTTTTTTCCTTATCTCCATCAACTTACTGATGCTCTATATAACCCCAAATACATTTCTTACAAATCCTCAAAGTAGTGATACTACTTTCACTTGTCCTAAAAGGCTTTGCTTTGTGAATCAAAGTTGCTTTTTTTTTTTATTTAATATGAATCAAAGAATACAGCATAATGAAAATAAGTTTTCCTCTCTCCCTTCCTATGGTTCTGTTGCTTTTGGATACTCCACTCACCTTTGCTATCTTCTAAAATGTCTAGATAATGGTATTAATGACACATCAGCCAGGAATATGATATTAAGAGGAGGCCCAAAGGTATATCCTTTTCTGCCATCAACACAAACACTTCCAGAAGTGACAAGCCTGTTATACAAGTAGACTTCTTGTATATTTTACTTTACAGAGAAATAACAGGAATAGATACATTTATGGTGCATAGTCGACTTCCTGTTCTCAAAAAGGCGGTCCCACTAAAATCACACTTTGCACTAGAGTAAGACTACCCAACTCACTTGACAGCTTCAAATGAAAATGTTTAGCTAATACTTTAAATGTAAAGCTTGCATCTTCATTGTGTTACCTTGCTGCTAAGTAGCTTATAAAGTACTTTGTGATATTACCAAAAAAAGTAGATTTTTTTCCAAAATACCCTCCAAACAATGTGTTAATAGTATGCTTTGTTTCCTGCTCAGACCTTCTCTGTTGTTTGCTAACACTTAAATAATGGGTTCTTCTTTATTACAACTTAAACCACAAAGTAAAAGAACCTACTTAATGGCATAAAATAGATCTGCATGTGACATTATTGTTCCTTCCCTACTATATCAGGATCTTTGACAACGCAAACAAATCTGTTTCACTTCTACCTTTGGAAACTGGCAAGTTGTTTTTTCAACAGTTGAAGAATCCCCAGAGTGAATTATGTTTACAGTCATTGCTCCATTCTTACAGAAACAAAAAAGCTTAAATCCTTGGACAAGAACAAAATTGGAGGGAAGAAAGACATGGTTTTTATTGAGCAGAAAAAATGCATCAGAGAAACAGTCTTCATTAAAAAAAAAGAGGGGAACAGAAGAAATTAAGTTTCAATTAAGTTTTGTGTTCAGCAAGGTTTATATATCTTTCACCACCAGAAGTATCAATTTTCTCTGCTGCATCCCTCAGTGTGGTTTGTGGTGATTTTGATGAATATGAGTAATTGTCTCAATGGTTTTATCTGACATGAGTGCTGCTTCCTTATTTCCTTACATAACACCTTTGGGATATCATTATCCTGCTCCTCCTCAAACGGACAGTAAATCAGAGCTATTAGGCATAAACCCTTTGAGAAGTAGAGAACCGTGTATTCAGATGAAGGAAAGCAGGCTAAGTTTATAACAGTAAGAAGCCAAACTTTTCAAATTGTACACATATGTACACATGCACTGAAAACGTAATATGTCGTCTTCTGTATGAGTAAGAAGTAATTACCTCACCCTACCTCTTTTCAAGAAAGATCTGAATTTAGAAAGACAGCTTCACACTGTATTGGACTATAGTCAATTGGGCAGTATTATCAGTATTACCAGCTTTCCATTGTATATTTGAGCTGTTTACTGGCATAATTTTGGAGTTGGCAAACCAATGTATCTTATGCAGTTGAACCTGTGGGTCCAGATCAAGTCTATTGATTCCAACAGTTATTCACAGTTTTCCATGGGATGAAATCAAAATATGACCCTTTAGGACTTCATTAGTGCTCAACTACAACAAAATACAAACAGATCCCAGTGAAAGCTGGAGTAAAACATGTCTCCCCTCCCTCCCCCTCAGAATGTAGAGTTAAATAGATATGTATGTTTTAAAATTAATTTCATTACATATGTAGAAATTTTTAAAATATATCTTGAAGTCTAGATAAAGCATTTTATGCAATTGTATTCTTATCCAAAACAAAGAACAATGTATCAGATAGGTTTGCTAACTAAAAAGGACTAAAGTAACAGAAGAAAAGATTTGCAATAGAAGTCCACACATGACCTTGACAAATTTAAAAGCTGGTTTTGGGAGATACTGAGAAAGAGGGATGCAGCTGCTGATAACAGGTCATAAAACAGACGGGGAAATTATGACTCAGAGATGACTTCAAGAGATACAAGGGACAAAGAAGAACTTGTATTCTTAATATGTAATCAATGTTACTACTTCCTTCGTAAAGACATTTGTCAAAAAAATGGTAGGATATAATACTAATGCAGAAATGTAACAACTGATTAGGATGGGGTAGGTGCAGAAAAGGAGGGACTTTTGCCTTGTATGTCAAGGATGCTTACCTCAGACACAATAAAAGTCTTTAGGAGATGAAAAAAGGTCTCATTATAATAGAATTCTATAGGTCAAATCAAAATCATGTAGATAAGGCCTTTTGTGAGTAAGTAACAGGTTATCTATAGCACAAGACAAAACAGTAATACGGAATTTAACGTACACAGATATGTTGGAAGAAAAAAATAGGGGTACAGAGGATAGAAATACAGTACTTACTGTAACAAAGTTAAAAACAGACTTCTCTCCAAGCCTACTTGGAATACTTCAGTTAGCTGTGCTAAGCAATAAAAATGTCCCTTTCCCCCATATATACAATTGAACAAGTTCTTAAACAGCTCTAAGAATTCTTCATAGATAAAGAATGTGGGAAGAAGCCTGAGCAAAAATGATAGTGATAGCATTTGATAGCCACAAGGGAAGGATTGAGAGCAAAAACAATGGACGTTAAGAAACTCAGTGTGGGTCTGAATCACTTCAGTGAGTGAGAGCTGAATGATAGGTAGTACAGAGCTAATAGAATGTTATGCTTCACATCTTTATTTTTTCCCTTCAGAAGTTCAAGTCAACTCATCCTGGTGAATTTTACGCTAAATGACTTGGAGTAGGCTGAGGCAATTGCAGATTTTTAAGTTACCTTTAATAATTCATGCAAGACAAGTAAGGCACCAGAAAGACCAGAAAAGGCAGATCTTTAAACAGGAGAAAGGAGAGCTGTGGAATAATGCTACAAGCTTGCTACCAGGTTCCCAGGATATTTAAATGAAATATCAAAATAATACTTGTAAATATTGGAATTTCAGTAGGGAAATGAAAATATAGCAAGCATTTGTTAAAAACATATCAAGTTATATCTACCTACATGCCTTATTTAACAAGGTAATAGGCTTTTGAGGATAAAAGTACCAGAAGGCACTATAGTGAAATTAGAGCAATAGTTCTGACCCTCCATGGCTCTTGGTTAGAAATGAGGAAGATGTGCTAGGATAAGCTGTCATAGGAGTGCAGAACTGATTAGGAAAAGATACCTAAAGAGTTATTACCAGAATCAGATGGTCCCTGAGGGACAGGGAGTCAAGTCTGATATGACAACCAACAGGGCAGGGACCTCACCAGCCAGGATACAGCCCTGCAACACCCAAGCAGGACAGCCAGATTCAATCAAGTCTAGATCAGCAGACACATTTGTGGTGACAAAGCAGATCCACAGCCAAATCAGGTCACCAACCCACAGACCACATCCAGCAAGGGTAGCCAGGATTAAACATAGTCCAAATTCATGCCATGGGTCATAAACAGCAAAATGCTCAATCAGGCACAGCTACAGCTGGTTCCTACTATCACTTACCTACTACATCTCAAGGAAGATACAAAAGCCCCATGGCTGAGCTTAAATAGAGCCCCGTGGCCTATAGGCAGGAGGGGGACGTTGGTGAGGCCCCAGGTGAGGCTGATTTCTCTTGTTAGTGCTGTTAGGTTGAGTTGTGCCCTCAAAGCCCTGACAATTGTTAATGTTCTCTGTCAAAATGATAGGAACTATTGTGTGGACGTAGTCTGTCCTGTCCAGTATGCTGTACCTGAGTGACTGGAAAAAAATTCCTTAATTAAAGCTGTACTTAATACTTCATGATGGTGAAAGGATGAGAACTGAAACATTTTCTAACATACTAGAGGAATGGTTTGAAATAACAGAATGCAATTTAACAAAGCCAAGTGCAAATTTCTACACTGCTGTGTCTAATCTAAGATAGCAATCCTGAGCTCTTGCTAAAATCAACAGAGTCAACAGAGAGAGGAAATCATCACTATAGGAAAATGCATAGAACAACATTGTACGCTGCCCCTCAGCTTAACAAGTGCTAACTCCTTTAGCTAATGTAACAGCTACTTAATATAGCAAGGCGTCCACAGAAGCCCTAACCTCAGTTACCTCTTTTAGACTTCTAGAGTTATCTTGTGTCAGATAATTTGCAACCAGGTAGTAAACAGAGAAATCTGAATTTGAAAAAGTCTAATGAAATACTCTTTTGGAAAAAAACACGGTGAGGCCAACACTACTCCATGTTTCCCTCTACCTCTGTATCAGTGCTCTACTTAGAAGGCATACGGACAGTTAAATTCCAGTTTACTGTACTTGCCACTGTGCTGTATTTTTGATAGTGCCACAATTTTGCATAGTGCTGGCATGTCCCAGACACAGGAATAAATAGACGGTATTTTTCTATGCCAATGTTCTGGCTATGTGAAATGACAGAAGTGTGTAGTAGGCATTCTTTATATGTAGGAGAGCCTTGTATGTGCTGCAGTGCAGAATACTAGCAGCTATAGACATAAATGGGTAGGGTTAGTTGCATGGGAAATGTGCATTTTTATTTTTGTCTCAGCTGCTTCTTTAAAAGATGTCAAGGCATCATGATACAAGGACAACACAGTCTCTGAGCTAGAAGAACTATTTTTGAAAAGCTGCTGGTAGAGGAGGGGCTTCAGTCTCCTACATTGAACAGCTTGTACCATTATGTATGCTATCAGATTAATTTGTATTACCCAAATTGCTGTAGCTATTTTTAGTGCCCAGGAAGTTTCTCTGTCCTTCTTCATAAACAAACCAACCCTGCCTAATACTAAAATACTTCTGCAGTCACTAACCAGCACATTCTGGATTCTCTTGCAGGGGAAAATCTGAAAACTCCTACCCTTCTCTTTCAGACACCCCTATACACAGAATATTAATCACAACTGTGTCATTCCATTTGTAATGTTTTGCTCTGAGGACATATAAAACTACATTCAAACAAAGCTCAGAAGATGAGCTCTAGGGATTCTTATGGTAAAAACAAGCCTTCAGCAGAATTAAAACAGTGATGCATCTTGCATTGCAACAAATGAAAACATTCCAGGACTACTGCTGAGAAAATGCATGAAACAGAATAAAATAGACCGTGAGTGACATAAAATTCTATTTAAAAATTGCCACACCATTTAAAACTGATTTTTTATTTTTGTTGTTGTAACGTACAGTAAACAGTGTTTTTTTCTAGACCTATGCCTTCAGTTTCAGTGAGCACAGTTGGGGAACACTGTAAGGGTAAATGTCACACCATCTGGAACCTTCAAGGGACTTTGGCTCCACACTCAGATTGTTGTATAGTGTGTTTAAAATAAGTAAATAAATAAATCTTAGCAATGAATTGCTCATGATCTTTTTTTCCCATTATATTGCTTTCATTTTATCCATTCCCCAAAGTCAGTCTAATTCAGGCACTAAAGCATGCAAGGTAAGTGAAAACTAAGATAAATATATGTATTATATTGATAATATATATTAAAAGCACCAATTGATGTTTTAATAATCTATGTAAAGTCTATTTCTAATATAGGGGAGAACTACTGATATTGTGCAGGTATAAATTCATCAGCTCTCATGGATTTAATGCTAATTTATAGCAATGATTAACCTAAACAATATATGTAAACACTGCCAGGCTTCTAATGCAAATCAAAGAACAATCAGATGTCATGCATTTCATTAAAAATAATAATAATAATAATAAATTATCAATGCACACTACTCTGAGGTGTAGAAATAGATTAAAATCTTGAAGAAGGATGCTAATGAAGAATTCTTCTAGCAATGGAAGACTGCTGTTTAATGCTCAAGACCTTAGGGTTCTTAAGTTTGTAATTCACCCAACAAGAACAGACTCCTCATACTAAGAGGCTTATTCTTTGTTTATATCCTTCTGGACAAAATAACTCTACTGAAATGCTGCATTATGAATGCTGCATGATGTCACTATGGTCTGTAAAAATAACATAAAAAAAAAAAAAAGAGAGAGAGATCATTAGCTCATTTTCTTATTTTCCAAGACGATTTGGTGCTATACATATGCATATACATTTAGCTTCATGCTAAATAAAGAATTATATTCAGTGCATCTCAAATAAACCACTGTAAAACTAACACAAACAAAATTTGCACATTTCCAGCTCTCCTTAAAAATTTTCATAATTATTAATATTATAGAAAGAATTCTCAGCAGGTCCTAAATAGCCAAGACATCTCTGCTTTGCATATGAGGAAACTAATATGAAGAACTCAAGATTCAGCATTCCGAAGTTTATTCCTGCTTTGTGATTTCTTCATTTCAGAGCTCAGCTCAAGGCTCTCAGATCACTGTACAAAGCTGCGGGCCACTCATTAACTCCCATTGGAGTTAATGGGAGATGGACCTACTCAGTAAACCAGCGATTTGTGTCTCAAATTCTGCACCCTATTTTAAAAGCTGACTCAGTAAGAAGACCAATTTTTTATTTAAAATTTTTCAGTAAAAAGTCTTTCCACTTTCTGAATTTGTCTTTTATGTGAAATAGACTATTCTGCCTGTTGCATGCAGGTGTAAACTTTCTTGGAGATACTTTATAAACCAGCTCCCAGAAGAACTTGCACAAGGCAAAATTCTAATTTCAGATATGTTAAAATTCCATAGCTAATTTTATTTCTACCTTTTGGAAAAAAAAAATAAAGAAAGAAAGTAAAAGAAAAATAGCTAAATGTCATGGGAAGTTACATATTATCTGTACATGTCTTTATTAAACTTCCAATATATACTTTGAATATCCCATTCTATTATTTCCTCCAGTGTCTTTCCACTTATTATTAGAATGAAGACAGAGATATTGAAAGGCTAAAAAGGTACAGTTGCGTCCCTTCCCTATTGCCAACAGCCTTAGAGTTGATATAGCTTTTCTCTAGATTTCTCTTCCACCGATGTCATTCTTTTAGAAGTTCAACGTAAAGGAAAATGTGGTGCCCAGCTATTTGATGGAGGAGGACAGAGGGCAGGCTTCATGTGTTGCTGCATGTTGCATGAAAAAGCAGGAGTAATATTTACCAAGTCCTAGATAAAAGTGAATTTAAACAAAGCTCTGATAGTTAACCAATTTGAGAGCAAATGAGTCGTTGCACATTGAGGCTGTTGTTGATGATGGTGCATTGTGTTTGTGATAGTGTCTCCCTCAGCGCTTTTGATTGCTATTAATGCAGTCATGGAAATATTTTCAAGAATTGCTTCACATGGCCCTAGCAGGGAAAAGAGAAAGGGGGAAAAAGTCTGCAAAATAGCAGAACATCCTGCTGCAGTAGAGTCAACTCCGAAATTTGGCTACTGTAGTTTGGTTACAGAGCAGGATGTGTTCAACTGTTTTTTGTTCTTATGCAGATTATTCATCTTATTTGTCAGATAGTAAAATAGAGATAAAGTGCTGAGACTGAAGCAGAGGCTGTAATGCTCTTGGTAAGCTCTGCTTACCAAGCATCATCATCTCTGAAGATGTTTTCTTCTTTCCTTTTTGATTTGAATGAGAGCTAAGAGAAGTTTTTGTGTTTCAAACTAAACAGGAAGATCCATATAGCTGTACAGAAAATGTGCTTCACCTCTTGTCCAACTCTAGAATATGTGCTTTTATGCAGCTAGTCTCTCAGTGACTCCAGAAGGTGGTCTTCTATTTAGCACTAATGAGGTCTGGAGGAGGAAACCTCTGAAAGCATTTCCTACTCTGCCATCAATTCCCTATTGTCTGCAGGTAGATCACTCAGGGCATGGCTACAACAGTAGCCAAGTATAGCACAGAGATTCCAAGATGTTACATTCATATTGCACTGCTTAGTCAGGAGCCAAAAATCATGAAATCTGAAAGGAATCTGGCCACATCTGACATTGCTACGACAGGCCTTGTAAATTCAGTCTTTCATCGTTACAGCTTATTTGTTCAGAGGCTGTGCTGGAACTACTGTTTCTGGTTCTCAAGCAGCCATGAACATTGCTACCTCAAGGAGGTATGTTTCACACTTCATTGCGCAGTACAGACATGCCAGCAGTCTGCCTGAGCCTTGAAATCCTACCTGTAAAGCGAGGACAATGGTTTGACCTATAAACTGTAAAGATGCAGCAAGTAATATATTTTGACAGTATTGTAAAGCTTCCCTAGAGCTCAATATACTGATGAGGGCCAGATGAATAATGCCGATGTTTGAGAACTGATGCAAAACTGCAGAGTCATAAATTTGATTCCTTAGAGCCAGTGGGTACTTTTGAAAGCATCACGGATTTTGCCAAATTCTAAGATGAATTAAGGGCAGCACCGGTGTCAGGGCTGGGAGGATGCTCACAAACATTAATGTCCCAGATCAGCCTCACCTGGAAGCCCTATCTGCCCCCCTCCCACCTTCTCGCTGCCCATAGGCCCATGGGCTCTATTTCAGCTCAGGCATGGGGCTTTGCCTCTTTTCTGAGCTGCGCTGTGCAGGTGTATGCCTTCAGCCCTGTCTGGGTTACTTAGCCTTACACCACAGCTCTGTCTCCTGTAGCTTTTGTAAGGGCTGGGCATGCCTGGGGTTGTTGCAGGTCTTGTCTTTAACTCAGCCCCTGTGGGTCAATGTCCCTTAGTATCCCCACAACTTATGGGGGCATCTCTTTGGACCCTGCTTGAATCCTCCCAGCTTTTGATGAGCTGCTAGCCCTTGCTGCTCCTTACCAAGTAATGCTAGGTTCAAGAGATCCACCCTATCTGATGCCATGCACAATTATTCAGCTGGCTGCCTCCACCCACTTTCAAAGAGAATTGGTTGGGCTGCTTTCTCTGGATCACTGAGCGGTTGAGAAATGAGTTAATGCCAAAGACTCTGAGAGAGGTAAGACATCAAAGGCTTGTAATGCTCAGGTCTTGATGGGACTGAATTAGAAATAACAATTATTCATGCTCTTAATCTTATGACAAGCCAAGATTGTTCCTTTGGAGGGGGAATTTGTGAGTTTGACCATGAAACAGACAGAAACAGCCTTCTGACTTTGGACACAAGTAGGTATTTCACCAAATGTAGTAGATGTTAAATTTTGAGGATTCTGGAGGACAGAAAGTTAACATTAGCCTGTTTGGAGCACATGGAGATAAAGCACTTGCAACTTCCATTTCAGCAGCATGCTTGCAATGGTACTGCTGAATGCTGAACTGAACTGACTCTCTGCTGTGCTGTAAATATGTAGCACATACAATGGATTTTACATCTTCAAGGTGCTTTTGGGATGTAAATTAACCAGTGGCATTTTGATAATAAGAAAGAAAAAGAGACAGAGATTAGAAAGATCAGAATTATATCAGCAGCAGTGAATAAATGTTCTACCTGTTTTTCTGATACAGTCTCAAAGACAGCAAAGAACCAGGTAAAATATAGCACCGATAAGAAAAGTCTGTCAGTCTTTAGGTTAGTTTGGGATGATAGCATCTGGAGGAAGGAAAGTGAGAAGGAAATCTAACATAATTTCTACCATGCTTTGATAGAGTATTTTCTGAAAAAGAAGCAAGAGATTTTTTTAAATTGGTAAAAGTACTGGGAATTTAATTCTTGGAGACGGAAGATCTCCAATTATCCACAGAAAAATGTGATGTAGTTGCACTACAAATTACTAACAATTAATTCTACTTTGTATATCACTTTTCAGATAAAGGCACATTGCTTATTTTCTGTTCATGAAACTACCAGTGATAGTGGTTTGATATTATATCAAGTGTCTAAATGTTTTACATAGTTCATCAGACTTCTTTAAAATGTTGCCTGATTTTTGACTTAATCTAGTCTGAATTCCAAATCAATAACCAGGTGGTACATTTTTCTATGTATTTGTGATTTTATGGTGTTACTGGTGGGAGAAGATAAGAGTTAGTGGGGAGTATTTGTTTGCTTGTTTACCCACACCATGGATGACTTTTCCTAGTGATTTTTCTGTCTGTTATAGGAGAATTACCTGCATTTGTGTACACAAACTTTTCAATAAGTTAATCTCTGCTTTTGACAAATTTTTGCACCTGCCTCTTTTGTACAAAGAAACAGTTTCTTGACAGGTTCTACAAACTATTGGTCTGATGGATGAAGTTAAACCATAATAATTGCTCCATTGATTTTAAATAGAGCACACCCTGATGATTTAATGGAGACCCATCGCCATAAACTCCTATGACTCCTACTGTTGCTTCTTTCTATGCCTGAGCTCTTATTTGCTTTGTCACTAAAACTAGACAGAATATTGTACAAAGCTGCTACAAAGCTCACTCTTCCTATCAGACATCTCAGTTTCTCCATCTGGTATTTTATGTCAATTAACAAATTAGAGCGTGAATGACAGATGTAGAAATAATAATTAGACTTTACTTCCTCCCCTATCTGGAAGGGCTCAGTTTGTAATGAAGTGCATAAACTTTACAAGTGCATTGAACATGTTAGGTAATCCTTATGCTTTCTCTACAAGGTATCAATTCCTCCTTATTTACTCATTTTGCACGTCAAGAGATTGATGGGAATTAGGTGTTTCTGTCTTAAAGCCTCATACAAGATGAGGTTATGATGTCTATTCTGTAGTGGCATGCTTATACACTGAGGGCTTTTTGCTGCCCATGCTAAACTCAAAAGCCAAACTTCCAGGACAGGGTTAGTGGCAATAAAATATAATGTTGACCCCAAAACATATAATCCTTACTATTTCAAAAGTTTCGCTGTGTTTCTCTGTGTAGTTTCTTCTTTGCTAGTCCTCTACTTTGGTTAACTCTGTTTCTAAAGTTGTATATTCTGGATTGCTTTGGAAGAGAAATGTCTTGAACATTGCTGAGTTGAGCATGTTTTATAGGATGTATTTTCTGTTGCGGTAGTCACTTCATCTTAACTCTTCTTCAAAGGCAGCAATCTCATCTACCAAATGAGGAAGTGAGTTCTCTGAAAATCTGTAGAGGTATATGCATCTTCTCTGAAGAAATACAAAAATTGGACAGCACTGGCAAGATAACCAGGAGGATTAAATGTGTACCAGCTTACTGTTTCACAGAAGAACTTCAGACTTGGTCTCTAGCCTTCCCTCAAACCGTCTACTCCAGGACACCTTGTCCAGACAAAAAAGAAAAGTTTTCCTATTTCCTTTCACAAGCTATGTGCAGGGAACTGCAAGATGGCTAGAGAGGTGACTAGCACAAAGAAAGACATGCTTTCAGCCTTCTCTGAGATGCCCCCAGTCCTTGTCACTGTCTGGTTTCCCTGTCAGACAGATTTAGTGCACTGAACTTATAACTCCTGGTAAAGAGACTAGACATAAACCTTCCAGTTTGTTGCATGATGGAATTACTCTGTTGTAAACGAGCAATGAATAAATGTACTAAAGGAAAGCATCACTTTTTGTGGGTTCACATAGTATACAATAAAAATATATAGTCCTCCAGTTATAAAATCTATCAAAGTTTTTCAACAGTCCCATATTTTTTACATGCCTTCACAACTGCGAGCAGCTGCCTCTACATATGTTCCTTGATTTTATGCCCACATTACAATGGCATCGAAGCACTTCTAGCTGTGCAGGCACATTTTTTATCCACCCCCAGCCTTCTGTTGCTGGGACAGTAAATGCGTTTGATGGAAGAGGAATGGGGGCATGAGGGTAATATAGAGTATGTGGCACAAAGCCTCTAATAGAGGTTGACAGAATTAAATCATGGATATTTCCTACCCAAACTGTGGTGCAGTGTCCTGTGTTAAGCATTCAGTCAAATATATTTACTCTGGTAGGCCTGTTTTATAAGAAGCCTTGTTTACCTTTCATGATCGGGGTACAATTTTATGTAGCGGCTATAGCATAAAAATCTCAAAATACTTAAATGGCTTTTCTATGATGGCCAATTTTCTCGTAGCTGAAGCATAGGCATCCCCAGAGAAGAACACAACAGATGCTTTTTAGTGGAGTATTGGGGAATCCAGGGGTATCCTTTTACAACACTGAGGAATTTGGGGACCCTTTGGTGGCATATAGTGCTCTCCTTACAGTGGAAGAGTGGAAACAGTGTTCTTCAGATCTCATTCATGCAGGTTTTTAGTAAACAGACTCGATAATGCCTGGAGTGGTTCCTTCAAATTGCTGTGTAAAGAACAAAAGTTGCAACAGCTTAGAACTAGAAGCAAAGGCATTCAATCAACTGCAGGAGAGACTGGTGGGCAGAATGCAAATTTTAGTGGAATTTAATTTGCGCAATCTAGGAACATCCTCATTTTTAAGGAAAAGTTTCAAGTAGCCTGTGTAGTTTAACAGGCAGGGTTGATATACAAATCCAAAAATACAACTAAAAATTATTCTGCCTCAATCTTCTTAATGTCTTCAAATTTCCTATTAACTGTTCATACTCAATTTGTAAACTTTGAAATTTAAGGAGAAGTATGCAATGCTGTACCTAAAACAAATTTCTGACAAAGGGAAGTCTTGATTTTAGAAAATAGTCGGGGTATTTGTTTAATGTGTTATATAAATTGAACTGAAATTATCGCCAGCTTTTATAATTACTTTTTTTTTGATGTTTCCAAATCACTGCATTTCTAGACGTTAGACGAAATACCCAAATTAATACTTCTGGACCACTATAAATGCTAAACACACCTGGCCACTCATGACTCTACACTACAAACTCCATTAGGAGGATAAGGCTTTTTTCTGCCCGTGTACTCCATGATGGCAAACTCAAAGCTTTGTCTAGTTTCATTTTAAACAACTGAAGTAATGAATTTTTACACATCTCTTCTTAGAGATAGCCATAGCCTAGTAGATATCTCTGATAGGAAATAAGTCCCAAAGTCCAGCTAAAACTATAGCTCCCATATGTTGACAACACCAGAAAAGGAAGGGGAGAGTTTATCTGTCTCAGTATCAGTTGAGTAGACATGTTCTCTTGCACTTTTATGGTTTTTCTATTGCAGCATTTGCTCCACCAACAGAATAGGCTCTGCCTATACAGTGAACATACATCCATTTTCTTCTCATCAAGCAGTTTTTGGTTAGCTTAACCAGATGCCAGACTAATGAGTTGGGGCAGATCATGGCTCAATAGATCCCACATGATACAGGGAGTTTGAACCATTGGGGGGGTTTATATTCACCAGTGCCAGGAGAGCAGATATCTACAGATTTTGTTGTTCTGCTGAGATGGGTTCCCTTGTGAATTCTGCATCAGCAAAAGACTGAGTTTAGGAGTGAGGAATATCAGCACTTTGATCCTGCTCTGCCTTCCTTTGCTTATCTTTGTCTACAGATGGAATATAGCAAAAACTCGTCTGAATGATGCTGGTGACATCTAGACAAATTACATCTTGTCATTGAGTTTCCATGGATAGAAACATAGTGGGTGGGACAGAGCATCTACAGCAGCAGATTCTGCTCTAAGCCAAAGAAATTTTCTGCTAGTGTTCCGTAGCTGAGTGTTTGTCTCTTTATGCCACTGCAGTAATAGAAAATGGCTATACCCCAGCACAGGTCAGTTGTGGCTGTCCCCTGAAGGAGTGCATTTTTTGTCTGATGCTCGTTCAAGGTGCCTTCCAAACCCTAACATTCTGATTCTTTGAATTCCCCCATAGGGAATCCCTGTTTAAGACTTTAATCTTGCAAACACATTCAGATGTCTTTGCCAATTTTTGCTATGTGTATACCTTAAAAGAAGTTAAGGATAAAAGGAATTAAGGGAAGGAAAAAAAAAGTGGTAGCACAAGAATCCTATTTAAGTTGCTACTATTGAATCTCATCTCATGAGCTAAATAGTACAGTATTTAAAGCAGTATTTACAATGCATTACAGACAAAGTTAATTACTGGTGAATGTGAGCTAGATGACGCTCTTTCTCAGGGAAGCTAGTCCAGGATCAGGCCAGAGCAATAACTCCTTCAGCAACCTCATTTATTAATTATCTTCATAATCCTCTTGCTTGTAATGATTGTCTAATTTATTACTACCAAAGAGGAAAACAATACGAGGTAAAATGACTAAGGCAGTGAAGTGAGCTGCGTACAGGGTTCAGGTGTGTAGAAAAATATTTTTGTGTATTGACTGGTGCTAGGACAGTCAAGACCAGAGCAGAATCTGTCAGAAGGCAGAGGCTGCTGCTTACAAGGCTGTGTACTGGACAAGACTGTGAGTAGCTGCTATGCAACAGGCCTTTGTGGCCTTGGGAGGCCTTCCTACCACAATTAAAATAATGGATTTCTCAGCCACACTCATATTAAAAAAAAAAATTGAAGGCTTTCAGGAGAAACTGATAAGCTGTATGTCTACCAGACAAACTGATAGAAACTAGTTTAAATATATAATAATTTGTCCCATAATTAAATATGGTGCATTGGCTTTCAAAAACCAAATCAAAGTCAGCGTACAGGTATTTCTGTATTCTCTGAAGGAGTTCTTGGCTGTGGGCAAGGAAGAATCACATGGTATACTGATTTTTCTGGTTTACTGGACTCTTGAAAGAAATTGAACAAGTTTCTTTATCAGAGATTCTGAAATTAACCAGCCATAGGTAAAATTAAAGGTCACACAATGAATTGTTTAAGCAGTAGGATATAACAGGGAGGAATGGGGAGTGTTCCTAGAGGAAGGAGCTCACCCAGTGGAACCCTTGCCATCCCTTGTACTCCTTGGCAATTACAATATAACTCTCCCCAAAGAGAGAAGGCAGGCTTTGTCTCAGAGACCTTCCAAGTCTGGTGTTGAGCCTATATCATGCAAGACAGTTGCCTGAGCTAGCTTTAAGTGAACCAAATTGTACATGGAGAATATTACAGTCTCATACAGATGCTATCTTTGATTGTGAAAGCAGTTTGACTGCATTAATGTGACATTTTAAGTAGGCCAGTCAGTTCTGCTTTTCAGCTGAATGTTACTTACCAAGGTGCAATACCATGGTGAGTTGGTTCTATAGTTTTAGATGGTCTGTACTAGCCACAGGATTCCTGTACCAATTTCTTCTACATGTGAATCATGTAAATTTGGTGAACAGAAGGCCAAGACTTCCATCTCTGGAAACTTGGGACCCACAAGATTGTATTTAAATCTCTGTAAAAATTTAAAATGAAAAGGAAACACTGGACAAATTAGGAAGAAAATTACAAAGCAACTAAGAAATATCCCTGGTAAGGTGTTTTTGAGTCATACACATCAATCACTTGAACAAACCAGGGAGTTGGTTTCTTATCAGTCACTGCTCCTCAGCCCTGGTCACCCCAGGCACATGCTGTAGCTGTCAGTCACAGTTCTGGGGAAAGCTTTGAGGTGGTGAGAGATGCCTGCAAATGAGAGGCTGAGAGGGACCTGCTGGTCACAGACGGTATTTGGACAGTGCTTGACGAAGGGGTAAAAGTGGGAACAGATAGAAATGGAATTAAAATTATTTTTACAGGTCTGGGAGCTGAATGACTGAATCTTTCCCTGAGCTGTGCAGACATACCGGGGCAATAAAATATATTTTCTAGCCATGACGTACTAGAATTGAATCATCAACAGTGAAAGCTATTTTATTCTTTTCTACTTTCTCAACCCCATAAAATTATTACCCTTTTGCACTGTCAGATATTAAAATCATATTAACGATCAGGAACTGTATTAAACTGTCTGAAAGTGAAATAATATGGTAGCACATTTGAAGGTTAGAGACAGCCCTTGGGTGTAATTTACTAAACCGTAATCTACCTGCCTGGTACTCTACAGATAAAGCAGGAAGCATTGTTTCTGGGAAACTAATTACCACTAAGATATATGCTCCCCTGTCCCCAAACATACACACAAACAATATCCTGTACAGGCTGCTGTTGAAGCTAGACAGCTGGAATAGGGTCGTCATCCAAGCACAAACCAGCCTGACAGACAACTTTCTTCATTACACCATCACAGTTGTCTTTAACACAGCAATAAGGAGGAGTATGTTGCTCCTACTACAAGCAAAGGTATATGACAGGGAAAAAAAAACACACCATTGTCTAATGATCAAAGCAAGAACCAAAGATACAGCCTGTTGCCACAGTAAAACAGACAGTTACAAGGAGTAGATTAGGTGACTTTTATTTGAGAGGTGACTGAACTCCCCATCAGTTCCCCCCTTCCCCAGAGGAGTTATTTTACCAGTGGGAACAAGAATAGCAGCCAGTTCTCACTCTCTGTTCCATAGAAGATATTTCTGTGCCCCTTCTTGTACATTAATGAAACAAGTATAATTACTTCTTATGCTTAGTCTTCTCTAAAGTACAAGTGAGCTCTTAATCCAGAGTCTAAAGAAATTATCATTCAATTGGACTCTCATGGAAAGGCTGTACTGTGATAGGCATGTCATAAATCATGTAGAAAGGTGGGACACAAATCTTTTCTGAAATTTTATCTAATTTTTTTCATCTCATAATGAAGAATGTCTAATCTGCCAGACAATAAAATGAAGGAAACTTTATTAATGGTGTTTATAATGCAACTGATTAAAACATTTCTCTAGAATTTAAATTTATCTTAAAAGTGATAATTCATTTGATATTTCATTGGGAGTACAGGAAGAAAGAAAACCACTGTGATAGTTGCCTACATATCTTTAGCTTCTGCTCCTTCATGGGTTTGTAAACTGAATAATAAAACTTGTAAGAATGGATTATTTTACAAATAAGGTTATTTTACAAAAAGCTTCGTTCTGCCTACAGAGTATTCTTAGGTCTCAGTGTTGTATGAGATCACAAGTCCCACAGGTGGTACCTGTAGATAAGCTTACCACAACTTAATTATCTATAGATAATTATGGTGCTTTCTAATTGACAGTTAAAATGACAGGTATATTCATTATCATCTTATTTTTATGATATAGAGGTATAAATATTTGAAATACTTCGTAATTAAGTCAATCACAGAGAAAGGACAGGGCAAGTGAGGTTTATAATACCATTCAGGGACAAAAGAAACAAACTTGGATCTAAGTAGTAAGAACCTTTCCTATGCTGGAGACATATAGAATGACAGGAATGACTTTGCTACATCTATAAAAGCAGAAAATTCCAACAGTGTTCTGCTTATCAATAACATCCTTGCTTATTATGTAGCAACAGTGGTGGACTCCACTACCTACTCATCTAGTCATTCTTTACTGGAAAAGAACAATGTTATCTACTGGTTCTACTTCGTGTGCCATAGGCCTGTTCTGTAAATCTCGAGTTATTAGAAGACAGTTACATGTCCTCTGCTAATAGAAAATTTCAGTATTATAAGGTTGCTGCACAGAGATATAGTTAAACATCTTAAAAAATGAAGTGAATCACTTTTTAATGGGGAAGCATACATGTACGTCTCATCATACAGTGTACTTGAGAGTAAACTGCAGGTAGCAAGGTGTAAGGTGTATATACATTAAAACAAGGATCTCCACTGTTCTGTTCTCTCCAGCAAAGTTCACGAAATCTCTCTGAGATGGTATATAGTGTTTAACAGTTGTGAAATACATTTGCTTTCAGTAATCTCAAGATAATTCTAAAAATAATGGTCTTTCTGGGTAATTTTTTTTTTATTTCCTAGTTGAAATTGACAATTTAAAGTCCGGCTTCATTAGAACACTTAGAATGAGAAAAATGCTATGGCGCTTTTCTCTTTCATGAATATAATTGAACAAAATCCTGAAGTACTACTTCAGATTTTATTTGGGTCTTAATTAGGCTAAGCTTCCACTGAGTTCAGTAGGAGATTAAAGCTTTCAGTTCAGAAAATACCTTCTAATTGCATGTATACAGCAAATGGATAGTCTAATAAGTGTTTGTAAGATAGGTGCCAGAGATATGAGCCTGTGTTTGATTTCTGCTTCAATTCCTGCTGTTGAAAGTCATGCCTCAGTTAAATATGCAAATTATTTTTAATATATGAAACAACTCATAGTTAGATGGATATTAATAAGTCATTCCAATTCATGAAGTATCATTTGTGATACAACGGCATTTGCAGATAGAGTTCAGGGACAATTTAGCCATCTGTGAGGAATGAAAACTTGTAGTGTTTAGGACTGAGGAAAGATCCTGGTAGTCAGCTCACGTTTGAGAGAAAATCTGACACTGAGTGCATACTTTCCAGTCAGGATTAGGGTCCTGGGACCTGCTCACACCATAGAAGAGAGTGTCTCTGCCCACAGAGGTCTCTGACAGCAATGCACAGATCTGAAGGGTGTTTAGTCTACTACTCTGCCACCAACAAATCCAACAGCAAGAAGGTTGGTGGAGTAGCAATGTGATGTATGTAGGGAAAAAGCACTCAGTATTGGATCAAACACCCAGATACACTGGTATCTGTCTGAATGAGACATCTTCTGCCTTTGAGATTGTGGGGTACTGTTTTTTCTACAATGACCAGACTGATTACACTAACATAAGCTCTGCCAGTGTTTCTGCTGCATTCAGAATTCTGGTTTTCCCTTTTCAGAACATTTATTGGGCAGATACCACTTGGTAGCTGCTGTGCTGCACCCTGCAGTAGGTGCTTTTCCACAGTGTTAGTTCAGTAATGACGCCAACATGCATCGTCTTTATAAAGAGCAACTGGTATCTTATATATTGACAGTGACAATCGAAATCTGAGCTTTCATTACTGGAAGTTATGTGAGTCAGAATCATTTCATCTTTTGAACATTTCATTTTATGCTGCTTCTCTTATTATCAACTAATTATTTTTTTTTTCCTAATTACACTTTGCTTTAAATATTAATGACTAAGAAACAAACTATTATCAGTACCAAATGACTGTTTTCACTATGTGCCAAGCCTCTCTATAATTTTTTCCTCTATGGGAACATACATTTTTGGAGGATTTTTACATTGCTACAAAATCATAGGTCTTCCTTCTGTGAAATTAACAAACTGCCTTAAAACTCTCATTCCTGTTTAGTTCAATTTAGAGAAAGGTTCAAGGCTCTGTTAACAATTCAGTGTTCACGAGGTTGTAAAGGCTACTCCAAGTGTAAATAGCATCTCATCTCCCTCAAATCGTACTTGCAAGTCATGAATTCTGTCAAATATTTAGTATTGTGCCTTTGTCAAAAGTCTGTGTTAGTACAACATGATAAAAAAAAAAGTTATAATTCTTTTTCCTTCACACACTTAGGAAAGAAAGAAAGAAAGAGAAGCCTTACTAAAGTACTGTTTGTCTGCACAGTCCTGAATCTGTTGTATTTACCTGCTGTCAAAGAAATGATAGCAAAAAATATAGTTATCAGCTCTTCCTCTTGGTCAGTATGTTTGCTACTTGTCAGCAGTACGATTCTCTAGTTGAGATACAAACCATGCCCTTGATACAATGAGGTGCTATCAGCTCTGCTGTTTGAGCCTTTTTCTGTCTAGGAGCCATGTCAGGTTCATCCCAGCAGGAGACTGCACTTCACAAATTTTGCAGGTAACATCTGCAAAATTGTTAAAAACCCCAGATGAAACCAGACATGCTGCAGACTCTCCTCTTTGTCTTTGAAAGGGATTCCAGGAGGCATTCACAGCCCAGTTTGCCATTTTGCAGCAGCACAGCCATCCTGGTGCCACGTGACCTGCAACATCTGTTCCTTCACCAATTAGACCATTTCTTAACGATAAATTAAAAACAGTTCTAATTAAACACTATAATGGAACTATCAATCTGTGTTACTGAGGCAGAACAAGGATGTAATTAGTTATTGATACCAAAAGATTTGTTTAAACTAGTTTGGTTTGTTATCAGCCACCACAAGCAAGTTTATGCAGAACTTGAAAAAACACACCATTGTATCTTTCTTTTGGGCTAAAGATATACGCGGGAACAGATAGTTATAACCCTCCTAGTCACTTGTTCCACATTCCTCTCTATTTTAGATAATACATTTGCACATTTGGTTGTAATATTCTTTCTTTTGACTGGTGATTCATTACTTCCACTATTCAGATTATCTATTTAATATATATATTGTATTCACCACTTCACTGTCTAAGCAGCCTTTTCTGTAATTATTTTAAAAGCTGGAGAATAAATCTGTAATTGGACATTTACCTATCAATGCCACCTCTGCTACCAGAGAAAATCCTGTTTTAAATCCAGAGGAAACCCTGCACAACCAGACTAAAAAGAAGAGGGCCGGGGAAGCACTATGACAGTACATGAAATGTAGGGGAGGGGGAGATTTATTGGAATGGGAAATTAACATGAGTGTGTCATCTTTGTACCACAAAGATCTTATTTATTTATTTATTTTTGGGGGGGCAAGGGGAGGGCAGCGATGCTAGTGCTAATGGCATTCAGCGTACTCTTTGCAAAGCTATGGCAAGACTGTAATCAAAATCAGAGGTCTTTATGGAAGTAGTTTGAGATGTGTTTGCGTTAGTAAATCAGGGTGTATTTTATTTCATTTTCATTTTATAGTCTTAATTATTTTTCCTTCAGTATTTGCTCCAAAGCTTTCCATGATCTTATGGTAAGACTAGTCCCATGTAATTTACCTGTTGTATGATGTTTGGACTAAGTCTTAAGCAAAAAACACCATTTTAAAATGTGTGCATTCTACATGAATCTACAGCACTCACATGGGCAAAACTGTATATCAAGGAAAGAAGCAGAGAAATTCTTCCAAGACTAGACTGGCAATAGTCTGTGATCTCTGCTGTAGTTTGTGTCTGTCCACCCACTTTGTCTTCCAAAGCAGCAGAAGTCTGTTCAAATGGAAAATACAGGTATTGTAGTAGTGTAGCATTTTCACCTGAGTTGTTCCAATCTCCAAACGGTATTTTCACCATAAATTAATTTTATCAGTTGATTAAATAAAAGGGGAGAGTAATCTTGTTGTAGTTTGTTCCTTGGTAAATAAAGTTAAAACAATTATTTAAAGAAATAAAAAATAATTTTCTGTTTTGGGGTTTTTGTTTGACTATTGTCATGTGGACTTATGCAACCTTCAAACTGTTACGTTTAGCATAAGCAGTCTAATAAAAATTTGGACATTGAGAAAATAAAATACAAAATTATTTTGGAATAGATGGGGGAAAAGGCTTGTAAAATATAGGCAGTTTGGATTTTTTTGTTCCAATGTACAGTTCATCTCTGTTGAGATGAACGCAGTTTACTGCTCAGTTGTGTCCCTAATGAAAAACAGAAACTGCTCCAGACCACTGTTAAATGGAATTGTTTTAACTGCTGCTAGAGAACAATTCACATTTCGTGTGCAACATGGAAGGCTATTAATATACATTTCTTCCACCAACCTGAATTTGTTCAGTTAAATCAAGACCAAGCTGTTTTAGTCATATTTCTCTCGGTCAATCTGAAGGAGAATTGCAACTAAAATGAGAAAACTTTCAGTTAGAACTGAAATGCTAGGCACAAAATCTTAGCAGTAATCCATGTATGGAAAGCCAGAGATGGACAGATGCATCATTCTAAATTTGTGGCATGGTCAAATCACCAGCCTGTTCACTGGTCTTTATCTATAAAGCTGTGAGATTGTGACCACTTTGGCCACAGACAGCGAAGCCCTGATTAAAAAATAAATTCATCTACCAAGCAAAAGATCTCATTGTTTTTTAAAAAATCAATTCATCTGCTCAATATCTTGTTTAACCCACAAGTGTTCTGGTCTATGGGAATACCTGCTAACATGTTAAAAGAAGCACAGGCTATATCCCTGATGCTAACAAAGACCCTGCTTTAATGTATTTTTCATTTTGTTTTGCATCCATCTCCCTTCAGTGAGGTTTAACTGAACCTATGTTTTAAAAAAATGACATGAAGAAAAGTTCTATATACGGCTTGGATTGAAATGAAGATTTATGGTCTTATTTCTTTTTTATAATTTAGTTCTATGAAGTTCATTTTCAATACTTCTAGGTCTCCATGTACAGGAGTAAAAAGAAAATTTAATGCTGGTAATTTTACTCTGTCACAGCTTAATACTTAGGTTGTGATGAGAAGCACTAAAGAATAACCAACCAGCTAATGTTTCTGAGATATCATTTGTTTTATTCATATGGAATATATTTGTGCAATAAAAATCGTGTTTTTTCCTGCCTATTAGAGGGTAGTTGGTAGAACATAATAGTCTTTCATATTAACTGTGAAAACAGAATCTAAGGTACTTTCTTTTTATTCAGTTGCTATGTATGGTTTGCTATATAATTCCCTTCAAATTCATAATTGTACTTGGAGACAAGAAAATAAGGGATCCTCTTAAACACTATAAAGTAGGGTGTTTGAACGTCTCTGAAGAATGATAAATAGGTCAGAAGGCAAGACTTACATGCTGCCAAAACGTAACATTTTTTGAGGAGAGGATGTAGTCTATATCAAAATGATACCAGTCTATTTGCCATCTTTTGAAGTCAGGATGTACAGGCACAGCCCACTGGTTAAGGCTAAAGGTCCAGGCTTCCCAAGTCATTGGAAGCTGATGAGATTGATTTTACCCATTTCTAGCATTTAATCTAGCTACACTTTCATTGTACTTTCTTGCATTTTTAAGAAATGTTGATTTTGCCATTCTAGACTCTTAATTGCACCCACTGTCATTATTTTGCATGGAGATAAATTGTGTTTACTTAGCGTCAGCTTTCTGGGGAACTGCCAGTTCTTAATTTTCTTTTTTTCTTAAATATGCCTTCAGTGACATTATACCTAACATTTTTAAGTTTTATTCTCATAGACTATTTTTTGTCTTATTTTTCTCTAGACAGTTCCAGAGATTGTAGCTTCAATCATTTCATTGCCATTCACATTGCCTTCAGTCTTCATATTCTCACAACTTGCCTGTTGAGTACAATCCAGTCAAAGAAGCCATGTTTTCAGGACGGTCTGTATCCTAGTCTTTTTAAATAGTTGGTGTTGGCCATTACTACCACATCCTGTAGCCCGAATGGTTCTATTGGTTGCTTATATGTTTATCAATCTATATCTTCCCTGTGGTTTACTATAATATTTTTCACTATATATTTTTATATTTTATTCAGAGCTTGACTGGACAAGGCCCTGAACAAACTT